>NC_064931.1:650902579-651218690 GCF_023897955.1 Schistocerca gregaria | reverse complement strand
CTAATTTTTTTAAGGTGTGTTTGTTCTCATTCATGCTCATATTTGATAATGATGTTCTGCCTATTGCACAATAAAAAATTCTATAAGTAATGACCAGTCACTTCCATAAATTAGCCTCGATCCTACATGCAGTCACTTTTTTAATATGCTGGGAAGTACCATCTTAATTCCACTTTGACCAGTTTGGAAAATTACAATTAATCCTTCTGGATATCATAACACAAGCATGTCCTTTCAGTGGTTTATAATACAGTAATGTATTCAGGACAAGTAGAGTATGAAATGTTGGGGAACCTTACGTTTCACCCTGAGAGCATATCAATAAAATTTGGTTAATAGTAGAGTATCCTTCATTGTCAAGGGAGGCAGTACTCAGCTGCACAATTTGTTCTTGGAATGTAATCCCTACCAACTGCATTGGAATTGTATTTGGATGTTTGATAAATTACCACTTAATATATTTCCTTGAACGCAGAAGCTGAATTCTACCAATGCTGCAAGAAACTAAACCAGTCATACAGGGCCTGGGCAACCAAACTTCACAACCTCAACCACAAGTGTCAATTCTTTACAGATGCTCTTAATGACTCTTATGCATCCTTTATGGTACATGACACAATTATCTGTTTAGCTCCATACAAGCAAGTGCACCAGAATACTTTACTCTGTGAAAGACCCCCTGTTGGCGTAAGTTCTGCAAATAGCACAATCTTTTGAAGTTTCTCAGGCAGTAGGTGATCAAATTAAAGCATGGAGCAATGTAGCAGTAGTGTCACAAGATGGGCCAACAAGGATGACAGGTTGCATGAGGAAGTGGTAGTGGTAAACATGCAGGCTCAGCACCGAGCAGACCAAGGCCGGCCCAAGCAGCCACGAACACCACATCACCAGCATCAGCATTCTCTGTTTCTGTCTAGTTCTTTCTGTTCTGTCCTGTGCAAACGTTCGGCATGTGCTAAATGCTGGGCTACTTGTAATGCTTCCCAGAAGAATGGCCACATCGCCTGTGTGTGTCATTTGCCAAAGGTTGCTTCAGATACGGACATGGATGTAAACTGTGTGACTACAATGCTTGCGACTTCTCCCACGTTATTTATTGGGTTACGTGTTTTTTGCCAAGTGCTCTGGTCCACAGAGGTGCTACAGTGACGTTATTGAATTCACAAACCCATGAGAATTTAAGCTCGCCACCATTGACACCGATCACACAGAAGCTAGTCAGCTATAACAAACAGAACATTGCATTGTTGGGACAATTTATGGCATCTGCCTCTTTCAAGTCAGTGATTTGTTCCATGACATTTTTGGTGGTTGCTGATGGTGGCATTGAGAACTTGTTCTTGTTTGGGATAGATGCATTTCAGGCATCTGGATTTTCTATACTGATGCAGCTCATCTTGTGTCCGATCAGGTAACATATTCTCAATTGGAAACCCTGTGTGAGGAGTTTTTGGACTTATTTTCGGAAGCTATAGGGTGTGCTACAAATTTTTCCGCTCACATGTCTTTGAAATCCATGGCTTGGCCTTATTTTTGTTGCACATGTCCTATACCTGTCACCCTGAAAGATCACGTGAAAGCAGAATTGAACAGACTTCAATCTCTATGGATAGTGCAACCTGCTATGACTAGTGAATGGTTGTCTTTACTGGCTGTAGTTCAGAAGTCATTGGGTTCTTCAATACTACCGTAAATGCGCAGTTGATCATGGATATGTATACCCTCCTACGCTAGGAAGAACTGTTGGTGAAAATATCGGGTGACCAGTACTTTTCTAAAATTGATATATCTGAACTGTACCTGCAGGTTCCTGTAGATGAACAGTCATGGCGAGTTCTGGTTTTGAATACTCCTTTTGGTCTCTATCAACATTTTTGCTCCCTGTTGGTGTGATTAGCACCCCTGTTATTTTCCAACAATTTTTAGAGCAAATAGCTATGCCTGACCTGACTTGCATTAATTATCTGGATGATGTTGTTGTCACAGGCTCCACCACGACCAATCACTTGAAAAATTTGTGCACTTTGTTTTATATCCAACAGTCTGCAGGCTTACAGTGTAACATCACAAACTCTCAATTTTTTGAACCTCCTTTTGTTTATTTGTGGTTTGAGGTCTCATGGAATGGGGTTCAATCCTCTGCCAGACCACATCTCCACTGTTACACCTATGCTTCATCCTTCACCCATTAAGGTCGTGCAGGCCTTCCTAGGGAAGATAGCCTGCTACCATAAATTCCCACTGGGGGCAATCACACTGACCCACCCATTGCATGTCTTGTTACGCACGTATGTACATTTTTGCTGGAGCCCAGATTATGAATGTAATTCTCAAATGTTGAAATACAAACCACTCTTGGCCTCTTGTCTAACTATGTTCTCTCTTGACCAGTACATAGCTTTGGCGACTGACGCCTCACAGTACAGCCTCAGCGGAGTCTTAGTACAGCAATATGCCAACAGCTCTGAACAACCTGTTGCTTTCACCCCTAAATCTCTCACTCTAGTCCAGTAGTGTTATTCTCAGATGGAAAAAGAGACTCTTGCCACAGTCCATGCCCTCTGGAAATTTCTTGTTTTTTTGTGTGGCTCCAAGTTTCACTTTATTACTGACTGACCATGAACCCTTGGTTTCCTTGTTTAACCGTCAGACTTCCTTGTCTGAGAAGGCAGCACACTATCTACAATGCTGGGTGCTGTTATCATCTCATTACAATTACGAAATCCATTTTCGACCTATGTCTAAACATACCAACGTGGACAACTTGTCCTACTTTCCTGTGGGTCCTGATCCCAACTTTGATAATGAAGAATTGCTTTGCTTCCATCTTGATACTGAAATGTAGGTTGCAGTCGAGGATTTCCCAATTACGAGCTCATGCTTAACATCTGCCACTGCCACCAACCCAGTTCTCCATCAGGTGGTTCAGTTTGTTCAACACTGTTGGCCAGATAAACCACTGAGTCATGCTTTGGACCCCTTTGCAACTTTTTTTCCTTATGGCATCACCCCTCTGTTTTTGACAGGGTTTTGCTGCTGCCCACGGAATACCTCTCTCCCAGAGTAGTCATTCCCACCATATTACGGTGTGAGGTTCTAGACCTTCTCCACAAGGGCCATTGGGGAGTTTTGCACACTAAATTGTTCGCTGGGAGACATGTTGTTTGGCCAGAGATTAATGGCAAAATTGTCCGTTTTGTCACAGCTTGTGAGCAGTGTGCCCGACAACAGTCAGCTCCCAGGGCATCCCTGCTGACCTGCTCCCTGCTAGCCATGGGAATGCATTCATGTAGGCTTTACAGTACCTTCTTCAATTCCTATGTGCTCTGGGTTGTGGATGAATTTTCTTGGTTTCCTTACAGTCTCTGGTGCGCATCGATGTCAGAACAGGTCACAATTCCTACATTTTTGATGGTCTTTTTCTATCAAGGGGTTGCCTTTTACCTTGTTGTTGTTGTTGTTGTTGTTGTTGTTGTTGTCTTCAGTACTGAGACTGGTTTGATGCAGCTCTCCATGCTACTCTATCCTGTGCAAGCTTCTTCATCTCCCAGTACCTACTGCAACCTACATCCTTCTGAACCTGCTTAGTGTATCCATCTCTTGGTCTCCCTTTACAATTTTTACCCTCCACGCTGCCCTCCAATACTAAATTGGTGACCCCTTGATGCCTCAGAACATGTCCTACCAACCGATCCCTTCTTCTGGTCAAGTTGTGCCACAAACTTCTCTTCTCCTCAATCCTATTCAATACTTCCTCATTAGTTATGTGATCTACCCATCTAATCTTCAGCATTCTTCTGTAGCACCACATTTCGAAAGCTTCTATTCTCTTCTTGTCCAAACTATTTATCGTCCATGTTTCACTTCCATACATGGCTACACTCCATACAAATACTTTCAGAAATGACTGCCTGACACTCAAGCCTTTTACTTTAGTTTCCAATAATGGGACCCAGTTCTTTTCTCACACCTTTCAATTGTTTTGTTCCCAAAATGGCATTCGTCATGTTACACTCCACCATCCCCTCTTCGATCAAATGGTGAGGTGGAAGGAATAGTGCATATGCACTAGGTCCCAAATGAAAAAGTTTGTTGTGGATTCTTCACCAGATGATGTTCTCCATTTTTGAGCACCTATCGCTTCATGCCTATGTGAAGGCATAGCTGAGTTGCTTCTTGGCCGGCAGCCATGCACGCTGCTCTACTTTTGGCAGCCTGTGCTGCACCTGCTGCAGTCAGGTTCATCTGCGAGTGCGAGTGCGAGTGCGAGTGCGAGGGCGAGTGCGAGGGCGAGGGCGAGTGCGAGTGCGAGTGCGAGTGCGAGTGCGAGTGCGAGTGCGAGTGCGAGTGCGAGTGCGAGTGCGAGTGCGAGTGCGAGTGCGAGTGCGAGTGCGAGTGCGAGTGCGAGTGCGAGTGCGAGTGCGAGTGCGAGTGCGAGTGCGAGTGCGAGTGCGAGTGCGAGTGCGAGGTCAGTGGCCCAAGTGAATACCAGACACTGTTGTCTGCCACCAGGAATGCTGTCTTTGTCACATTCATGTGGCATACGGGTTGGTGATGTGCCATTTTGATCAGTTACACCCCTGGTTGCTGCCGGAAGCTACCGGTTCACTGGTGCGACTCCTGTCACCACATCCCACCCCATGCCTCTGTCTCAAGCCCATCGTCACCTGCTGTGCAGGTGTCCCCTCCTCCATGTGCAGCATCCTGAGGTTCCAGCTTCTCCGCACTGGGCACCAGTCCACCTCCAGCCTCGCATCCGTTGCCGCAGCCTACTGTTCAGGTTGGGCCACCTCCACCAATCCTCTTGCCATCATCACCTCAGCCACTGTCACTGGTGGGTCCAGCCCCATCTCCTCCACACAGGGACCTGACTGCTCATGCTGACACAGAGATGGTGATGACACCCTCCTCTCCAGTGTTACTGTCAGGTGGCGCATGGGCCCACTGCCCTCAGGCATCCCCGTGTCCTCACGCATTCCAGCCCTATGCTCTGGTATCCACATGGCACATCTTCTCCTTCTCGCCCCCACCATCAGAACCAGCTGCTGCTGCTCTGCATCTGATGCATGTGTCACTTGTCAGGCCACCAGGCTCTCCCCTTTTGCCCGGGTGTCCATTTTGCATGAGGGAAAGGTGTGCTGAATCCTGCTACTAGTGCATGTGACTGTGAGTGTGCTGAGTGTGGTGTCACTGCACATGTGTGTTTGAACTGTCCACCAACTGTATCCGCATGGTCGACCTCTGGAGGTAGTCTGTGGGAGGCATGTGCGTGGCACTGTCTCCATGACACTGTCTGCTGGCAACTCTCGCCTATATATGCGCGGAGCAGCACTGACTGCCTCTGTATGTACTTCCAGTTTGTACTGGGGACATCAGTTGTTCCGTGTATTGTTACATGTGGAGTCATATTTGTGTTACTTGAATTGGTTATGGTATTGCTTGGTTACTACAGGTAGACAGTAATTTTACTTATGAGAATTTTCCCTCTTACCATAAGTTGGTCTTATATTCAGTTATGGTTCTGGACCACAATTTTAGAGGTGCAAAATTTTATGAAGGCCTAAAAGATTATTCTTTTAATTTTAACTCTGAAGGTAATTAGATTATTTAACGTAAGTCCTTCGTGTAATGAAATTAAAGTTGTTCTAGAAATTAATCCTATTCTTGAAATTATAAGAGTTATAAGTAGTATAAATCTTGATCTAAATGTTCATTTATGATGAATTTTTTGTATAACATATTGTAAGGGCTGAGGATACTGTGTGTGTGTGTTTGTGTAAAGTGTGACAGCAGTTAATACCATTATATTTGTTATTAATGTTGATATATTGTTTTCACAAGTGACTGCATAAGAATGCATTTTGGTAAAAATGTAAGAAAGGTCGGTAATCCATCAAGGAATAAGAGTGACAAAAATATTATGAATTTATTCTGTTTTTATAATTCTTGTTGAACCGATTTGATTTATAAAGAATAAATTTATTTGCTTGAACAATAGGACTATAATTGGGCTTAATAATGAATAAATAATGAAATAGAGTTGTCAAATATTTTCTGTAACTAAATAATGATCTAATTATCCATCTTAGGCATCTAATTGATGAGTATGCTAGGTGTCCAATTGATGAATATGCTAAAAGTTGTCATAATTGTTTCATTTATACCCATTGCTCCAATAATAATTCTTAAGATAGCAATAATTCAAATAAATGTTCTTAACTGGATACAGTATGTAAGAACTATTATAGGAACAATATTTGTCATGTTATAAATGTTAAATTGTTATTTTAGTTCGATGCTCCCATTACTTCTGTAGATCAGAAGTGTAATGGAGCCACACTAATTTTTAACAATAATCTAGATCTGATTATAAGAACCTATCACATATTTTATTTGAATCAATAAAACTGAAAATAATAATATTGTTGAGCCTTACACTTCAACAATAAAATATTTAACTGATTATTTATTATTACATTTTTATTTCTTGTTAATTTGGGGGTAAATGAGAGTAAGCTGATCTCCAAATCAGGAGTTTGATGAGATGGACAGGAGTGTTCCTATCATAAATGCTGATAGGAGGAGAAGTTTTGTAGAACTGTTGGTCATTAAAAAGTAGAGGGGTATCAATATGTTAGCTTAGTTAGCTCATCTTAGGTAATATTTATTTACTTAATTTACCCTATCAAGGAAGCACTTTAAGGGGACCACACGCTGCCTATCAGATCCAAGTTAATTTAGGCAAGTATTTGACCCATTTCTGAAAAATCTATTTGATGCTGGGCCTTAATATTTTCACTGTATGTTACATGATGCTAACAGAGTCAACACTACTAAAATCTACTTTATCTATTTTATAGTTTTTAAGAAATACTTTTATAAATTTATTAACAAAAAATATTAAGCTTTTTCTGCAGAAAATATTTTTTTGTGAACTTCCAAATGGGGGAATATTAAGGAATTTAGTACCAGAGGTGGCTTTTTATGTTATGCAGAGTCTCTGAAAATTTCATTCATTTATCTATGATAGTTTCTGATATAATGGGGCATATGTACTGAAAATTTTTGTTTGTGGGAAATTGACTTTAAAGAAAAAACTTTTGAAATTTGTTACTAACAGTTAATTAACACTGTCATGCTGCATATGATAGCCCTTTTTTGGCCTCTAGCAGGTCTTCCAGCTTCTTTTTCACCTTCCTGGATGTTTTTCTTGCTTTCTTGGCCATATTAGATGCAGACCTGTCTACATCGGCTCTCCTCATTTTATCGCAATGTTGCAGCCCAGAGATCACATTTTCACCATGATTAATTCCCAGCTTTTTCAGTACCCAACACTTTCCAATATTACCACAATTGAATGTAATAACGGCATCATGAACTCCTAGTTTCATTGTATGCATGCCTACAAATACAGTTTTAGGAAGACAGTTCCAAATTATGCAGTTGAAACATTCATTTGGGTTCTGTGTCTGCCAATGCAGACATTTCCTTAGAAGGTCAGGATGAGCCAAGTCTCTGAAAATAGGTTTAATTGCTGTAATAACAGCAGCAGGAAGAGAATGCTGGTGAGAATACGATTCTCCAGTTGCCTGAGCCCTATTGTATTTACACCACAAATTTTCTCCTGATGGACGCAATCCATGTTATCATCAGTAGATGACTTATGGAAGAATATGGCCCAAACATCTCTCTTCATTGCCTACAGATTTTCTTTATTTCTCCTAATTGCCTGCTCATAGTATACCTGCAAGTTTTCTATTTTAGTTTTAGTTAACTGACCACGTCCGGTGAACAATTTTCCATCTTCTAATTTTTTCCCTCTCATATCAACAGTTAGTTTTCTCAGCCTTGTTCCCAAACGTTTTTGAAAATGGCCTACACATTCTATTTTGCTAATAATGGCATCTCCATATGGCTTAGAGTTCACCACATTGTTGTATGCCTTACTGTCACCATCGCCCAAATATTTGGCGTACCGTATACCTCTTGTTTCTACGAAGTGATGAAAAATTTGTTGTACTCCATGAACTTCCATACCACCACGTGTTCCTCTAAAATTAACCACACAGTTGTGTTCTTTATGTTCATTGACTTTACGACATTTGCAATATTTAGATATTATCTGCACATCTAAAACTTTACCAGTGTCTACACTTGTGGCAGTCACTACTCCATTCAGAGAAGTATGTCCTCTTTTCTGCCAACTTCCATCAAGTGCAACTGCAATATCCAAACATCCATCATTTTCTTCCACTGCTTCCCTAGCAGTCAGTTTCATGCTTTCCTCACTGACCTCACATACAGCTATCTCTAATACTGCAGTCAGTTTTTGAGATTTATTTGGTGGTTGATGTAAGTTCATCACTGAACAAAATGTTCTCGCTTCAACCATGCCCTTGCCAATGGATCGTAAGGCATAAACGAATCTAGTATGGATTTCATATGGGCCACTTGCATCTGGTTTTGAAGAACTCATAAATGAAATCACAGCTGAGCATTTAGTGCAAATTAAATCCAAAGCAATTGCTAGGCATTTTCTCCCACTGGCACTCCCACAAATTTTCACACACTGTGATATGCCACACTGTCAACATTGTACAAATTTAGACGTTATTTCTGATAATATTCTCAAATTTATAATACTGTTACTGCACCCCTTGTCACTTACAGTAAATTTGTTGTAACTCTCTTGAAATGGTGAGACCTTCTTTGATGATGCACTTGTTGAAGAATTACAATTATAAACATCATTGCCAGGCGACATAACCTCTTGTACAGAAAGCTTTCAAAACTTGTTTCCTCTAAATTGTCGTTTCTTGAAAATGCCTTTACATTTCGTCCTCTCCAATAAACACAACAAAACACACGTAAACAAGCACTGCAAATGTAAGTATAACAACTACTCGCAATCACACTTGAACAAAACTAACCTCATGTTTGAAATCATGTTGTTTACAAACAGCAGAAACAAAAGTATACTGACTGTTGCATTCCAAGGATAGCCAACACACTCGGAAGTTAAAAAAAAAAAAAAAAAAAAAAAAAAAAAAAAAAAAAAAAAAATCCATAACACGCAATGTAGGGGATATAAAGATCTAAAATATGTGCAGAAAAGTTGGCGTGGCACAGAAACATAGGTGGTAGGAAAACGCCCAAAAAAACCAGCAAAATGCTTTTCAGAGTACATAAAAAAAATCTTAATCAATCGAAATATGATGAAAACAGAAAATTGATTTTTTTCGATCTGAACCACAGTGTGGTCCCCTTAATCTGGCAACTTCATTATTTGTCATTTAATTTATAAATTAAAAATTTTTTAAAAAAATTATGTATGCATGGTTTTCTTTTGGTCTATTTAATTTTGTGTATAGAAGAATTTTTTTTCCATTTTTGTTTGATTTGAATATAAATAATTTGATTACATATAATTGAATATATCATTATTTGTTTTATTTTATCAGCGTGAACTGATTATTCTATCTTATATATTTTTTAAAAGTTGAAGCTACCTATTTCTAGAGAGAAAGAAATTACTGCATAATAAACTATTTATAGTAATATAAATATATATTTTACATTATTAATGTACAATATATTATATACCATTATTTAATTATTATATTAATACACTCCTGGAAATTGAAATAAGAACACCATGAATTCATTGTCCCAGGAAGGGGAAACTTTATTGACACATTCCTGGGGTCAGATACATCACATGATCACACTGACAGAACCACAGGCACATAGACACAGGCAACAGAGCATGCACAAAGTCGGCACTAGTACAGTGTATATCCACCTTTCGCAGCACTGCAGGCTGCTATTCTCCCATGGAGACGATCGTAGAGATGCTGGATGTAGTCCTGTGGAACAGCTTGCCATGCCATTTCCATCTGGCGCCTCAGTTGGACCAGCGTTCGTGCAGGACGTGCAGACCGCGTGAGACGACGCTTCATTCAGTCCCAAACATGCTCAATGGGGGACAGATCTGGAGATCTTGCTGGCCAGGGTAGTTGACTTACACCTTCTAGAGCACGTTGGGTGGCACGGGATACATGCGGACGTGGATTGTCCTGTTGGAACAGCAAGTTCCCTTGCTGGTCTAGGAATGGTCGAACGATGGGATTGATGACGGTTTGGATGTACCGTGCACTATTCAGTGTCCCCTCGACGATCACCAGAGGTGTACGGCCAGTGTAGGAGATCGCTCCCCACACCATGATACCGGGTGTTGGCCCTGTGTGCCTCGGTCGTATGCAGCCCTGATTGTGGCGCTCACCTGCACGGCGCCAAACATGCATACGACCATCATTGGCACCAAGGCAGAAGCCACTCTCATCGCTGAAGACGACACGTCTCCATTCGTCCCTCCATTCACGCCTGTCGCGACACCACTGGAGGCGGGCTGCACGATGTTGGGGCGTGAGCGGAAGACGGCCTAACGGTGTGCGGGACCGTGGCCCAGCTTCATGGAGATGGTTGCGAATGGTCCTCGCCAATACCCCAGGAGCAACGGTGTCCCTAATTTGCTGGGAAGTGGCGGTGCGGTCCCCTACGGCACTGCATAGGATCCTACGGTCTTGGCGTGCATCGGTGCGTCAATGCGGTCCGGTCCCAGGTCGACGGGCACGTGCACCTTCCGCCGACCACTGGCGACAACATCGATGTACTGTGGAGACCTCACGCCCCACGTGTTGAGCAATTCGGCGGTACGTCCACCCGGCCTCCCGCATGCCCACTATACGCCCTCGCTCAAAGTCCGTCAACTGCACATACGGTTCACGTCCACGCTGTCGTGGCATGCTACCAGTGTTAAAGACTGCGATGGAGCTGCGTATGCCACGGCAAACTGGCTGACACTGACAGCGGCGGTGCACAAATGCTGCGCAGCTAGCGCCATTCGACAGCCAACACTGCGGTTCCTGGTGTGTCCGCTCTGCCGTGCATGTGATCATTGCTTGTACAGCCCTCTCGCAGTGTCCGGAGCAAGTATGGTGGGTCTGACACACCGGTGTCAACGTGTTCTTTTTTCCATTTCCAGGAGTGTATAATCAATTATTTTAATAGTAACAATATAATCCTGAAACACATTTACTCTCTCTCTCTCTCTCTCTCTCTCTCTCTCTCTCTCTCTCTCTATCTCTATCTCTCTCACACACACACACACACACACACACACACACACACACACACACACACACACACACACACACTATTTGATCTTCATTTACTACTAACAGGAAAGAAAGGTCAAATGATACAGACAATAATGGAATATATTTATCAGGATACCAGTTCAATATTTATATTATTTACATATAACAGAAGTAGTTGTGGTCATGAAGGATTTGTGTTCCATTTATCTTAAATTACTTATTTTAAATATTCTTGAAAATTTGTGATTTTGTAAGATAATTAACTGTGTTAGTTTCTCTGTGTTATATGCAAGTTTCGTTGACTACATGTTCTTTTTGCAGTAATTGCATTTACTTAGCATATGATCTTATAGGTAACAATTAGTTTAATGTTGCATAATTCATGCCAATAGCCATGGTAATATCACTGACGAGTGGATATCATTGGGTAAAGCAGTTATATATAATATATGGATTAAATTATAATTTGTAAGGTGAAATGCTAAAACTTTTATGGCTATTTTTACGAACCTGTGAAACTTAAATAATGAACAAGGATTAGGTATCCTATTACTTAGAATTTTAATTATACTTACCACAATACTATTAGGTCTTTAAACCCAAAGAACTTGTGGTATTACATTCCACTCAGAATAACCTACCCTGTGATTAAGAATACACAACTGACCTTCCTTACTTTATTTGTTTGTGTATCTCTGGTATCAGAGAATCTTTTTAGAACTATAATTCTCTTGATTTATAGTCATAAAATATTTCAGGTCAACATGCAGCTTATACACTCCTGGAAATGGAAAAAAGAACACATTGACACCGGTGTGTCAGACCCACCATACTTGCTCCGGACACTGCAAGAGGGCTGTACAAGCAATGATCACACGCACGCCACAGCGGACACACGAGGAACCGTGGAGTTGGCCGTCGAATGGCGCTAGCTGCGCAGCATTTGTGCACCGCCGCCGTCAGTGTCAGCCAGTTTGCCGTGCCATACGGAGCTCCATCGCAGTCTTTAACACTGGTAGCATGCCGCGACAGCGTGGACGTGAACCGTATGTGCAGTTGACGGACTTTGAGCGAGGGCGTATAGTGGGCATGCGGGAGGCCGGGTGGACGTACCGCCGAATTGCTCAACACGTGGGGAGTGAGGTCTCCACAGTACATCGATGTTGTCGCCAGTGGTCGGCGGAAGGTGCACGTGCCCGTCGACCTGGGACCGGACCGCAGCGACGCACCGATGCACGCCAAGACCGTAGGATCCTACTCAGTGCCGTAGTGGACCGCACCGCCACTTCCCAGCAAATTAGGGACACTGTTGCTCGTGGGGTATCGGCGAGGACCATTCGCAACCGTCTCCATGAAGCTGGGCTACGGTCCCGCACACCGTTAGGCCGTCTTCCGCTCACGCCCCAACATCATGCAGCCCACCTCCAGTGGTGTCGCGACAGGCGTGAATGGAGGGACGAATGGAGACGTGTCGTCTTCAGTGATGAGAGTCGCTTCTGCCTTGGTGCCAATGATGGTCGTATGCGTGTTTGGCGCCGTGCAGGTGAGCGCCACAATCAGGACTGCATACGACCGAGGCACACAGGGCCAACACCCGGCATCATGGTGTGGGGAGCGATCTCCTACACTGGCCGTACACCTCTGGTGATCGTCGAGGGGACACTGAATAGTGCACAGTACATCCAAACCGTCATCGAACCCATCGTTCTACCATTCCTAGACCGGCAAGGGAACTTGCTGTTCCAACAGGACAATGCACGTCCGCATGTATCCCGTGCCACCCAACGTGCTCTAGAAGGTGTAAGTCAACTACCCTGGCCAGCAAGATCTCCGGATCTGTCCCCCATGGAGCATGTTTGGGACTGGATGAAGCGTCGTCTCACGCGGTCTGCCCGTCCAGCACGAACGCTGGTCAACTGAGGCGCCAGGTGGAAATGGCATGGCAAGCCGTTCCACAGGACTACATCCAGCATCTCTACGATCGTCTCCATAGGAGAATAGCAGCCTGCATTGCTGCGAAAGGTGGATATACACTGTACTAGTGCCGACATTGTGCATGCTCTGTTGCCTGTGTCTATGTGCCTGTGGTTCTGTCAGTGTGATCATGTGATGTATCTGACCCCAGGAATGTGTCAATAAAGTTTCCCCTTCTTGGGACAATGAATTCACGGTGTTCTTATTTCAATTTCCAGGAGTGTAGTTAAGACGAGGTCGGCTACAATAGAGTTTTGTTTATAATGCCTTTGATGGTGAAAAACTATTAATGAGAGTTGATTTGATAGTAATTTAATTTAGTTAATTTAACTGATATTGGCTCTGAGGAGTATACATTTCACTCTCAACTGATTATTCCAACAAAAATTTTTGTTAAGGTAGCTTCAATTTAGATGAGATAAATCTTAACATAGTAGATGTACTGGAATGTATCTAGGAATATGTTGAAGATATAACTTATTAGTAAAGTATTTCACCTACACTGAAATTTTTTTTGGTGCAAATCAAGACATTTTATCACTGATAATGTTATATTAAATTTTTGTTTATTTTGTATCAGAGTTTATCAAAATTTTAGTATTTATTTACTTACCTTGATTTAGGTTGATTTAAAAATAACTAACGTATTGTAATTACTGTTGAGTTATTTGTGGAAATGAAATGTTAATCATTTCCCAAGATATCTAATTTCTTAGGAAAAAATTTAATTTTTTTTATTAGTTTGTTTTTATTTCATTTTTTAGATAAAAATTTAACATTTATTCTTTATGGGATAAGATTTAAACTTATTAACCTATAATTTGTTTACTTTAAAATACATAATAGTAGGCTTCAAACCACCTATCTTTAAAATTGCATTTTAGTTAATTATTTTAAAATTTTATTTTATAATTAATTTAGGGTTTTTGTTAAGATGTTAGATATTATGTCTTATGATACAAGACATCTTATGATTAACTTTCAGCCACAGTTATACTGTTAATTCCTTGAAGACAAAGGCCTGACGTTACTGAACTGATAAACCTGGCGAGCAGTATGATGCAGTAAATTTGTTCTTCAGCCTATGGCCTTTGGTACACCCAAATACAATCAACATCTTTGACTGTTTGCTCACATTAATACTGTGACATAAGCTACACTTGGAAGAGAAGACATGTATGCACTGCACTACCTCAAAAGACACTGTCAAAACTGGTCTACAGATCCCAAACTTTCATTTACGCTCTTTCCATTGCATCTGCATGCACCTCGGACACACTGGTTAACAAAGGTCAGTCATTTTATACTTTTGCTGAACCAGCATTCCCTTCAGTGGACTGTCTTACGACACTAACTTGTTATTTGGATACAAATCTACTATAAAGTTTTGAATGTTTAAGTGCTCAGTTCTCTTTACAACTCTGCACAACAAACATAGTTGCACCTATGAACAATAACCTTTGGGGTGGTTTTATGTGGACAAAACGTGTGTCATAAGCTGAATGCTTGCAGGACTTTACATGGATCACAGTCTTACTTCAACAAACAAGCCCTCTAACTAACAAGTCCCAAAAGAAATTGACAGTACTCTATTCTAATTTTACATAATACAAAATGCAAACATACCTTTCTGCCCTTTGCTGAGGATCTAAACCACATAGCAGATGGTTTTATAATTCTGGTATGATAGCCATCTCCACGGCAAGGTAGATACATACCCTGAACTTCATCCTGTGTGCATGGAAAGAATTAATATTACCTGGTACATGCATTATCAAATAAAAATAAATTCATGGAAACTTACAGGCTATTAAAAGCAAGCAATAACAGGTGATTCTAAAACAGGGTAAAACCGAAAAAGCAGAACAGTGGAAACATGAGAGAGAGAGAGAGAGAGAGAGAGAGAGAGAGAGAGAGAGAGAGAGAGAGAGAATGCTCTATAGCAAGATTATTAGCACCCTTTCTACACTGATTACATTTCTAAAAAGGTATTGTCATCTCACTTTTGCCTTAAAATTAAACAAATAAAAATGTAGTAATTCTATAGGAAATATTGGAGACCATTCGTTGTGAAGCAAGGCGGCCGGATGAAAATCTCTAAACATGTGCTCCATGTAAGTAGAAGCAACAGTGTGGTAAACAAATAACAGTGACATCCAGAGGGACTATGGATGTATCATGCCTTGAGGAGAACAGCCAGGTAACATACAGAATGGTATCACAAAATTGTGAAAAATATTTTTAATAAAAAAAAATCACATTTTTGAGATTAGTTAGTGATTCTGTGGCCATATTTAATGTTCAGTTAAATTTTCTACTAATTTTAAATACCTTCAAGATTTCCCTTTACATGTACTGTGTATATGCACAAGTGAAATGAAAAAGGCATAGGCAATCAAAATGTTCGCTGCATACAAAATCTAGCTCCAAGGTGCCAAAATTGATAAAAATGCACATTTGAGTTCGTTGTTAAGATGATAATGAACTGTGTGAAAAGAGATGGAATGTTAAGTTTCTGGTGGCAGAAAATCATCTTCAGAAACTGAAAAGAATAGGGTAAATTTTATAGACACGTAAGAAGAGTGCAACAGATCATTCTTCCTAAGATTCTATTCACATTCGCCAAAGCAGTTCTGCATCACCCACATAAATAGTTACAATATATTTATTACACAGAAAGGATGTGCATAAGTCAACCTACTATATAATGGTTAAAGGCCTTGTTACACCTCTCACTGTGAAGTTCTTTCTGACCACTCACCTGTTGAAACAAATTACACTATCACGAACTGGCAAAACACACATCATTGGGATGGAAGGGGATGCACACAATCATGAGACGAACCAGAGCATATAGTTCAAATTCAACATGTGACCAGTGTCTTTTGAACAGAAAATTGCAATTAATATGACAGGCAATGGTAAGCAGGTTTCACTCAGTCCTTTTGATATCTGAGGAGCTACTTGACTGAAAAGTAGCAGTTGTGGACACAAAAGCTGACAACAGCTGGGAGCATGGTTTGCTGACCAAATGCCCCTCCAAATTCATATCCAGTGATGCCTATTGACTGAGGATAGGGTGTGAGTGTGGTCTATACCTCAGGGCCTTCTGAGGCCTGTTCAGGCGGAGATTTTGAGAGAACTTTCCTTACCATACTTAAAAGATTAACTTTTACATTTCATTACATTTACAAACTAATATAATAATATATTAGAAAGATCTGACTGGGGGGAAAAACACACACATGAATTACATAACAATAAGCATCCCCACTGTTGAGAAAGCAAGTGAACCACCTGAGAAGGAATAATGCACCACTCTCATACAAATCTGGTTAGGCTTTACACTGAGTCTTCTACAGAAATAGTGCCTTTATCATTGATTTTGAATATCTGTAGCAGCACTCAGTCCCAAAGGACTAAAAAAATGTGCCAATGGGTAGAAAAAAATTATAGATCAGGGGTGTCAGTCTGTTGCAGAAATCTACAACATATTCTATGCTTGAATATAATAATTGTCCTGGAAAAAGAAAGGCATCTCTCCAAAAATAAACATAAATTTAAGAAGCAGCAATCATCTAAACACAATTTACTCTTTTCACACAAATTTTTGTTGAATGTGAACATATGGATTGAGTCACAACAAATTTGCAAAAAAGTGTTCAGTAGTGTACTATAATGTAACTCTTCAGGCTTTCCCGGAGAGATCTTGACATGTGGAATAATCGAGTCTACTGCCAGATGTTTGTGTCGCTCTGGCACAATATGTCGGCCACGTAACTCATTGCCTTCTTCAGGTGCTACCTGAGACTGCCATGTTGGAACATCTTGTCCAGTATTTATGCCCAGAGGGCGCTGGGTGCTCTCTTTGCCGTCCGCACCCGCCTGGCGCTGCTTGTAATGTGTTGTCTCTTCCCCGGTGTTCCCTCGGACGTCCACGCCTGACTTGGGCGCCATCTGTGGCAGCTCTCTGAGGCCTGTCCTGTGTCGGGCGTTTCGTTCGCGGTCCGCGCCTGCCAGGTGCCTGAGGTTTTTACCCCTCTCTGGTACTCCCATGGACGCCCACGCCCGGCTCGTCCACCATCTGTGGTCGTGGCAGTTGTCTGGGGCCAGACCCGCATGCGGCATTCCGTTCGTGGTCCGTGCCCATTTGGCGCTGCTCTCGAGGTGTTGGCACTTCCCTGGTGCTCCGACAGACGTCCGCGCCCGCCTAGTCCACCATCTGCAGTTGTGGCAGCTACCTGAGGCCTGTCTCGCGTCGGGGGCTCTGTTCGCAGTCTACGCCCACCTGGCGCTGCTTATAAGGTGTTGTTTCTTCCCCAGCACTCCCTCGGATGTCTGCGCCTGACTTGGTCTCCATCTGTGGCAGCTCTCTGAGGCCTGTCCTTTGCTTGGGCAGTCCATTCACGGTCCGCACCTGCCTGGCGCTACTCCTGCAGTGTTACTACTTCTTGAGGAGATGGTTGTTCATTTCATTGAGCCCTGATAAGCTCCAGAGCCGGACTCCACGCCAAGCTGAGCTGCTAACCACTGTCTCAGTTTATTAGGTTGTCTGTGACCTTGATCTCGATGGCCTCCTTTATGACACTGTCCCAAAATCTTGACGTCTGTGTCACAATTTTGGTGTTATAGTCCATTGAGTGGCCGAGCTCCAGACAGTGCTCCGCTATGGCAGATTTTGTTGCCTGTCTGAGTCTGGTGTGCCTCTGGTGTTCTTTGCACCTGACGTCCACCATCCTGGTTGTCTGGCCAATGTATGACTTTCCACACTGGCACGGGATGTTGTAAATGCCTGGTTTACATAGCCCCAGGTCGTCCTTCACACTCCCTAGCATGGTCCCAATTTTGGAGGGAGGACAGAAGATACTCTGGGGACACACGGACAGTGGTCAACCTGAGCGACAAGCAGCTCGATGAGGCCACCTCAAAAGCACTCAGCAAGGGCCTCAACTTTGCACTGACTCCCAGAAGCATAGCTGTTGCAGCCTTCATCAGTTTGGTTGAGCAAGTCGTCAACACGCTACCTTCCAACGTGTCTGAAGAGATCCGCACGGAGACCTGCAGGGCACCCACCAGGACGAAGCCCCCCAAATCCAACATCTCGAGCCAGGAGAGGGTGGCACTCAGGCAGCTACGGGAGGATGCCAGCGTTGTAGTTCTGCCAGCTTATAAGGGTAAGCTTTATCCCAAAGCACCTGTACCACCCTGACACTATGGACTCCCCAAGGTCCATAAGAAGGGGGACCCCTCTTCGACCTATTGTCAATAACATCGGTGCAGCGACATACCTCACTGCACAATACCTGAAGAAGATATTGGCACCATATGTGGGCAAATGTGCACACCACATTCGGAACTCTGAGGACTTCCTACAATGGTTAAGGCAGCTACACATCTTGGACTCTGACATAATGGTCAGTTTCAATGTGGTGTCGCTCTTCACACGAGTGGCACTCACCGATTCACTCAATATCATTGCTCGACCTGTTCAAGCATGTACTGACCTCAACATATTTTCTTTATGGGGGTCAATTTTATGAGCAAACTGAAGGAGTGGCAACGGGCAGCCCTTTATCACCAGTGGTAGCCAACCTTTTCATGGAAAGGTACGAAGAGGAGGCACTTGCATCAGCCACTTACCAACCCAAGTGCTTTCTTAGGTATGTTGATGACACTTTTGTCATTTGTTCCCATGGTAGGGAGAAGCTAGATGACTTTTTGGAACATCTAAATTCACGCCACCCAAGTATAAAATTTACTATGGAGCTAGAGAAGTATGGACAGCTCCCATTATTGGGTGTCCTGGTCAAGAGGAGGGCAGATGGCACTCTTGGGCACAGTGTGTATCATAAGCCCACACACACTGACTTATACCTTCAAGCCAGTAGCTGCCACCACCTGGCACAAAAGAATGGAGTCTTGAAAACATTAGTTCACAGGGCTCGAGCTCTGTCAGACACGGAAAGTCTGGCCACAGAGATAGAACATCTACACCTGGTGTTCAGCAGAAATGGATACTCCTCCACAGACATCCAAAGGGCACTTCGTACTACCAGTCAACCACAGGGTACACAAGAGGAGCCAGAGGAGGCAAAGAAGGTGGCATACCTGCCATATGCTTGACCTATTTCTGCAAAGATCAGCAGAATTCTTTAAAAATATGATATAAGAGTATCTTCTGTCCACCCTCCAAAATTGGGACCATGCTAGGGAGTGTGAAGGACGACCTGGGGCTACGTAAACCAGGCATTTACAACATCCCGTGCCAGTGTGGAAAGTCATACATTGGCCAGACAACCAGGATGGTGGACATCAGGTGCAAAGAACACTAGACTCGGACAGGCAACAAAATCTGCCATAGCGGAGCACTGTCTGGAGCTCGACCACTCAATGGACTATAACAACACCAAAATTGTGACACAGACGCCAAGATTTTGGGACAGTGTCATAAAGGAGGCCATCGAAATCAAGGTCACAGACAACCTAATAAACCGAGACAGTGGTTAGCAGCTCAGCTTGGCGTGGAGTCCGGCTTTGGAGCTTATCAGGGCTTAACAAAATAAACCAACAAACTCCTCAAGAAGTAGTAACACTGCAGGAGTAGCGCCAGGCGGGTGCGGACCGTGAACGCAACTTCCGACGCAGCACGGGCCTCTGACAGCCGCCACGACCGCAAATGATGGACGAGCTTAGCATGGACGACCGTCGGAGCACCAGGGAAGTTCCAACACCGCAGGATCAGCGCCAGATGGGCGCAGACCACGAATGGACCGCCCAACAAAGGACAGGCCTCAGAGAGTTGCCACAGATGGAGACCAAGTCGGGCGCAGACATCCGAGGGAGTATCGGGGAAGAAACAACACCTTATAAGCAGCGCCAGGCGGGCGCGGACCGCGAACAGAGCCCCCGACGCGAGACAGGCCTCAGACAGCAGCCACAACTGCAGATGGTGGACTAGGCGGGCGCCGACATCTGTCAGAGCACCAGGGAAGTGCCAACACCTCAGGAGCAGTGCCAAATGGGCGCGGACCACGAACGGAATGCCGCATGCGGGTCCGGCCCCAGACAACTGCCACGACCACAGATGGTGGATGAGCCGGGCGTGGGCGTCCATGGGAGTACCAGAGAGGGGTAAAAACCTCAGGCACCTGGCAGACGCGGACCGCGAACGAAACGCCCGACACAGGACAGGCCTCAGAGAGCTGCCACAGATGGCGCCCAAGTCAGGCGTGGACGTCCGAGGGAACACCGGGGAAGAGACAACACATTACAAGCAGCGCCAGGCGGGTGCGGACGGCAAAGATAGCACCCAGCGCCCTCTGGGCATAAATACTGGACAAGATGTTCCAACATGGCCGACACAAACATCCGGCAGTAGTCCCGATTATTCCACATGTCAATGTACCATACTGTTGATAGATAACAAATAAGTGAGTATACAGACAATTTTCTCCAATATGTGACTGGCTTTATTTAGAGTACAACATATGGTGTGGCTCAGTGGTTGACTGGGCAAAGCATCAGTCAACAAATCCAAATGTTTGGGTCCTAGGATTCTTTTCTGTCACTTACTGCTTCTCTTCACTCTGACAACTATTTGGATGTATGAAAAATGCTAAGGAGCAACGCAATTTGGAGGCTGTGTCAAACTGCAGTCTTCCTATAACCAATTTGGTAATTCAGTTCAAAATTCTGAGGAAGGCAAGTGTATACCAGCTACAATAGAACCATACCTAGTAAAGCACTGTAGTTGATTACAATTAGAGCCACATATACTTTCCAGAAATATGACTTCTAATCACCATTGAAGGAAAATAACATATGGTTATACCACCCATGTTCTCAATAATGATAAACAATCTATCAGGCAGTGTAAGCTACAATCTCAAATTCCTTGTTGAAAGTACTGTAGTGTGTAGGGAAGTACATGTACTGAGTAACTGTAGAGGAATTAAGAACAACATTCATGTAATTTCTACTTGTTACAGTGAATGGCAGCATTCCTTAAATGCAAATAAATGAATCCAAACTAACAAGAACAACATAGACAAAAATAGTAACATTTGAGAGGAGTGCCAGTAAAATGCTGCTAGATCACGTAATTTAAATATCATGTATAGACATCTCATTAGCAAGTGATACATACAGGAACTACATAAAATTAGTTCTGGGAAGTATGGAAGGAAAACTTCCACCTGGAACAATTCTGGAAAAATTTGTTGCATTTTTTTTAAATGTGTGAAACTTTTGAGATCTGGTTCTCTTGCTTAAATTATATCAAATACATTGCCTCAGTTTCAGTTAGCATTTTAAAACTTGAACACACGATGTATTGATTTAATTGTACTGCCTCATGACTAAGAAAGTTACCACTGTTATGAAAACTACACAATCTTGTTCTTCGAAATAATATTAATTTCAATTATAAGCTATTGCACTGTGATGCAACACCTTTAAAATTCCAGTGTTATGTGATGTTGGTTGCGAAATTTTAGTATGCTACATATCTTCAGGAGTACACATTGTGTAAGTTTACAAGCATATGGTTTAAATACTTACATGGCGACAGCATGCATGTACTCTTGTGAAACAATCATCAGTTAAGCAGGTACGAATCTCTTCAATTCCTTCGTATTGTAAGTATTTATTACGTTTCACATGTACTTTAATACCTAAAGTTTCTTTAATTTTTGCAAAGATGAATTCAGTTCCACAATGAGCTGAAAAAATTAAGAAAGAGATTAAATGTGCTTGTTGTTACTACTGCCAATATGAAGCTTAGGGCTTAACAATGCAGCCATCTACATAACAAACAATGTACTAAATGACACACACACACACACACACACACACACACACACACACACACACACACACACACACACAGAGAGAGAGAGAGAGAGAGAGAGAGAGAGAGAGAGAGAGAGACAGAGAGAGAAAGCTTAAGTTATAAGTCATAACATTTATATCAATGATGTTTTGCTATATCTTGTGTTAAAGATGCTACAGTCAGAAATAGTTTCACCTTTATTCAAATGGCGGTGATTATTACTGTTTGTGGTAAAGGGACTGTATTACCCAGATTTCACACATTTTGATGCTATGGCACTAAATATTAAAGGCATTTGGGAAGTTCTTCGCAAAATACAAATAATGCAATGAGTATAGGTAACCACTTGCCATATAGCTGATGTTTACTTGATACTATCAGCAAAACTGTTTATAATGTCATTTTCAAAGAAAGTATGACAGTGTGGCTGAAGCCAACTGCATATCAACTGTAGCATATCTGCATCAGTGATCATGTGCTCTCCATCTAGAGCTCCCTTGAGTGGCCCAAGCACATGGAACTCACACAGTGACAAGTACGCTTGAGGTTCAAGGGCAGCCCAATGTATACCAACAAAATTTTGTTGAGTTATTGTTGCAGTGTGAGGTGGCATTGTCATGGAGAAGCAATACACGTCTGTTCTGGGTACTGCATCATGTTGAGATGTTGAGCAGTGGACAGCTCACACTTGGCGAAGGGGTCACAGAAGTATGAAGCATCAATGGTAAGATGTTCTGACAAGAAATTGACCAGCAGAAAACTTTTGCAGCCACAGAACACTGTGGCTATGATCTCACCAATGGACAACCATATCTTGGCTTACATAAGATCCCTCCACTGCTCCTTTTCGCTCCATACTGACTTTCTTTGATTAAAGGGTGTAACACTGGACTGAAGTCTTGTCACATGCAATGTTTTTTGTAGAAAAACATTACCGCCTTCCTCATACTTGAAGAGAAGCACGCAAAAAACTGCTTCTTGCACAGCTTTCTGTTCTTCATTCAGAAACTTTGAAACCCATAAGGCTGACACATTCTACAACAACAAATCATTTTGAACAGTTCTATAAATGATTTGAAGAAATTGCAAAAAGACAGGAAATTAAGGATACAAGACCCAGATAATTTGAAAGAATCAGAGGTTGTTAATGGTTTCAGATGAAGAATTAGGCAACAACTGACAAGAACAGGGGAAAAGAATAAGGCACAAGATGAATGGGGAGCTTTGAAAGAGAAAATAGTGAAAGCAGCCGACGATCAAATAGAAAGACGAGGCCGATTAGATTAGGTTAGATTAGATTAATACTAGTTCCATGGATCATGAGTACGATATTTCGTAATGATGGGGAACGAGTCAAATTTTCCAATACATGACATAATTAAGTTAATTTATCAACATAACTAAGTTAATATAACTTTCTTTTAAAATTTTTCAATAATTTTTTTTTCTTAATTTATATCTAAAAATTCCTCTATGGAGTAGAAGGAGTTGTCATTCAGAAATTCTTTTAATTTCTTCTTAAATACTTGTTGGTTATCTGTCAGAATTTTGGTACTATTTGGTAAGTGACCGAAGTCTGTAGTGGCAGTATAATTCACCCCTTTTCGTGCCAAAGTTAGATTTAATCTTGAATAGTGAAGATCATCCTTTCTCCTAGTATTGTAGTTATGCACACTGCTATTACTTTTGAATTGAGTTTGGTTGTTAATAACAAATTTCATAAGAGAGTATATATACTGAGAAGCTACTGTGAATATCCCTAGATCCTTAAATAAATGTCTGCAGGATGATCTTGGGTGGACTCCAGCTATTATTCTGATTACAGCTTTTGTGCAATAAATTCTTTATACCTCAGTGATGAATTACCCCAAAATATGATGCCATATGCAAGCAATGGGTGAAAATAGGCGTAGTAAGCTAATTTACTACGATGTTTATCACCAAAATTTGCAATGACCCTTATTGCATAAGTAGCTGAACTCAAACGTTTCAGCAGACCATGAATGTGTTTCTTCCAATTTAATCTCTCATCAATGGACACACCTAAAATTTTTGAATAATCTACCTTAGCTATATGCTTCTGATTAAGGTCTATATTTATTAATGGCATCATACAATTTACTGTATGGAACTGTATGTACTGTGTCTTATCAAAATTCAGTGAGAGTCTGTTTACAAGGAACCACTTAGTAATTTTCTGAAAGACATTATTGACAATTTCATCAGTTAATTCTTGTTTGTCAGGTGTGATTACTATACTTGTATCATCAGCAAAGAGAACTAACTTTGCCTCTTCCTGAATATAGAACGGCAAGTCATTAAAATATATATATTAAGAACATCATCAAAGGACCCAAGATGGACCCTTGTGGAACCCCATTCTTGATAGTTCCTCAGTTTGAGGAATGTGCTGATCTTTGCATATTATGAGAACTGTTTATTTCAACTTTCTGCACTCTTCCAGTTAGGTACAAATTAAACCATTTGTGCACTGTCCCACTCATGCCACAATACTTGAGCTTGTCTAGCAGAATTTCATGATTTACACAATCAAAAGCCTTTGAGAGATCACAAAAAAATCCCAATGGGTGGTGTTCAGTTATTCAGATCATTCAAAATTTGATTGGTGAAATCATATATGGCATTTTCTGTTGAAAAACCTTTCTGGAAACCAAACTGACATTTTGTTAGTACTTCATTTTTACAGATATGTGAAGCTACTCTTGAATACATTACTTTCTCAAAAATTTTGGATAAGGCTGTTAGAAGGGAGATTGGACGGTAATTGTTGACATCAGATCTATCCCCTTTTTATGCAAAGGTATAACCATAGCATATTTCAGTCTATCAGGGAAAATGCCCTGTTCCAGAGAGCTATTACACAGGTGGCTGAGAATCTTACTTATCTGTTGATTACAAGCTTTTAGTATGTTGCTTTTAGAAAGGATAACACAGGTGTTACCGAATTTAATTGATGAAAGAAGAAAATATAAAAATGCAGTAAATGAAGCAGGTGAAAGGAAATCAAATATCTAAAAACTGAGACTGACAGGAAGTGCAAAATGGCTAAACATGAATGGCTACAGCAAAAGTATGATGATTTAGAAGCATATACCACAAGGAGAAAGATAGATGCTGACTACAGAAAAATTACAAAAGCCTTTGGAGAATAGAGTAGCAGCTGTATGAAAATCAAGAGCTATGATGAAAACCCATTTCTAAGCAAAGAAAGGAAAGCCGAAAGGTGGAAGGAGTATAAAGAGGATCTAAGCAATGGAGATGTACTTGAGGGCAATATTATAGAAATACAAGAGGACAGAGATGAAGAAATGGAAGATAAAATACTGTGAGAAGAATTTGACAGAGAACTGAAAGACCAAAGTAAAAACAAGTCTCCAGGAGTAGATGACATTCCCTCAGAACTACTGATAGCCTTGGGAGAGCCAGCCCTGACTAAACATTACCATCTGATGTTCAAGAGACAGGCAAAGTACAGTCAGACTTTAAGTAGAATGTAATAATTCCAATTACAAAGAAAGCACGTGTTGACACGTGTCAATACTACCGAACTATCAGTTTAATAAGTCATGGTTGCAAAATGTTAACACGAATACTTTACAAAAGACTGAAAAAACTGGTTGAAGGCAACCTTACAGAAGATCAGTTTGAATTACTGAGAAATATAGGAACAAGCAAGACAATGCTAACCCTACAACTTTGCTAAGAAGATAAGTTAAGGAAAGGCAAACCTACATCTATAGAATTTGTAGACCTAGAGAAAGCTTTTGATAATGCTGACTGGAACACTCACTCTGAAATTCTGAGGGTAGCAGGTGTAAAATACAGGAAGCAAAAGGCTTTTACAGAAATCAGAGAGCAGTTATAAGAGTCGATGGGCATTAAAGGGAAGCACTGGTTGAGCACTGAGGGAGACAAGGTTGTTGTCTATCCCTGATGTTATTCAGCCTGTACACTCAGCAAACAGTACAGGACACGAAAGAAAAATTTGAGATAGGAATTACAGTCCACGGAGAAGAAATAAAAGCTTTTAGGTTTGCCAGATGACACTGTAACTCTGTCAGAGATGGCAAAGGACTTGAAAGAGCAGTCAAATGGAATGATCAGTGTCTTTAAAGGATGATATAAGATACAAATCAACAAAAGGGAAACAAGGATAATGCAATGTAGTCAAATTCAATCAAGTGATGCTGAGGAAGATATACTAGGAAACAAGATACTTAAAATATGATATGAGTTTTGTTATTTGGGCAGTAAAACAACTGATGTAGGCAGCAGTAGATAGGATATAAAATGTAGATTGGCAATGGCAAGAAAATCATTTCTGAAGAAGAGAAATTTGCTGACGAAAAATATAGATTTAAGTAACTTCCTGGCAGATTAAAACTGTGTGCCCTACCGAGACTCGAACTCGGGACCTTTGCCTTTCGCGGGCAAGTGCTCTACCATCTGAACTACTGAAGCACGACTCACGCCCGGTCCTCACAGCCTTACTTCTGCCAGTATCACGTCTCATACCTTGCAAACTTCACAGAAGCTCTCCTGTGAACCTTGCAGAACTAGCAGTCCTGAAAGAAAGGATACTGCAGAGACATGGCTTACCCACAGCCTGGGGGATGTTTCCAGAATGAGATTTTCACTCGGCTGCAGAGTGAAAATCTCATTCTGGATACATTTAAGAGTCAGGAAGTCTTTTTTGAAAGTATTTGTCTGGAGTGTGGACAAGTATGGAAGTGAAACATGGAAGATAAACAGTTTACACAAGAAGGAAGCTTTTGAAATGTGGTGTTACAGAAGAATGTTGTAGATTATATGGGTAAATAAACTAACTAACAAGGAAGTACTGAATAGAACTTGGGGGGGGGGGGGGGAATAAATTTGTGGCACAACTTGACTTAAAGAAGGGATCTGTTGATAGGACACATTCTGAGACATCAAGGGATCACCAGTTTTTAGTACTGGAGGGAAGTGTGGATGGTAAAAATCCTAGAGGGAGACCGAGAGACAAATACAGTATGCAGAACAAATACAGGCTGTAGGTTGCAGTAGTTATTCAGTGGTGAAGAGACCTGCACAGAATAGAGTAGCACCAAATCAGTCTTCAGAGTGAAGAAAACAATCAACAATAAATATAACTGTCACATTGATACTACAATCATTTCTCTGTAATTTTTTCTCTATTTATATTCACTTCTATAAATGAAATAGTTGACTAAGTCAATCAATACTAGACACAATAAAACAATGCTCTGTTCGCATCATAAAATTTACAAATTTTCGTCGAAAGATGTCAGTGTTGAAGAGTTGTACTTGCTGGAAGAATGATTATGCTTAGCAGTATTCTAGTTCTTGTAGGTGAATGTTTAGGCACAAAGCAATGAAAAATATTAAATGAAGAGAAGTTAAAGATAAATGTGGAATATTTTTTAATTTCATCAAAAAAAGAAAATGATAAAAATGATCATGGTAATTGTGTTAGTTTTGATTTTTCAAGCAAATTTAAATGTGAATTTTTAGTGAAATTACTTGGTTAATATTTACATCATAGGTTTAATTAAAAAAGTAAATTCAACTTTAATTGTCAAAAAGTTACAAAACTAACAGCAGCTGCAACTGCACGGCTCACCTTAGTCTCAGTTTTGGCAGTATTAGGGCAGTAATTTTTAGGCAGAGTATTTATGAATAAATAAGAAAAACTGAACTATTTTGTGTTTTTTAAGTTTTGTTTCTAAAAGTAAAAATATGTGATTTATGTAAGAATAAAGCGCAATCCAAAAAGGAACAACCTGGTGATTTTTGCAGCTAACGACGATGACATGATAATTTGGCCAACATTCACTGACATGTGATTCATCAAGATGAATGTAGTACGTCAACGAATTGTTTCCTGCTCTAAAACTTCCTATCATTTGTAACTAACCCTTTATTTTAATGAGAACATTGCAGATTCTGAGATGAGACCTCTCACTAATTTATAATTTAAATGTGAGCAGGAATATTTCAGTGCAGACTATTCAACATATTTACATGGAATGGTGTACCATTCACAGCCATGTGAAACAATGTAAAAACAGCAATTCTAAAGATATCATAACCAGCAACAACTGGACACAACTATCATGCCTTATCAATGACAATCCGTTTCAAATCTGACAAGAATTATTGCTATCAGTGAAAGCAGATCCATCTCAACCAGTTTTGAGCAAATATTGTGAAAGGAACGGCATGCAATGAACATTTGGAGTCAGGTACACTCTTTGTCAAAGTCTGGTCAGCAGTTTGTCATCGCAGAGTCAAAGTCCATGCTGCTCTCAACTTGGGACAAAGAAAATGGCCACACTGTTCCTGGAAGAAGTCTTGTCTTCTGTTAGAGATTTTTATGCCATGTCTGTATCCATCGTCTAGTGGTAGACATCATCTGAATGCAACACCTGGTGATCAAAACCACTAGTCGCCTAAATTTTTATAGAGCATCTTATCTGAATGCTTAAATCCTGAGGGTAATGGTAGAATAGATACAATGTAGTTTTCTTTCTAACACGCTATTAATAACAGCTCCATTCAATAACATTTCTGCAAAAAACTTCTCAGCAGACTGCCTTTGAACACCACATGCGCCAGACCTCTCTGTGGCCCATTTGCTGGTACCCAGTACCAACTGCTGCAGCAGCACTGCACTTCCTCGCCTTTTGTTGAAAGTACCAGCTACCGCTCATCTCTCTAGATAGTATAAAATACTTTACTGTTGTTGAGTGATGCTCTACAAAAAAATGTCTACAATTTGCATTCCACACTCAACAACAACACTGGAGGCAAATAAGACATTTCAATATAATAAGTATTTTATTACGCTAACAAGGCATGAGTATCACTCAATTTTAATTTTATAATTTGTGATCCAACTAGAATACCTCATTACATCATTTATTGTTATTAATAATGCTTTATAGCTCATTTCTTTTCCTTTTAAAAGTGATTCTTCATGCAGTTTTTCCTAAGGAATTCAAATGTTTTCGTCAAGTCACAATGAGTGACTGTGGTGTAAAAACCATGTGTGAATACCTTGCAGCTCATGCTTTATAGCAATGCAAGCACCCTGCACAATTTGTGACCACAACAATGCTTTACCATTGACTCAGCTGCTGATTATAGAGTTAAAACTGTAAATGGAAGGCAATGTTTCCTAGGCTTTTTTTTTTAATGCTGTTTGAATGAGTTATGCCAATGGGTTTATTCTTGCTTTTATTTATACAGCAATGTAAACTAACATGGAAATTCTGGGTAATGAAGTGCGTGTCTCAGTTGTGGCAGTCAATTCTGAATACAATTTGTAAGTCTTCTATTAACCTTAATCCAATACCATGTGGGAGCAGGCATATTGGTCTGCTTTATGGATAAGAAGCAACAACAGATAAAAAAAGTTGTAGAAAAAATTTGAAGGAACCATAAGTGAGATGGATTTGTATTCTTTTTATCATTTGGGTATCAGACAAGAGGGGAACATTATGAAATCAATCAACAGTCTAGTTAGTATGCATTATACGTATAGATCTACAGGTGAAAAATGTATGAACACATGCTTTTACTTGGACCCTCTGTGATGAGTGAAAGTCAGCTGACTTCGTGTAGTTCAGGAATGTTTATGCTTGTTGCCAACCTGAGCTATGTCACAGTATTGTTCACGACAACAATAAGTACCCATTGTGAATACAATGTTGATCCATATGCATCATTGTGCGTAGGGATTGATATTATTTCTAAAAATGAATAAAGTTTCATGTTACTTCTGTGATGCATTAATCCATTACAGTTCATTTCTTTTATATACTATAAGCTGGCTGCTCCAAGAAAAGGAGGCAGGGCTTGTCTAAGCAGCAAATGTGCTATAAGCCCATCACAAGCTTGCACTCCCAGCATCCTCCATTCAGGGGCCAAATAAAAGTGTGTGATAAGTATTTGTATATACACGCACACACACACACACACACACACACACACACACACACACACACACAGAGTCGATTTCAAGGAGCAAAATGTTTGCTATTTTGATATCTTACTGTTTCGTAATATGTGGAGCAATGTTGGTTTCCAATTATTTTTTATTCCACTGATATAAGCTTTTATTGTAAACTATCAAAGTGTTATTTGTTCACATTTTGGGTAAATTGTAATTGTGATGGAAAATTACATACGTCACAATTTCATATGCTGCACGAGCATAAATTAATATCACTAGCTTCGCTATCCCTACACTGAAATGATATAACACCACCTTTTATATCAAAAGCTTAAAGAATGAGGAATTCTAGAGTAAATTTAATTGAATGCCTTAAATAGACAGACAGAGAAGAGATGTTAAAAAGTATCTACAGATAATGCTTCATAAAAATAAAATTCATGCACTCCACCCCTTCCGAGAGCCCATATAAGATGAGCATGACAAGCATTTCACTACATAACTGCTCCTAGCACAGCTAAGAATTTGCAACATCACTGCAAATATTTGGCAACTCTGCAACAGCCCATTATGTCCATGTGTGGCCCTGAATTTTTCCACTAAATTCACTTCACATTCCCTTTCCACTTTGATAACTTATGATTCATAATCCTCATGTAAGATGAGGCTATGAGAGATAAAATTTAATTTTTTGGACTACAGAAATGCCGTAGTTGACAGAAGTAACAATTGTTCTTATCTTTAATGTTGCGTTATGAGGCTCAGTGAGCAATATTGCATTGAGAAAGAGCAGCTGCCTATAGGGCCTTGTTAGCTCAATGGTTCCGCACATGTGTTGTGATACAAGAGCTGTGTGAGGGACCAGTGCACTCTAGGTTCTTATTTTCCACTTTATTTAATGGAGAAACAAAATGCTACAAGAAATTCATTAACAAAATCTGCAGAAAACCTTAACACATTCAGTCCTCTCACAAGCTTAACTCAGTAGGTTGTTTTAATGGTCATAGATGCCTGCTTTGCAAACACAAAGCTGCTTCACTATGTGAACACTTCTGAAGAGCTTCGACATAACTATCAACAGTACAAATTTGAGTTTTGTTTGTCACATAGGACCCATAAGGCATGGGAGTAACTACGAAGTTAATACAGTTTTTCCATGCTAAATCTGTGAATAGATATTAGGCACCCTTGTAGAAGTTTGCTGACACCAGCATTAACAATATCCTTCCATTCTGGGTAGCTGCAAAAAAAGGGCAGTTCTGTTGGTTTAAATCTAATTTAATACCTTAAAAATCTATTTTGATCAGCATTAATTTCTCCATGAGACCTTACTTGGACCTCAAAATGTGCAGTGTGCTTGCATTGTTATAGAGCATGCTCTGCACACAGTTTATTGCGTACAATTACAATAAAATATCAAACAATGACAGTAAAACACATTACACCACAATTACCACGTGTCAGCAAATGGGTCCCACAGAGCTCTGGTGCATGTGGTTTCCAAAAGTAGTCTGCTGAGAAGTCTTTCACAGAACTGTTATTACGGGTGTGTCAGAAAATGAAATACTTTGCATCTTAGCTAAAATTCCATTCAGGACTTAATCATTCAGTGTAGGGATAGCAAAGCTAGTGATATTAATTTATGCTCGTGCAGCATATGAAATTGTGACGTATGTAATTTTCCATCACAATTACAATTTACCCAAAATGTGAACAAATAACACTTACTTTGATAGTTTACAATAAAAGCTTATATCAGTGGAATAAAAAGTAATTGGAACCACAAAAATTTAGGCACTGAGTGGTTTTCCACCAGGCATGGAATTCAAACAACAGGTGGCTTACAGCTAGACCACAGGTTTATATGTATCATAAAAGCCCAAACAGAAGACAAGACTTCCTCCAGGAACTGCCACAATCTACAGTGTTGCCCATTTGTGCAGTTAGCATGTTATCAGCATGACCTCATCATTTGTCCCAATGTCACGCACGGGGCAGACTTTGACTCTGCAGCAGCCGCTCCCCGACCATGTTTGTTGTCAAAGAGTGTATGTGACAAAAGACCAGTGTTCACAGTGGTACCTACAGCTGCATGTCTTAAATGGGCCAGACAATATGGAAACTGGAGAGTAGTTGACAGGAAGCCCATAGTGTGGACCAATGAGTCATCTTTGCTTGTTTTCAAATGATTCAAGGCACTGAATGCACAAACAGTCAAATGAAGCAAGTATCTCAGAGGGTGTGGAAAATGCCGGTCAGAGGTAGTTTCGCAATGATTTGGGGCTGATTTTCATCCCACAACTTGGGCCCAGTCATGCTGGTTACTCTGAATATCAACTAGGATGTTTAATTAAATGTTACTGATGACTAGCTGTTACCCTATTCTTCTGTACTTTACGATCAGTATGTTGTGGACACTTCTGTTATCCGAGATGACAACAGCCAGCTTCACAGGACAAGACACACCCATTCCTGGTTTGATGAACACTCAGGCTCACTATTGCACCTTGAGTGGCCATGGATGGCTTTAACTCGATAACGCTTACCTGAAGACACGTGTGGGCTTTCTTCTCTACTGAATTGAGGCCTGTATCAAAGCTAGATGGTATTACCCAAGCAAAATAAGCATAAGGAGAGCATTGTAAGAAGCTTTCAATGAATTGGAAAGTAAAATTATGCCATCTGATCTTACTGGAAATTCTAAGAAGTTTTGGTCTTATGTAAAGTCAGTAAGCAGATCAAAATCATGTTTTCAGTCACTTAGTGACCTTGCTGGTTCCAAAATAGAAGAGCAGGCTGAAACACTAAATCTGGTGTTCCACAATTGTTTCACCATGGAAGATGGTAATTCAGTACTCCTATTCAATGATCGCATTAACTCCAAAATGGCAGACAATGAGTTAAGTGATCACAGATTAGAAAATCAACTAAAATCACTCAAAACTGGAAAGGCATCTGGACCAGATCAGATGTATATGACATTTTAGAAAGGCTATTCATAAGAACTTGCTTCTCTTCTAGCATCAGATTGCCATGCGTTGTTACAACAATGAAGTGTATTATGTATTAAAGTGCAAGTAAGTCCAATTTTCATGAAGAGTCGAGAGAGACACACACACACAATTACAGGTCCATAACACTGATATCAATCTGCAGCAGAATTATGGAACACATTTTATACTCGCACATTATGACAGCACAGTTCTTCATGGAATCATTTAGTAAGTGTGACAACATTATGGAGAAGCTATACTAACTCTGCAGACACTACAGAAGAGGCATTACGAGGTGCTATCCAAAATTTTCCAGACTGGTGCTGCCATCTGTTGAAAACCTTACCTTTAGACTAATGGTCACCATCACCCTCGAAGTAGTTCCCATCTGCACATGCACACTGGTCCCAGCACTTCTGCCACTGGTCAAACGTTTTCTGGAAGTCCTGTCCTTTGAGGGTGTTTATCACCACCAGCATTGCTTCTTGAATTCTCTCTAAAGTGTCAAACTGATGGCCTTTCAACTTGAGTTTCAGTTTTGGGAATGGTGCGAAGTCACAAGGTGCCAAATCTGGCGAGTACAGAGGGTGGGGTACAACTGCCATGTTGTTTTTTGTCAAAAAGGTCCTGGTGAGTAAGGATGTGCAACAGGGCGAGTTGTCATGATGCAGCAGCCGGTTCCCTCAATACCAAAGTTCGGGCCGTCGGCATCATACATTTTCATGGAGCCATCGCAAAATGTCACAGTAGTATGCAGAATTCACTGTTTGGTTGGGTGGGATGAATTCTTTATGCACAATTCCCTAGGTATCAAAGAAAACTATGCTTGTGCTCTTCACTTCGCTCTTCACTTGTCTCGCTTGTTTGGGTCTTGGAGAGCCCAGGCTCTTCCACTGGGACAATTGTTGCTTTGTCTCTGGGTCATAACTGTAAATCCAGCTCTCACTGCCAGTGATAATCCGTGATGAGAAGGTTGGATCATGAGATGCGCTGTTCTGTTCGCAGATCCACTGTAAAATCAGAAGACACCAAACACAGAGTATCACGGAAATCATTCTGGACACGCAACACGTCCTCCCAGATGAATGCCACTCCGTACACAGACTCATCAGATATGCAGCTCTCACCATCTAGTGGTGCAAAGATCTACTACTCCTACTTTCCAGATGGCAGCACCAATCCCAAAAATTTTTGACTCCACCTTGTAAATATCACAGAAATTCTGAGAGCTTATGTTTCAATAAAGTTGGGCAACATATAACTTTATCCCATACATCTCACATAATTACCACAACAGAAAAATAAAGCAAATTAGAGCTCATACAAAAGGTTATAAGCAGTTATTCTTCAGACATACCATTCCTGAAGGGAACAGAGAATGTGGGAAATTAAAATGTTAGCTGAAGTATACTCCATCACACACCACAAGATGACTTGCAGATTATAGATTAAGATTAGTGTGTGTCTCTTTCAGGGTGGCTAATTTTTAGTGTTTGATTATTGGAAAATGTTTTCAAACATAATTTGAGTGCCGTTCTTTCTGTAAATCAGTATCTATAATAATTTTGGACTCCCTTATCAGTCAGGGAATCGGAGGATTGAGCCCACAGTTTAGAACAGTGATACAGTCCGCTTGGTCCTGTTTTGTGTAGATCCCAAATAGCATTACTGCTTATGGGCCATTTGCGAAGAGTCACTGGTACACGAGGAATAATATGAAACCTAATTAAGATGCTCCATGATGAGCTGCAGCCAAATAAATATAATGGTTGAGGGTTGAATAACACTTAGGTGGTTTTTTTGTTCTACTGATTTTTATTTGTATGAACTAATGGCTTATTAGGCCATCTTCAGATAACTACTGGCTATTGTTTACAAGAAGCTTGTGTTCTTACGAACCAAACATTCTGAACTAAGATACAACACACTTACATACGATCTTTACTTGTGGTATTGTCTTTGGAAATGTCATGACTTTTGTTCTGTAAAACTGTTCTTTAACATAATAAATCACATTTTATGATTTGTCAGTACCATGTATGACAACAATTAGAATTATGTAGAATACACATAATCACAAAATTACATTTTTTTTTTAATTTTTGTGAACAGTTGCACTGGACACTGCACTGCTTAAGTGTTATTCAGCCCTCAATATGGAAATGTTCTATCATGAAGTGATGGAAGAATCCATAAATAAAATTTGTTGGTTGGTTGATTGATTGGGGGGAGGAGACCAAATAGCAAGGTCATTGGTCCCGTCAGATTAGAGAAAGATGGGGAGGAAGTCAGCAGTGCTCTTTCAAAGGAATCATCCCAGCATTTGCCTGAAGCAATTTAGGGAACTCACGGAAAACAAATCAGGATGGCTGAACACAGGTCTGAACAGTTGTCCTCCCAAATTCCAGTGTGCTAACCACTGCACCATCTTGCTTGGTCCAAATAAAATGTGGCTGACCAGCTTCAGCAAATGGATTGAATATAAATCTGGTTCTAATAGCACCTCAACTCAGGCTAATGTCATGGTGCACAAATTCACACACCATGTTTTGCCTCTTGGAAATTTAAAACAAGTTTGCTCTGCTACTGCTCCAACTGCCACATTAGTGACTTGTAATTGAGGAACAGTCATTTCAGGTGCAGATATAGTGATGTGTGCAGGACAAATGCTTAGTGGGCAGGACATTCATAAATGAACACTTGCCTGGGAATTTGTCCACAGCCATTTTAAATGCCCAAAATCTGGGAATTTATATAAAAAACTACTTTTCAAAGTTTTTACTTCTAGAATGTATAATTTACCAATTAAAATGAGGGATGTAACACACTTTATAATCTGTGTCAAATCTCTGAATATTACTGCAGAATGCTTATTGATAATAAAATTATTACCATGTGTATTAAACAGCTGACATTTGTTTCTTGATAATGAATGTATTCCTAAATGTTAAACTATTATCAGTGGGAAAAAATGGTTTACTGTCATTTGCAGTGACATTTGAGAGACTATAGTTTTCTATTCTGCTCCTTTCTTTATCTACTTTGGTATGACTGCACTGCTGTGAAGATACAATGAGAACACTAACATAAAAAGGACTTAATAACAAAGCATTGATGCCCATGACACTGGAATCATTCAATTCTGATACTAGTCCATTCCTGGAGAATCAGCGATTCTTGGAATCATGGAATTGGAATCGGTACATGATTCATCCCTAAGGAAAATCATTATGGATAAACTTTTTTTACTCTATTTTTTGTAGTAGTATAGTATAAGTAAAACTACTACCTACTTAATATAAACTGTACTTTATTTCAAGAAATACTTTTAAACTTGAGTTTTGTTCTCTTTCTTATTATGCGTTACCAAAAAAATTGGCATCATTAAAAATGTATAGTTATGTTTACAGTCCCATTTGTTTCTCCTAATAACGCTTCTCCAACTCTCAAGCAGCAATTTGGTTACCCAAACACTACAGAATAAGTGTTGCAAAACACCTCCAATACAAAATATCACCTTAAAATTTTTTTTATAGGTGCCATTTTCCAATCAATCTGTAAAATGCATAAATGCAAAGTCGTTTATGAATTTTGGGCATTTTCCGCGGCATGTTTCCTGGGAATTTGCCCCAACTTATAAATGCTCAAGCATTTTACAACACTATGTAGATATAGAACAGAAAATAAGAAAATAACTCGCAGACAACAAGCACTGAACTGAAGACTATATAAAAAATCAAAGAAAGGATAGGGATAAAATCAAGATTTGATATCCAGTCAATGATGAGGATGTTACAGATGGAGTATAAGAATGGGGCATGAAACTGAATACATCCATTTCAAAAGAACCATTCTGTCAAGCACCCTAGTTTATTTAAGGAAATATTTATGACTGGAAAGGGATTTAAGCCCGTATCATTCTGAATGTTAGTCCAGCCTATTAACCACTATGCCACCTTATGAAGTATAAAGCAGATTATACATTACTATTTGCTATAGCTAACATTTCCTTGAAGAAACACTATTCCTTGTGCATTTATTTTCCATGAGGTATCAACTGCTCAATCTCTAAAACAATTTCCTGGCAAAAACGGCAAGATTTTATTTTTTAATACATCTAATTAGCTTATCCCCTCGGCAGTGTCACAGGCATTTTCAAGATCACACAGGACACACATCATTTTCAAGATCTTGGAGAACACATGTAAGATGTCTGCTTAAGAAAGCATCTTGTGTTACCAACTCTTGGCTGGTTAAATCATCAGGAGCAGAGTACATCTCCTGAATCCATGTTGAAAATGGATATGGATCCCAGATCTAAAACCAAGAGTTAGCACTACTTGGTCATTCACTCCCTAGTTTTTCCTATGCAACTTGTGAGCACAACATTAAACTACTGGGCAATGAATGGTCCTTTCCTGGTGTCATGAAGATGAGGAAGTTCAAGACTGCCTTTTCCAACAAGTTGTCCAAGGGACAGTGCCCCAAATCTCAACTAATACTGACTCCAGCTCCAATATGGATTATGGACAATTGTATTCCTTGGTGACTGAATGGAAACACCATATAATCATTTCCATCACAAAATTACGATTATGCAAAGCTCTCTTTTGGTTCATGGTAACAGTAACTGAAAACTGAAATGTTCTGACATTGCCTATGTTATGTCTCCCAAGCATAATTTAGACACACTAGTTTCATTACCGCTGTTTTGGCAAGCTGCCATATCTGCCAGAAATGCTCTCAAATGATTTTGATACATTTCTGAAACTGAATATTTCATAGGTGCAGAAATATCATGGCCATTTTTCCATCTCTCAGATTTTTTGTCAGTCATTTGTGCCAGTGACCCAAGGGGTTGGAAGGCTATCTATATTTGAACATTCAGTGTCAATAATACGACTCCAACTGCACAGTGGCACTCATCATTTCATCAAATCACCAAACTGTTCACGGACTTTGGGATAGGCACTTCAGTGGAATGGTCAATGATACTTGCAAAGAGATACTGATAACTGTTTTGGAGTTCAAAAATATTCAGTCAGCTTCACAGCATAATCCATTCTAATAAGCATCAATTTTAGCAATTTCTTTTCAAGGACTGCTCTATCCGGATGAAGTATTCATTGAGAATCAAACCACCAAACAGTTTCCACAAGGCAGTGACTTCAAGGCTGGAAGGAGCTAAGGTCAATGCCAGAAAATAACCCTAATTCAGCGCTCACTACCTACTGTTCTGAAGTCATAGCACCTGTGATTACATGAGGCTCTCAACAACTCAGTCCTTCATGCAGATGAAAGCAGAGCCAACAACTTATGCATTAAAATCTTCTACGGATGGTTGGTTGGTTGGTTTAAAAGGGGGGGGGGGGGGGGGTGGAAGGGACCAAACTGCGTGGTCATCGGCCCCTTGTCCCTCCCATTAGAACAATTACCCAAGGGAAAGAAGGAAACAAAGAAAACGTACGGCACAAAAACTGGAGAAAGGAAGAACCAGAAGAATGACAGTACTACAACAAACACTGCAATGGACAAAACAGGACAAAAAAACCACACACACACACACACACACACACACACACACACACACACAAGAAACAGGGAGAGGAGATTAAAAACAAGAAAGCAGATTATCATGGCCAGCTGACAATGAGAATAAGAAAGGAGAAGCCAGCCACCCTGCAACACATTAAAACCTCCACCCCAAAAGCCCTAGGGTGGAGGGCACAGAGGGACAAAGGACATGTGCTAAAACTCAGATCAAATGATAAAACCTGCCCTCACAAATAAAATGTAAAAGTAAGGCTCCTGTTGAGGTATTGTCACCCAACACCAAAGGTAGCATGCTGGGAAAGTTAAAAGTCTACCTCAGAGTGTCTAAAAGTGGGCAGTCCAGCAAGAGGTGGGCGACTGTCAGTTGGGAGACACAGAGACACTGAGGTGGGTTCTCGCGATGGAGGAGGTAACCATGTGTGAGCCACGTATGGCCAATGTGGAGTTGACAAAGGACAACTGATTCCCTGCGAGAAGCCTGCAGGGAAGACTTCCACACATTCACAGTCTCCTTAATGACACGCAGTTTGTTGTGCATACTGTTATGCCACTCCGTCTCCCAAAGCCAAAAAACCTTGTGGCGTAAAACAATATGCAAGTCAGTTTCAGAGATGCCCATCTCCAGGAGCAGTTTTCATGTAGCCTGTTTGGCCAGCCTGTCAGCAAGTTTGTTGCCTGGGATTCCGATGTGTCGTGCGATCCACACAAACACCACTGAACGACTTGACCTTTCCAGAACAGAGGTGGACTCCTGGATGTTCGCTACCCAAGGATGGTGATGGTAGCACTGGTCGATAGCTTGTAAGCTGCTCAGGGACTCAGAACAGAGAAGAAACGACTCACCAGAACAGGAACGGATGTACTTAAGTGCACAAGATATGGCCACAAGCTCTGCACTGAATACACTGCACCCAGTGGGCAAGGAATGCTGTTCAATATGGCCTCTGTTGACATAGACAAAGCCAACATTACCATCAGCCATAGAGCCGTCAGTGTAAACAACTTCAGAGCCCTGGAACACGTCAAGAACTGAGAGGAAGTGACAGCAGAGAGTGGTGGGGTTAACAGAGTCCTTCAGGCCATGCAAAAGGTCCAGACACCATGGAGTTGTACATGAATGGACCTCAAGTAGAGGTGGAAAAGGGAAGGATTCCACTTCGGAGAGAAGGGATCGGACACGAACCGCAACCGTGAGCCCTGACCTGGGCTGCCAATGTGGGAGATGAACTGCCGCGGGTGGGAAAAGGAGATGGTAATTCGGATGCACAGGGGAACTACGAATGTGTGCAACATAACTAGTAAGCACTTGTGCACATCGGATCCACAATGGAGGGACTCCAGCCTCCACCAGGACACTGGTCACCAGACTCGTTCTAAAAGCTCCTGTCGCTAGGCAAACGCCACAGTGATGCACTGGGTCGAGGAAACGCAACGCTGAGGGCACCACCAAACCGTGGACCAGACTCTGATAGTCAAGGTGCGATTGAACAAGGACTCTGTAGAGTTGGTGCAGTGTAGAACAATCTGCACCGCAGTTGGTGTTGCTCAGGCAGTGGAGAGCATTGAGGTGCTGACAGCACTCCCACTTGAGCTGACGAACGTGAGGCAGCCAAGTCAATCGAGCGTTGAAAACCAGTCCTGAGAATTGATGTCTCCACTACAGTGATTGGATCATCATTAAGATAAAGTTCAGGTTCAGGATGAATGGTACGGATGAACAGCATGGCACCGGACAGAAGTGCATGACACACGACTTTACGGCTGAAAACTGAAGGCAGTAGGCTAGAGCCCATGGCTGCACCTTGTGAATGCCTCTGTGTAGGCGCCAATTAGCAACACAAGTTCTGGAGGAGCAATATGAAATGCAGAAGTCTTCCTCATACAGAGAAGGGGAGACTGACGGCCCTACAGCTGCTGCTAGGCCACTGATGGCCACTAAAAATAGAGATGCACTCAATACAGAAATCTGCGGAACAAAGTATGGAGCGACAGGAAGTCTTGGACAAAAATCGGGAGCAGTTCCCAGAGACCCCACTCATACATTGTGGCAAGGATATGATGTTGCCAGGCTGTGTCGTATGCTTTACGTAAGTCAAAAAAGACTGCAACCAGATGTTGGCGTCTGGGAAAGGCTGTTCGGATGGTAGAATCGAGGAACACAAGATTATCACTAGTAGGGTGACCCTGCTGGAAGCCGCCCTAACATGGAGCCAATAGGCCACATGACTCCGTGACCCAACCTAACCACCGACACACCATGCATTCCAGCAGCTGACAGAATGTTGGTGAGGCTGATGGGCCAATAGCTATCCACATCACGCAGATTTTTACTGGGTTTTAGCACCAGAATTATGGTGCTCTCCCGCCATCGCAATGGAAAGATGCCATCACACCAGATCCGGTTAAAGATGATTAGGAGATATCGCTTGTAATAAGACGAGAGATGTTTAATCATCTGATTGCAGACCCAATCTGGCTCAGGAACTGTGTCTGAGCAATGTGCAAGGGCGCTGAGGAGCTACCACTCTGTAAATGCGGTGTTATAGGGTTCACTGTGGCATCTAGCGAACGAGAGGACTATCCTTTCCATCCACCTTTTGAGGGTGTGAAAGGCTATGGGATAGTTCACTGACGCAGAGGTTCGAGCATAGTGCTCAGCAAAGTGCTCGGTAATCACATCTGGGTCGGTAGAGAGCACACCATTGATGTTAAAGCTAGGGACACCTGCTGGGGTCGGGTACTCAAAAAGACATCTCATCTTCTTCCAGACTTGGGAAGGTGACGTATGGCACCCAATGGTCGACACGTACCTCTCCCAACACTCCTGTTTCCATCGTTTTATAGGCAGGCGAACACGGGCACGGAGCCACTTAAAGGCTACTAGGTGCTCTAGGGAAGGGTGCCGCTTATGTCACTGTTGAGCTCGCCGACCCTCTTTAATTGCCTCAGCGACCACCAAGGGACTGTCTTTCACCTGGGGCACCATATATAACGAGGGATTGCATTTTCCACTGCAGAAATTATCGTTGTAATGACCTGTTCAATCACAACATCGAAGGCACCATGTGGGGGAAATTCAATGGTGACAGGGGAGGTGAAGGCTACCCAGTCTGCCTTGTTTAAAGCCCTTCTGCGTAAGCGTCTGTGGGCATGATGCCGGGGGAGTGACAGGAAGGTGGCATGTGCTCTCCACTGGATAGATGAGAGGAGTCCTGGGTGGCAAATTGATAAATTAATGGCCGAGTAACTACCATGAGCCACACTCAACTGTGCAGCAGCCCCAGTATTTAAGAGGCAGAGGTCATGATGGGACAGTAAATTTTTGACACCTGTCACGGCCAGTAAGCATAGTGCTACCCCACAAGGGGTTATGGGTGTTAGAATCTCCCAAAAGTAGGAAAGGTTTAGAGAGTTGATCAACCAGTGCAGCCAATACGTTTAGGGATACTGCACTATCTGGAGGGAGATATATGTTGCAGATAGTTATTTCCTGTGTTGTATGTATCCTGACAGCCACAGCTTCAATAGGAGTTTGAAGGGGCACAGGTTCACTACATACCGAGTTCAGGACATAAACGCAAACTATACCTGACATTATTATATTCACTACAGTTCTTGTAATATCCCCTGTAGCTGCGAAGGGCAGGGGTCCGTACTGCCGGGAACCAGGTTTCCTAGAGGGCAATGCAGAAAGCAGGTGTAAAGCTTAACAATTGCCGTAGTGCAGCCAGGTGGTGGAAAAAACTGCCACAATTCCACTAGAGGATGACATGATCTTCAGACTGGGAAGGCATGAAATACTCAATGAGGAAGTCTACACCTCAGGGTCACCTGCTGTCACCAACTTATTTCCTGAGCAGGCTATATCCATTGTATCTGAGGGTCTGGCGAGATCTAGGTCCTCAGCGGATGCCAGAATCTTCACCTCATCCTCAGACGCAAAGCCTGTAGGCAGTGGTGATGTGGATGCCACTGCAATTCCCTTGGCTTGGGGGTCTCCTTTCTGGATTTCTCTCACTGATCCTTGGGTTTCCCTGGCTGGGAGGGCTTCACTAATTCAGTCTCCGGGACTGAGTATAATCGTGAAGCTCTAAGACCAGCTACTTTTGGGCACTTCAGCCACTGGTGGGTGTCATCTTTCCCACTAGCAGAAACCTGGGAATGGAATGACCCCAAGTGACCCCTTCCTAGCAAGAGGAGCCGAAGAAGACTTTTGCTTCTCCGGCTGATAAGTAGGGACTGGTGTCCCCGATAGTTGTGAGACAGTGCTCCCGAGGTAGGTGGAGCGGGACCAACAGGGAGGGAAGTGCACCATCAACGGGGCAGGTGTAGTCTTCCAGCTCTGAGAGCCAATTGGAACTCGCAGAACTGATGGAGCTACAACTGTTCTTATAACGGCAGCATAAGAGGTGGTCATAGCCACAGGATGTAGGCACTCGAATTTCCTATTGGCCTCAGTTTAGTCAGTCGGTCCAGGGTCTCATTTTCCACGATTTTCTTTCTCGCTGTAAAATCCTGCAGTCTGGTGAGCAAGGGGAATGATGCTCTCCGCAGTTGACAGATGGGAGGCGGGGCCTGTGGAGTATTCGAATGGGATGGACATCCACAATCTCAACTTGTGATGCTGGAAGTACTGTGGAATGACATATGGCTGAACTTCCAGCACTTAAAGCACCCCATTGGGGGAGGGATCTATGGCTTGACATCACAGCGCTGGACCATCACCTTGACCTTCTCAGCTAATGTGTCATTCTCGAAGGCCAAGATTAAGGCACCGGTGTCAACCTGATTATCCCTCAGATCCTGATGGACCCATTGGATGAAATCAACTGCTCATCGCTCTATGTTGGCGTGCAGCTCATCATTAGACTGCAAAAGAAGGTCCCTGTGGAATATAATACCCTGGCCCATATTTAAGTTCTTATGAGGTGTGATTGTAATGGAAACATCCCCCAGCTTGTCACAAGCGAATAATGGCCGTGACTGGGACACAGGATGCTGTTTTTATCAAGACTGACGCTGACCGCATTTTGGACAAGCCCTCCACCCAAACTTGTCCTGTAAATGTCCAAAAAAAAAAAAAGAAGAAGAAGAAGAAGAACTGAGGCTTCACCGAGACAAAAAGAGTCCCCATCAGCTCTCGTACATACACGATGTACAGGTTGAATAAGGATCGCTGCCACCCTTAGTCTGGCATTCCTCCCATGGTGTGGTCAGGGAGAGGAACAATTTATGATCATACTTCCTTGCATTTTACTAAGACTTGGAACACTTACAGACTGCTGGCGTTTGATCACCAGCAAGTGATGACATGGTACGCTTCATCATGCGTCATCCACCCTGATGCCACCCACTCTGACCAGGAGCCCTCACCATCGGCGCCATACAGCCACAGCAAAGGCCACCTGGTAGGATGGCCATTGCCAGAGTCCCGATGCCCCAGGGTGATGGGCATCTACTCCTTGGCGTACGTGGGGAGTTAACAGAGCAGGTATCAGCAGAGCGATCCCTGTGTAGTCAGGGGACTACAACCAACAGGCTACATGGTGGCCACACCACAAAGGACTGGCTACCGTGCTGTATATGAGGTGCAAAGAATTCCATGGTCCTTGTTGGTGCAGAAGACAACACTGCATAGTGGGTGGTGGACAACACACACAAGAAGGTGTCCTGGCTCAAGAGATGGAGGATGAGCGGGATGGCAATGCCACAGAGAGAAAGTGGGTGAAAGATCTCAATGCACGATGGACATGATGAACCATGTATGATGCCCTTCCCCAATTGGCTCGCTCTTCGGGAAAATTTTGAATAATGCAGGTCAAACCCTACAGGGGACCATCATGTAAAGGCTGAAAGGTGTGAAACTCCTTTTAGTCATGTCTTACGACAGGCAGGAATACCTTGGGCCTATTCTTACCCCGGGCCTACAGGGCTGGAAAATTCTTCTATGAACAAGAATGGTAGAGAAGAGGTGCAATATGAGAACCCCTCTACCCTATGCTTTTTTGAGTGGCAGTAAGACATTACAAAGTGTATAATAAATAGAATGTGCTCTTTTACAGTAGCTGCTTCAGTTCCTGTTAAGAAGGGCAGGAGTGGTATGTATCATGCGTAGATGGACTTCTACCTCTGGCTCAGACATTACTGAGGCCACCCCTTCAGTGCTGGCTGTAACTCCGGTAAACAGTATGTGAGCATGTGTTTCAAGCAGATACAAATGTAGAGGTATAAGATGTACAAAATGTTTTAATTCATCCACATGTGTTACAAATACTTTCTGGTTGCTGTGCAGTATGGGAGCCATGCACCAGCTAGGTTTGTTCTTCACCATTCTTTTCCCTTGAGAAGGAGAAATGAAATCTACACAGAAAAAAAAATGGAATTAGAATTATTACTCTAAGAAATTTCAATTTACACTATGGCATCAACCTCTTCAGAGGTTTCTGGCGTACTCTACTCAACTCTGTTTCCTTGATATTTCTTCTCTGTTTCTCTGCAGAGGTTTTCCTGGTGACATTTTCTGTAAGGATATAGCTGCTTCAATTATGGAGAGTTTTGCAGACTGTAGCTGGTTTATAAACTGCAGGTGACATATCACTAAATATTACGCAGTTTTGAATACTTTCCTCAGCTGGTTGAGCATACTGAAGATGTTATTTTTCATTTACCCTTACTCAGAGTACCAAAAACACGAGGGCATGCTGAAAAAGTAATGCCACTGATTATTTTTTAATGTGAAAACTCTTAAAGCATTTTCAATGAAATGGATGTTACTAACATTCTACATCTTCATTATTCATGTCTACATATTTGCAGCCCCCTGCTGCTAGAGGGCTCCGAATTGTAGCATGTAACATGGTTGTGTGTAATGTAACTATGTCAGTGTGTAAGAAAAAGCATGCCATAATCAGGTTTCATATTTGAAGAGTTTGTCCACACATGGAGCACCCTCTCCTTCAGCATGACAATGCCAGACCCTACTTGAGCGCTGCGATATTTGCAACACTCTAACGCCTTGGGTTCACTGTCATCTACCATCCTCCACACAGTCCCAGCTTGGCCCCATCCGATTTTCATGTTTCCAAACCTTAAAGAACACCTTTGAGGACTTCACTTTGATGTATGCCCTCTCAGTTATGTAAACGATGGTGCTTTGATAGCCTGGTATGTTTTTATAGATTCTGAATATTTGATCTGCTTTGTATTCCTTAACCCCTATTATTATTTTCCCCCTAGGAAGAACTTTTAACAATGTAGGACTATGCTGAAGCATCAGAGTTGAAGCAGTTGTGTTCTGTCTTATCTCCATTACACATTTACATATGTAAAGAGGTGTGCAAAACTTAAGGTAGAAAGAAGCTTTTGCAAGATGTTTCACTGCCAAGTGCCATAGCTCAATGAAACTTTTACCGTACATACAAAGAACTACTACATGTAGCATAGAAGGTAACCGGAAGAAATATGCAATGAGACAAACAGAAATGACACTTTTATGTACAGATAATAATCACACTGAAGTCACTACAATTTATGGTAGCCCCTGGGCATTACAAATGGTGAGACATGGTTCTTCATAGATCGCCACAGACAGCAATGTGTGGTCTACAACATACACCCATGTTAGCCACAAGGACAGTAACAGGCTTTCATGGAGGGGCATTCCATTCCTCCACCATTGGAGTCAAAAGTGTTGATCAGTCATTGGTGCAAGTGGATGAACTGCAATATTTCTCCCCAACCCCACATGTGCTTGATAGGATTTAAATTGAAGGAATGGGCAGGCCAATCCATTCACTAAATATCCTAACATTCTAAGCACTTCTTCAGCAACACAGTTTGATGCAACTGTGCATTGTCGTCCACAAAAATGAAGTTGTGGCTGAATGCACTCCTGAAAAGAGACACACAGGAAAGGAGTACAGTGTCAAAGTAACGTTAACAAGTGAGTGTACCATGTTCAAACATTTGGAGGTCTGTATAACCATACAACATTATGCCTCCCTGCACCATAACACACAGGTCACAAAAGTGATGATGTTCGACAATGCTCCGAGGTACATTACATAGAGGTGTGAACACACAAAGCTTGATTAGATTACAAGAACTGCAAGGTACTACTTAAGCATGCTGTCTATGAGAGTGATAATTATAAAGCTCTACAATTAACATTTCAATCTGCAACAGTGTATGAACTGTAGAGAAATTTCCTGACAGACAAAAACAGTGTGACAGGCTGGAACTCAAACCTGGACCCAATATTCCAATAGCAAAGGACTCTGCTCCTGTATTAGTGTGAAACACAATTTTAAGCTTCCAGGTATTTTTCCCGTTTCATGCAGCGAACAGGTATGTATGCATGTCTAAATCATTGCAACTTTTACAAATGTAGAGCACAAAATTTTCTGACACAGTGGTAGTTATCTCAATGCTCCATGAATCAAGTTTGTAAAATCTGAGTCTGATGAGTCTGGTAACTAGTTTGTGTGAAACTTCCTGGCAGATTAAAACTGTGTGCCCGACCGAGACTCGAACGGCTCCGCTGCAGAGTGAAAATCTCATTCTGGAAACATCCCCCAGGCTGTGGCTAAGCCATGTCTCCACAGTATCCTTTCTTTCAGGAGTGCTAGTTCTGCATGTTTCGCAGAAGAGCTTCTGTAAAGTTTGGAAGGTAGGAGACGAATACTGGCAGAAGTGAAGCGGTGAGTACCGGGCGAGAGTCGTACTTCGGTAGCTCAGTTGGTAGAGCACTTGCCCGCGAAAGGCAAAGGTCCCGAGTTCGAGTCTCGGTCGGGCACACAGTTTTAATCTGCCAGGAAGTTTCATATCACCGCACACTCCGCTGCAGAGTGAAAATCTCATTCTGATTACTAGTTTGTGTGTTCCTGCAGTAAGTCGAACATATTTTTATTGCTATAGGGTCCACACCCACTAAAAATGGTAGCCAGTGTAGCAAACTGTCATCATTCAGAAAAAAAAGTTCAACATACCTGGTAAATCAATCACAACCATGTGGTTGGGGCTTAACTGGAGCCACTCCTGAATTCTGTTGCACACTGTGGAGGCACTCTCTGCACGAGAAGGAAAATAATAGTAAGCTCTATCTAGAAAAGTTGTATCAAGATATAGAGTGTGGATCTTCTTTACGGATTGTCCATTTCTTAAAGATGTGAACTTGCAAATATCTTCAGGTAAAATTCGAAAATCTCCAGTATACAGGACACTAAATTTGTCAGTTTCAAATAAAAACCTGTAACAAATAAAAATTCTAAAAAGTACGCAGGTATAGTAATAGATGTTGAACTATTGAAACACATTGTTTACATGAACAAATTTTGTTCTAATCAATTATAAAGAACATTAACAAACATTCTTTTGACATAAAATTCAATAATGAAATACTATTACATCATAAAATTATATTAAATCATTTCTTCAATATTCAGATAGACCTGAAGATACTACTTCAAAATGCCAAGCAGAAGTATACATCATGCTAACATGGTAAAATGGGAATGCACATGTGAAGGGAAACCTGTATGTAACACCTAGAGTCAAATACGTATTGCTGGTAATAATCAGGATATTCATGAACTATTGCTCTTGTCATTCTCCCAATGAATGGATGATTCACTGTGAAAGAACAACTTTAATAATATTTGAAAAAAAATCTCATTTATTCGTCAGTCTCAGTCGCACATTTTTAAATTTTAAATAAATGTTTTAATCTTTCTGGATTGTCTTCTGATCTATGCAGTTGTATCAAGAACCTGTTACGTATTTGTCAGAACCTCATATAGGAGTACAGTACTCTGATATAAGGTTCTGACACAGAGACAATGGGTTGCAGACACAACTACGTACATCTGAGGTTAATCTAGAGAGATCGAAACATGTTATTAATTTAAAATTGTGCAGCTGGGGCTGAAGTATAAACCAGAATTTTTTTGTAATAAAATGTTTTTTCTTTTTTCAATCTTGAGTTTTATTGTGAATTGCATTTCTAGAAGAGATATTAGGTTATTGACTATGAATATTTTGTGAATCTGAGTCTTGTGCTAGGAGTGTGTGGCTGTGTTATATCCTCATATTCAAGCAGCAACAACTTGTGTTTGAGAAGTCAGTCAGAATTTTCTACAGTATTGTCTAATCCTCATCTCGCATATGGTGTCCAATACATTCATACCCATGCCCCTCTTCTAGTAGGCAGTCTGCTTTATTCTGACAAACTTCAAAATAAGTTCTGGCTAATAAAATACGCACAGTTTAGATTGTACATGGTTCCATAAGGGACTCGGGGTCAGGATACATATATGAACCATCCAGAATGTATACTAATCACTGCTTCAATGGAAATTGGCAGCTACCAGAGGCAGTGTGTGGTCCATGTTACTCAGAGGAATGATGGCATCATTTTCCTAATCAACAACAGTGGTAAGTGGCAATGATAGGTTAAATCTTCTAGAAGATTAACCACTGTTCATCTTGCTTATTTTTGCCAGCATAAAAGAACATTGTTGGACATTTGTTTTACATTTGGTTGCAGGATGATCTTGGCAACAACTTCAACACAGCCCTATAGAAGGGTACCAGATGCCCATATTGTTGCTATGAATTACTAGACATCTATCTCTGATTGAAGGGCAGCCACAGAGGTAGTTCCCCTTACTGCAATGTCTAGATGGGCTGTCTCCTGTATGGACACTCCCAAACACGGGGCTTTGCAGAAGATGACGCTACGTACTCCAACATTGACCCAATGACATCATTAATTGATTGCAGTAGTTGCAGGATCATCACAATTTGACTGGGGATCAATGGAAACATACCTCATGGAGGGATTACAGTTTTCATTACACCAAATAGGATAGTCCTGTTGGATACACTACCATCCAGGAACACAGCTGCTTGAAACAAGCACTGTACGCAGGACAGTGGGGCCAGTATTATGCGATGGGATACATTCAACTGGACTTTCATGAGATCTGTGGTAGTAACTGAAAGCACCATGACTGCTGTGGACTATGGGAACATTATTGCAGATAACCTGCATCCCTTCTAGTCGATGTCACTCCTGACAGTGACGGTATCTTCCTGCAGGATAACTGTCCATATCATAAGACCAGAATCGTTCTACAGTGATCTGAGCAGCATGATAGTGGACTCATACTGATGTCTTGGCTACACCAATTTGCTTGATGTGAACCCAATGGAACAAACTGGGGAAGATATCGGGCACCAGCTCTGCAACCACAAACCACCGGCCTGTAATTTACAGAAATTGTGTGTACACATCCCAGGTCACATATCTCCATAAACCTACTGACGACTTGCTGAATCCATACTATGAAGAAATGCTGCTGTAGCATTTCAACAGTGTACCAACACATCATTAAGCAGGTTCCTATGATGTTTTGGCTCATTAGTGTATAAATGACCTTCCATCTCATTTTAACTCTGAGCTGATGATGCAAGCATCATGACCAGTAAAGATGCTACACCATATGGACCTATACTTGAATACTGCTCATTAGTGTGGGATCCGTACCAGATCGGGTTGATGGAGGAGATAGAGAAGATCCAAAGAAGAGCAGCGCATTTCGTCACAGGGTTATTTGGTAACCGTGATAGTGTTACGGAGATGTCTAGCAAAGTAAAGTGGCAGACTCTGCAAGAGAGGCACTTTGCATGGCAGCGTAGCTTGCTCGCCAGATTTCGAGAGGGTGCGTTTCTGGATGAGGTATCGAATATATTGCTTCCCCCTACTTATACCTCCCGAGGAGATCACGAATGTAAAATTAGAGAGATTCGAGTGTGCACAGAGGCTTTCAGACAGTCGTTCTTCCTGCGAACCATATGTGACTGGAACAGAAAAGGGAGGTAATGACAGTGGCACGTAAAGTGCCCTCCACCACACACCGTTGGGTGGCTTGCAGAGTATAAAAGTAGATGTAGGATAAATGAAATAGCCATAAAATTATTAAATGGTTGATTTGAGGATCACAACTTGAATTGCAAATCATATAACATCGCTCATCTCTAACACTGAGTTCAGTAATATTTGCTCTATGTGTAATTGCCAATTATGATGATGAAAGCATCAGAAAGTTGGTTTACTTTCTCTTGCATGCACAAGAACACACTTACTATCTTCCAGAATTTGTTATGAAGAACCGGTCATAAATTGGAAACATGAGAAACAAAATAGCGTTCACTGTCTAAAACCTTACTTGACTCTTGCACAAATACGTGCAAAGTATCAACCATAAAAATATTTGACCACTTCATTTGTGTCAAGGTTTTTGGTAGACTGAAAATAGCTTTAAAAATAAATGGACACAATTTCTGCTTGACAATGCCACTTACTCAACTGATGAATTTCTTGTACGATTTGATTGCATGTTAAGATCACAGTAAAAATACAGTTACGTAAATAGCTATAGTGTAGTCATATTTTCACACAAAAAGTGTATTTTATTTGTAATCCCGTTAACATATGTCCCATTAGTGATCTGTTACAAATATGATGCACAGAAGATGCATAGTCCGATTCATGTACAATAGGGGTCGGTGCTGGTTCAGGCACTGACAGTGATTGCCGTGTTTCCAGTTCCAAGTGATAGCCGTGATATGTGCATATAGAGGCTTTGTGCTTGAAGGAAGTGCGTATCCTGCAAATTATGCTTCTGGCTTGCTTGTGCAGAATTTGCCACTTACCACCATCATCAGTGGACAACTCAAAACAAACTGAGTAAAAATTCACTAAATAACGCACAGCAGATCACCTAGAACACTACTGACTGCTCATTGGCTGTTGGAGCATATGTGACATCAGGTGAACAGAGCAAGCCTAAACTTGACTGTCATTGTTCATGACTCCATCTATTACTTATTAAACCCAGACACAAGCCATGCATTCAAATTCACAGTGACTCAAGTGCTATGCACAACAAAGCCCCTTTGGAACAATGTATTAGAGCAGGGGTAGTCAGCCTTTTCCACCTACCACCCACTTCTGTAACTCTGTAAGCAGTAAAATTTTCTAACCATCCACCATTTCCACAGTATCGTGATTTATAAAGTAGAGATGTATCTTAACTTTATAAAGCAGAGTTACGGCAAGTTAAAGCACATAACATTAACTTAATGTCAAATTTCATGATAAAGTAATGATTCTTTTTTAAATCCATTACTGTCTACCATCCACCATAAAAGCTGAAACACCCACAAGTGAGCAGTAGGAGCCAGGTGACTACCACTGAATTTGTTTGAAAAAATGGTGACGTATTAGGGTCATTAAAAAAAAAATGAGGTGGGGGTGTAAAATGAAGACTGCTGCTGGGATCACAATGCCATTGACCACAGAAGAAGGTGTATTCCTCATAAGAGTACTAAGGCCACAAACTCGCTGCTAGTTGGCCACTGGTGCACAACCACATGACATCAGTGCGAGCACATGCACACATCCATCATCCAAAGAGATGAAGTGTGTTTCCTGACAGGAGAAGGAGTTTGTCGAATGGAAATTCATGAAGTGTACAAACAGCAGTGCAGGTCTGTTGCAAGGCCCAAAGTATGGGGCAAGTGACTCAAAGAAGTAAAGGTGTCATTCGTCAATGGCACACCATATCGTCTTCATTATTGAAGACCGAGCAATTATGGGGGCAGTCATTGCCCCAGGGGTCAGTTTGAGCAACAGAATTGCAATGGACATTCAGTACTCCCTGTACATTTCTGTCATTCTTTGATGAATTTCCATTGACCACATCCCTCCTGCTTTGAGGAAATGCACTTCATCCCTTTGCTTTTCTTTTCTTTAGAAGCCTCTGTTCGTCTATTTTCACACATGGGTGTTTGCCCACATCCCTCTAGTGGCGAGTTTGGGGTCTGGACATTCCTATAGGGAGCACCCCTTCTTCCACGAGCAATGGCACTGCGATCCCTTCAGCAGTTTTACACCCTCCAGCTCATTTCTTTTTGAATAACCCTAATAATAAATCAGGACAGAGGCTATCAGTTGAGTTCTGCGCAAATGTTCATATTTATGGCAACACACCAACAGGATGCCCAGTGAGAGACATACACATGGACAACAGACTGGAACTTTACTTTGGACACACAGCTTGCACTCCATCTTGGTCATGGTCAGCGAGTAGAGAGTGGGAGTGACTGGTGAAGTACCAATGACTCATTTGGTAGTTTCATATCTTAAAGAGAACATGTTTTTATAAACTATTTATGCCACCACTGTGGTGATCAGAAGGACATTGACAATAAGCAAGTAATGCCACATTAATAAACAAAAAAATGTTTGCTGCTGTATAATTGCTAACTTGTTAAACAAGCTCGAAATGCATCATTGCTATAGTAACGAACAGTATAAAAGTGTTAATATTAGTATGGAAGAAGCATTCTTCCATTATTTAAATTGATATTACAAGTTTTAGTGCTTTGAATGTGATATCCTATGTTGGTGATGCAAGTGCTGAGAAAGAGAAAGAGAGAGAGAGAGAGAGAGAGAGAGAGAGAGAGAGAGAGAGAGAGAGAGAGAGAGAGAGAGAGCACTGATGAAGCATGTGCTGTTGGTTAACATGTGCAAGGTGGAATTTGTTTAATGAAGGGCTGGTCAAGATTCGTGCTCCTAGTGCACACTCCAGCTCTACGAGTGTTGTTTTGTTAGGTCAGCACTCAGATTTTTCACACACCATCGCACTGTTTGGAGCTAGTGTGCCAGACAACTACATGCTGAAGACAGTAGCAAGTAGCCAACAGAAGCAAATATATTGTAGCTCATTGTTATAACCAGGATTTATTTCTAACTTGTTATCCTTGTGCAAAAGCAATAAATTTCTCTTTCGATTGAACAAGTGTACTACATAATAGTGATCAGACCTACACATCTTGTTTATTAGACAAAACACTTTACATACAGCCTTTTGACATTGCCACATGATTCCAGAAAGAATTTTCCTCTGCAATGGAGCGTACAGCAATTTGAAACTACCTGGCAGATTAAAACTGTGCACCAGTCTACAACCTGAAGTTGAGACCTTTGACAGGTTTGAGTCCCTGTCCAACACTCACTGTAACATTATGTTTGCAAATTTAAACAGACTTGAATTTTACAATGTGTGATGTATATGGAATTTGGTCAACGTCATATCAGAGAAAAAAATTTCATGCATAAGTTGAACTGAACTTACCTACAATATCACACTTTGGATATGTTCAGTTCTTAATTGCATAATTCACTTTATTCCTCTTCCCTTTAATGTAACTTTTACTTTTCACCCTTTACTCTATCATCTCTAGGTTTAAGCTGGATCAGTACTACTTTTTAACCTCTTATTCTCTGACACCTCTCTTCAAATCTCTACCCCTTGTCCTCACAGCAGATGGGTTCCTCTGATCCTGATATCTGAGTGACATGCTTCTTTCTGTCCTTACCCAACCTATTCCTCATTTATCCCCAAGTAAAGAACTGATAGTTGCAAAGGCTAAGCTAGTTCCTTGTATTTCTGTGAGTGTCAGTTTACAGTACTAAGACTTTCACATCCTAAAAGTAAGTACCGGCCAGCCGTTAAGTCTGACAGTTCTGGTTTTAGAAAACTAGTACTGCTACACAACTGACTGTACTGACGCATGGAAGGAGTGAGGCTAACCACACATGTAATTGAAGTATTTAACAGTCAGCAGGCACATACAAAACAAATCGTTGCCAAGCTTTCATACAATATCCTCGCCCAGAGCTGACTAATAAAAGAACACACACATACACATGTGTGTTACCTATTTACACTGCAAAAATGTCATGGACTAAATCACATTCATTGCACCAAAGGAAAGTAACACACTGTCATTCAGTCCTCTCTCCAAGACCTAAAAGGTGGATTTCTTTCTCTATTGCTGCAAGTTTGGTCCCAACTTTTTTTTTTTTTTTATAGAAGATAAAATTACCCTGGAGAGTGCCATTAATTTTTTTAAGTGAATCACCTATGAGAAATTATATATGTAGGGAGCTGTAGGTAAATGTTCATTCGGTTGCTGACTTGATCTCAATCCACATAGACATCAAGCAGTACCATGGTGTCAATATGTAAGGTGGATATTTGCTGCAACACTTCAAAAGACAATTCCTTGCAAACCCATAACAAATTAATCCATTAATTATGTACACTATTTTCAACACACAGATACTAAAGTAAATGCATAATTCATGTTCCGTGTGTTTCATATGTGATTTACACATAAGGTCGTCATCTTATACTCACATTACAGAGCCTGGGCAATGTCCAGCAGGTATGCAGGTGACAGCTAGGGTTCTACTATCATGAGGGTTTTCTGAGAATGGAACATCTATTAAGGATGGTCCCAGCTGCAGCACTTTTATATACTTATTAAGTTTCTTACCACTCATATTCATTAAGTAAACACGTGTAATATCCGTGCAATACAAATAAACATTATAACCTTTCCTTTCTGCAGTTTGTAGCCGCTCGTAGAAAGCAACTTCATATAAGCCCCTCATGTGATCTGAAATTAGGGAAAGAATGTTACCAGCAGCCTACAGCAAGTCTTATGTCCACGTTTATCCTGAATATATAGATGTATATACCCGTATGCGCATGACTAAGGAAGAAAGCTGTTGATCGCAGATTTTCATTTTCAAAATTATCCACAGATACGTCAGGAATTTCTTGCATACGACCACCAAATGTGCTCATTTATTCTATGTATTCTGTTAAAAACAGAACAAAAATGTCTGTAATGCTAATTACACTTTATTTATAACGATTGGCCGATGGAAATATGCGCCTGCCGATAAGAACAGTACTAAGATGTACTGTAGTTTTGGAGAAAACAGCTTGTTTTTCCTCCGCAGAAAAAGGAATTTAAATTAATAAGGCGCAGAGGAACTTTCAATTTAATAAACTTCACAACATTACACTAAACTGACAATTTTGACATTTCCACTACGTTTAAAAACGTCACGCATCACCTGTGTATTGTTATACCAGTGTCGCCAACGCAAAACAGTCTTAACGTAACAGTCGCGACACTTCGTCTTGATTTTGTTGCCTACCGCGCCAGCAGTGCCCATAGCGGCCAGTAAGTTAAATTGTGAGTTCGGCGCGATCGTGAAAGCGAATAGTGGTTGTTTATTTTGATTTCTACAATGTTTTTTTAGAAGCGGTAGCGTTTGTAGCGCAATAAATTGCAGTAACAACAGCAAGAAGCCACCACAGCTGTCTTTTTTTTTAGGTTCTAAGGATCCTGAGATGTATATACCATCATGTTACTAAACTGAATCGTCAGGATTCACTTGCAAACTACATGTGTATTAATGATTGCTGTTTCGTTTTAGGAGCAGAAAATGGCTAGTTACCTGCGTAACAATATTATGTTTTGTTCGCGACATTTCGAACAAAACCAGTTCATTAACGCAGACAATAATAAACTTGTGTGGAATGCAGTACCCACACTGTTTGCCATCCCAAATAAGCCACCTCAGCTGACGATGAAAAGGGAACTACCACAAAGATTCGACAATCCGTCTAAAGTTGTAAAAGTGTGTGAAGTGTCAGAATGTGCAGATCGCTAGACTTGGAGCAAAACTATTACGGGACAAGGAAAGTGCCTACAGACAGCGACAGAAACTGTATCGGAAGGGTCAAGTGAACAAGGACAAACGAATGTTGAAGACTGTAGGATCCCGATATTTATTGGAATCAACACATAGTTTCTAACAACACTAAAGAATTTTTCTTGCTTCCTTCCTATGATGACATTAGTTTTTTAGCACCTTGTTCACTTACAGATTGTTTGAAAATTATTCAAATATTTGGTTTTGTGTGAAATGTAATGTAATCAACTTATTATAATGTTTTCAACATATTTCTGCCACTATATGGCAGTTGCTTGTTCCACTTAGAATAATATAAAGATGGCAACAGGCGACTTGTGGCAACAGGCGACAATGACAAACACAGTAGGCCTACAGAACGATAAATGAGCTGTCGATCGCTTTTGCATGTGGAGATACATGTCTGTGCTTCTTACGTGTGAATCTGTGTATTTATATTCTTTTGATATCAATGTGGTAAGCTGCAGTTCTATCCAACGTCACATGTGTTTCTTCACGAATGTGTTGTAGCTTGCCACGCGATTCATGGTTTTTGTCCATACTTGCGCTAATAGAATCATTTTTAGAAACATATATGCCTTTTGATACTACAAAAATTCTTGGAGGCAAGAAAGTAACTAAAATATTTCGTAAATTACGTAGGAAATGGATGCAAAACAAACATCATGCTTACGACACGTCTGACGTTCACATTACTCGCCGCCTCATAGGCCCTGCAAATCACAGAGATCGGTCGCTGATCGCAAGGAAATCCCAGGCAGTTTGATGAATCGCATGCGAATGTGGCAGTATGGACGCCTCATTTGTTTCGTTATTAACATAAGGCGTGGGAATATTTCTACACTGTGGTTAATAAGTGTGGTTGTGCAGATTTGTTTCACTTCCCGTTGCCCACGTCGAGAAAGAACTTAAGAATTCATAGTTATTCAGGAGCCACAGACCTCCCTGAGAAGTGAAGTTGAGGCCGCAGTTCACATTTATATTACGAAGTTGTACAACGTACACTCCACGATCTTGCAGTGATTAGTATTTTGAAGCTTGCGCTGCAGAAGTAGAACTTATGGGAAGTTCACAGTATAGTCACGATAGACTGGACACCTTCTTATGATTCTGAGTTATTTATCAAACAACCACACTCATTATTATTACAAGTTTTTAACTTTTAAACAGAATGACGTGCCAGAAACGTAATATTAAGTGGACATATTCATTTAAACGTTAGGGAAAATCAATTAAACATTTATACTTAAGTTCTTTGTTATTCGTTATAATCTAACTCACTCTCAAACTATTATTGAAACACTAGTTATACACTCCTGGAAATTGAAATAAGAACACCGTGAATTCATTGTCCCAGGAAGGGGAAACTTTATTGACACATTCCTGGGGTCAGATACATCACATGATCACACTGACAGAACCACAGGCACATAGACACAGGCAACAGAGCATGCACAATGTCGGCACTAGTACAGTGTATATCCACCTTTCGCAGCAATGCAGGCTGATATTCTCCCATGGAGACGATCGTAGAGATGCTGGATGTAGTCCTGTGAAATGGCTTGCCATGCCATTTCCACCTGGCGCCTCAGTTGGACCAGCGTACGTGCTGGATGTGCAGACTGCTGAGACGACACTTCATCCAGTCCCAAACATGCTCAATGGGGGACAGATCCGGAGATCTTGCTGGCCAGGGTAGTTGACTTACACCTTCTAGAGCACGTTGGGTGGCACGGGATACATGCGGACGTGGATTGTCCTGTTGGAACAGCAAGTTCCCTTTCCGGTCTAGGAATGGTAGAACGATGGGTTCGATGACGGTTTGGATGTACCATGCACTATTCAGTGTCCCCTCGACGATCACCAGAGGTGTACGGCCAGTGTAGGAGATCGCTCCCCACACCATGATGCTGGGTGTTGGCCCTGAGTGCCTCGGTCGTATGCAGTCCTGATTGTGGCGCTCACCTGCACGGCGCCAAACACGCATACGACCATCATTGGCACCAAGGCAGAAGCCACTCTCATCGCTGAAGACGACACGTCTCCATTCGTCCCTCCATTCACGCCTGTCGCGACACCACTGGAGGCGGGCTGCACAATGTTGGGGCGTGAGCGGAAGACGGCCTAACGGTGTGCGGGACCGTAGCCCAGCTTCATGGAGATGGTTGTGAATGGTCCTCGCCGATACCCCAGGAGCAACAGTGTCCCTAATTTACTGGGAAGTGACGGTGCGGTCCCCTACGGCACTGCGTAGGATCCTACGGTCTTGGCGTGCATCCGTGCGTCGCTGCGGTCCGGTCCCAGGTCGACAGGCACGTGCACCTTCCGCCGACCACTGGCGACAACATCGATGTACTGTGGAGACCTCACGCCCCACGTGTTGAGCAATTCGGCGGTACGTCCACCCGACCTCCCGCATGCCCACTATACGCCCTCGCTCAAAGTCCGTCAACTGCACATACGGTTCACGTCCACGCTGTCGCGGCATGCTACCAGTGTTAAAGACTGCGATGGAGCTCCGTATGGCACGGCAAACTGGCTGACACTGACGGCGGCGGTGCACAAATGCTGCGCAGCTAGCGCCATTCGACGGCCAACACCGCGGTTCCTGGTGTGTCCGCTGTGCCGTGCGTGTGATTATTGCTTGTACAGCCCTCTCGCAGTGTCCAGAGCAAGTATGGTGGGTCTGACACACCGGTGTCAATGTGTTCTTTTTTCCATTTCCAGGAGTGTAGTAATCTGCAGAGCTGTTACTGTCAGAATGTATATAGACACATCGGGATTTAAAGTCCTGAACGCTGTTCTACACTTCATATATAAATTAACAATATTTGTCTAATGTGATTATACATACCACTTGCTCGGCATCGCTGCAGTAGCGGTTACACAAAAAAACCTGGGTGTTTCACGATTTATTGAGTTTCGTGACTTATTGTCTTGGACTTTGATTAAACTGTGACTGTGTCATGTGGATGCACGAGATCTATAGCAGTCCATTTCATGAAGCAGACACGAAGGCTGACAGACAGGTCGTTGCATGTGGGCTAGCCCCACACACGGATCACTGCAATCGTCTCAGGTAATATTGCTGCAGTCGGTTGCCTCTACACTGCTACACCTGAGCGATTTACCAAGCTATTTCAACCAGTATTAACGAAGATCTGCTATAGAGAATGAACTGTTATGATTAGCAGCAGTAGTAGCTGATTTCCACGTTTCCACAAATACTTTTTTAAATGGACATTATAATTTATTAAATTTGTTCTGAAAAGCTTTGCTTGGGAACTGTAGGTTATTTTACAGAAAGTATTACATATTTCACTGACGCCAAGTGGGTTGTGTCTATCTTTTCAATGTGCTAATAAAATTCGTTTTTCATTTATTAGTCCTCAATTTCTTTTTCACTCATTAGTCTTATACATTACCAGAAAAAGCTTAGTATCCCATTTTACATGTTTCCAATTCAGTGAAGATTTATTGCTGCAACAGTGCATATGGAGCACATAAAATGATTACATTTGCAGATCAATATCACAATTGGTTCTGAGGTACTGCATGCTGACTCATGCTGAAACATGAATATTAGTAAGTGGTGTAGCCTCCACTGATGGCAACGCAGACACTGACTCTGGCATCCAGTCAACTGTACAGATGGCAAATATGCATGCTCGACTTGTTCACATAGTTCTGTAAGAGTTGTTGGTTGATTAGTAACACATGTCACTTCTCGTTCCATCATATCCCACACTTGCTCAATTGGAGACAAGTCCAGAGATTTTGCTGGCCAGGAAAATTACTGCACTTCTTGCAGACCGCATTGAGTTTCACTGGTAGTGTGTGGGCGAGCATTATCCTGTTGGAACAACACATCACCTTCCTCTTGCAAGAACACCGAGAGAACTGGCCTGACAACATGTACCAAGCACCGGTTAGCATTCCCTCCAAAAACACCAAAGGAGAACAAAAGTTGTAGCTTATAGCACTGTAGACCATAAGGCATGGGGTGGGGCCAGAGGGTCTTGGAAGAACGCAGTCTGCTGGACAGTGCTCACCAGGTCGACATCATACACACAAATGACCATCACTTGCATGCCGCCAGCGGAAGTGGCCGTGCGGTTCTAGGCGCTGCAGTCTGGAACCGTGAGACCGCTACGGTCGCAGGTTCGAATCCCGCCTTGGGCATGGATGTGTGTGATATCCTTAGATTAGTTAGGTTTAACTAGTTCTAATTTCTAGGGGACTAACGACCTCAGAAGTTGAGTCCCATAGTGCTCAGAGCCATTTGAACTTGCGTGCAGGCAGAATCTGCTTTCACCACTGAAGACCACAGCGTGCCATTCCATCTTCCAAGAGATCCACTGATGGCACAAGTCGAGCTGTGCACGTCCATGTTGCAGTGTGAGTGGAAGATAGGCTAGGGGTGTGCTTGCCCATACTCCCGTTGCTAATAACCAATTCGCAACAGTTCATGTTGAAACGTCTGGGCACACAATCCCTCTTATCCATGCTGTGGTAGCTCTATGATTTATCACCACTGCCCCAACAATACGATAATCCTGCCAGGTGTCGTTGCTGTGTAGATGTTCAGAACCTTATCTACAGGTGAGACAATCTTCACATAATCACTGATACCAGCATCATTCCACAAATGACTCAGCACATCCATGTTGTGTGTCATTCTCCGAATGGATCATCCTGCACTCAGAAGACCGCAATTTGAGCCCTTTCAAATTGGTTCAAATGGCTCTGAGCACTATGCGACTTAACTGCTGAGGTCATCAGTCGCCTAGAACTTTGAACTAATTAAACCTAACCAACCTAAGGATATCACACACATCCATGCCCAAGGCAGGATTCAAACCAGCGACCGTAGTGGTTGCTCGGCTCCAGACTGTAGCATCTAGAACCGCACAGCCACTTCGGCTGGCTGAGCCCTTTCAAACTAGTTCATTTGGCAGTAGGAAGCATGACTGTGTATCCATGACATGGTTGCCTGCTTGCTTAACACGTTTGCACCACACTGAGCCTTCTGGCTGTGAGTATTCCGTATTAAAGGGTACCATCCCTCAGGTGCTGTATGCCTTCACCAGATCAAAAATGAAGTTGTCTTTCTAAGTGCACAATTTTTTTTCTCTGGCAGTGTAGTTTAAATAAAAAATTTATACAATTTGTTTTGTAATCTCGATATATCTCTAGAAATGTTTTCAATAACAGCACTGCTGTTTAGTGTAATTCTTGTTGTAAATAATTTTATGAGAGTGAATTAGATTAAATGAAATAACAAAGGTCTTAAATATAGCTCTTTAATACTGTAGATTTGGCCTAAATATTTAGATGAATATGTTCATAAATTTAGACAACATAGTCTATGGAGAACAGCGACCTCATGCTATATTTAAGTTAGAATGAACATTCAAGATCGCAAAAATGTTTGTTTATTTACTGGTTTCGGCTTATGTAAAACCCATCTTCAGAATTTTTGGCCCTGCAAGGGTAGGAACAACAAAGTTACAAACAATATTATTACATATGGCGTTCAAATATGATACAGAAAAGTTGTAGTAAAAATTATGAACAATATTATTGTATAAGGCGTTACAAAACTTGAGAATGGTTATAGCGTTTAGCCCTACAGCTGGTGCTGGCAGCTTCTCAGTTGTCTCGTGATACCACGATTGTACACTTCCCTGCGGTACATCTGAAGTTAACATTTTGTCTCCAGTAAGCTAATAATTACTTTCTAAAATTAATGAGCGAGAATTAACTATCAAATTAACAATCAGACTGGGCTTCCGAGCTTAAATGGATGATAACAATATTTTTGTGGCACTTTAATAGTCATTGTATGATATATATGCACTTTTTTCAATGCAGGAGAGGACACGAGTGCTGAGGAAGGTGGTGCTTCTGCAGTAGCTGACAATAATGTCAGCAATCAAGATAAAGCAGAGAGCAGAGGAGGACAACGTCCTCGATACCCTAATAAATGGAAAAGGAGTATTAGTCAACATAGGTGGAACCACAGCGTCGACTCCATGAGACCTGAGGGGGTCCGAGCCCCCTCAAAAATTCATTTGGGAGTTTGGAGCCCCTCAATAATTTAAGAAAATTATTAGTTATATTATGCTTTGTAAAGTCACAAAATTATGTTGGAATTTTTTATTTTCCTTGTTTGACGATGATTACCTTCTTAAAATACATACAGTAATGAGTTAAAACAAATAATTATTATGATAGTAAGCACGTTAGCTGAAAACGAGTGGTGTGAATCATGATAGTGTTATGGTGCTTCGGGCACACGTAGAAATTGTCCCGGTGCACAAACCTGCCGGTAAAGTCTGGCGCCGGTGGGCCAACACTGTGGCTGTGGCGACATCTAAAGGACTGGAGCAGAAGTGACTGGAATGCTCCACCTCGCGTTGACTTCACCCTTTGAGACATTATGATGCTGCGGTTATATAAAGCCCACCCTGCTGTGGCAGTCATTCAGTGTGGATAGTTTCGTTCAGTGCATGCTGCAGACGTGCTTAGTGTTCTGCCTTTAGTGTCTAGTGGACTATTTTATATGACTATATTTTATTCGTTTACTTTAGTCTCTTAGTGTATTGTGAATTAAGTTTGCAAATGGATAAATTTGTTACCAAAAAGGCGCGCTTGGAAGTTGATGATACTGTAGGTCAACCTCCAACAATTATTGTGTCATCAATTGCTTCATAGTCTTCAGGTGAGAACCGTTCACAGCCAAAACCTGGATCACCCGGTAAGGGAAGATCATTTCAGAAGTCTTGGTTGATCAAATTTACATGGCTAGAATATGAAGCATCTACCGAAAAAATGTTTTGCAAAACCTGCAAAGAGGCAGATGCCAAAAACCTATTACCATTTTCTTCAAATAGAAGATGCGTTTACTTCCATAGGGTTTTCTAACTGGAAAAAGGCTTTGGAAAAATTCCATCTTCATGAAAATACATTTACTCATAAAGAAGGTGTCCTGAAACTAAGTTCTAGCACTAACTGACGTGTGGCTTCCCAATTGAATGAACAGTTAGATAGTGTTATGAAGAAAGGCCGTTTAGCTCTTGAGACAATTTTTACTGCTGTGCAATTTTTTCTATGCTGACAAAGACTAGCAATTAGAGGGCACAAAGATGTAAACTCAGAACAAAAAAAATATTGCTAGATGCATGAAAGATCTCTTGTGTATGTCGTTTGGTGATGATCATGTGCTCAGTCGCCACTTTCGTCATGCTTGGCCTCCCAGGTCCCCAGACCTCAGTCCGTGTAATTATTGGCTTTGGGGTTACCTGAAAGGAATGTTGAAAGACAACATCCGACACTAACTCCGGACATGCTTTACAGTGCTGTTCACAACATTATTCCATGACTACAGCTGTTGTTGAGGAATGATGGTGGACATATTGAGCATTTCCTGTAAAGAACATCATCTTTGCTTTGTCTTACTTTGTTATGCTAATTATTGCTATTCTGATCAGATGAAGCACCATCTGTCGGACATTTTTTGAACTTCTGTATTTTTTTGGTTCTAATAAAACCCCATGGCATTCCAAGGATGTGTGTCAATTTGTACCTCTCTATCTGCATTATTCCGTGATTTATTCAGTTCTCGAATTTATACTGACTTTTTGATCACCCAGTATATCTGAAGTATATTACTCAGAAATTTATGAAACAAGACAGTGTTGTGCTGGATGGTGGTAGGAAGATATAATGTATTCGATTTGCGGATGACATGGTGTTATTGGAAGAGAGCGAAAGAACTTTGACTAGAATGTTAAAAATTACATAAGACCTGTGAGAAATTCGAAATGAGAATAAATATGAAAATTACAAAAGCATGGTAATAAGTGCAAGATATGTAAGAACAACTATAAAATTATGAAAGGAAGATATAGAACAAGTTAGCGCTTTCAAATGTTTGTCAAGCATGATTATGGATGCATGAGATATAATAAGGAGGTGAAAACACGATAGCATTTTCCAAGGGGACATTTAAGAGACTCGCGAAGTGCTTCATATGGAGTGTGAAATTATATGAAGATGAGGCATGGGCACTGAGGAAAGAGGAAGAAAGAAAAATAGAAGCATTTGGGACGTGGATTTGGAAGAGGATATAAGGGATAAAATGGATAGACAATGTGAGAAATAGGGTGGTGTTGAGAAGAATGGGACAAAAGAGAGACATTGGAAAGGTAATCAGGAAGAGAAAACACTATGGGCTTGGACACTGGACGAGAAGATACTGTTTACTGATGGATGCTACGGAAGGAATGGTGAATGGAAGGAGAAGAAGAGGATGCAGAAGACACCAGATTGTGGATAGTAAAAGAATAGGAAACAATTATGAGAAAACGAAGAGATTAGCAAATGATAGAACTGCATGGAGAGCTACATCTAAAGACCTGCCCTAGGAGAGAACACTGATGATGAATATTCGTTGTTTACTTCCAGTACTGTATTTAATTTTTGGTATATGTTTACAATGACATCGTTCTAACCAAACTTTGACTCCAAAAAGTATTATATACGACCCATGTCGCCATGCACAAGACGGATACCCTGTGAACATTTGTTTGCTATGGGGATATATAACAGATACCAAATGAAGCCATCAACAGAAAACACGTGAAGATTATGCCATATGTGGACTTCTAGGTTAATATTTATAAGCCTGATCTAAGGCACTCACACATCTATTAGTGGACATTAATACGGGGTGTCTCCATCCTCGTCTTTATGATGGCTCGAACTCTCTTGGGGACACTTTCAACAAGCTGTCCGAATGTCTGTAGACAAATGGCAGCCCATTCTTCCTCGAGACCCAAAACCAGAAAAGGTAGTGATGTTGGACGCTACGGTCTGGAGCAAAGTCGACGTTCTAACTCATCCCACAGATGTTCCATTGGGTTTAGGTCGGTACTCTGGGCAGACCAGTTCATTTTGTTATTGTCCATTAACAGGTGGCATCGTCATGCTGATAAAGTCATTGTCTCTTAACTTTTCCTCGGCAGTACATAGCGCACATTGCCTTAAACTCTGTTCATATCTTCTGCATTGAGCTCTTTCTTATGCACAATAAGGTCCTCTTATTGTTGACCAAATCCTGCCCACGAAAAACACCGCCATGGTGCAACACTCTCTCCTCTGTGCTTCAAAGATATAGCTAGATTAGTGGTTCTAAATAACTATTTTGTAGTCGTCCACTATTCAGTGGAATCTTTACACCAGATCAAGGGTCGCTTAGCAGTGACTACAGAAACATGTGGCTTGCGAGGGGCTGCTCACCCATTAAGCGCCTAGAACCGCTTGGCCACAACGGCTGGCTGTCTCTGTATTTGAATGCGATTGCCTGTACCAGTTTCTTTGGCACTTCAGTGTATAATGATTACAAATTAATGAACCTTGGACAGTGTAGCATTTTTTAACTCACGAGTAATTCTTTTCAGTGATTTCATGGATTTTTTTTTTTTTTTTTGCTGTCTGGTCTCGGTTCTCCTTGGTTGTCCCTTCGTGTTTCCACTTCACAATCACATAATCGACAGTCGACTTGGACAGCCTTACAACGGTTGAAATGTCTCTGACTGTTAATCACGCGACAACCAGTGACTAGTTCACATTTGAAGTCAACGACCTCTCCTAACCGACCCAGTCTGCTGTTATGCTTCTCTACTAACAACACAATGTTCCTCGCCTCCTTTTAGGCTTGCGGGTCCGCCCCTTGTGACATCTTGTGGTCAATTCCGTATTCTGCAGGGTGTCCAGATACATTTAATCAGATAGTGGATGTGGTGAGAAAGTATTAAAGCACTCGATGTTACAGACTGCAAATCCACAAGTGGCGAAGAAACTAAAGACAGTAACCTTCTTGAAGTATTTGTGAGTGATATTGCGACATATGATCAACAATTACATCCAAAAGAAAAGTTGGAACCTAAAATTAGTGCATTGGACAGAGATAAAGCGGCAGTATATATAAAGAACTAAGTTGGTTGCTGAGGTGCAGTTCTCACTGAGGCCATGCGATATGCGATAGAACACGTTGCAGTAAAGATCGCACGACCCGACACTTATCAATGCGATGTTCGTGTTCCCACTGGAGTGATTCAAGTACAATATCCGATACGATATGTGACAGGACTTGCAGTTCGACAAGCAACAATACAGCACGAATCCCTTTTCTGCATTAGTTGTAGTCATGAGCTCTTCTGAAGAGCACGTTATTGCGGCTTATCATTATTTAAAACTCAGAAAACTGAAAAAGAAAAGGAAGTATTGAGTGCACCTGTACAGTGCTATACAGTACAGTGCTATACTGTACAGTGCTATACTGTACAGTTCGGTTGTGGTTTCTTGTGAGCTTCCTCTACACGAGCACAAAATTCCACGAATTCAGTCGAATGAGTCCAGACGGTTTCCACTTTTCGGAGCAACTAGTAGCACCTACTACGACAAATGAGGACACCACTTTTCAACTTGCTATTTCTCCCAGTGAGAAGCTGCATATTACAGTATGTTGGTGAAAGTGTTTAAGTGACGTTAAAATGGCCCTATTAAATGTTTATTTTTAGTAAAAATAACTAGTATGGTACTTTATTGATTGTGGTATACGCTGAAGAGCCAAAGGAACTGATACACCTGCCTAATATCGTGTAGGGCCCCGCGAGCACACAGAAGTGCAGCAACACGACGTGGCATGGACTCAACTAATGTCTGAAGTAGTGCTGGAGGGAACTGACACCATGAATTCTGCAGGGCTGTCCACAAATCCGTAAGACTACGAGGGGGTGGAGAGCTCTTCTGAACAGACGGTTGCAAGGCATCCCAGATATGCTCAATAATGTTCATGTCTGAGGAGTTTGGTGGCCAACGGAAGTGTTTAAACTCAAGAGTGTTCCTGGAGCCACTCTGCAGTAGTTGTGGACGTGTGGGGTGTCGCATTGACTTGCTGGAATTGCCCAAGTCCGCCGGAATGCACAATGAACATGAATGGATCCAGGTGATAAGACAGGAAGCTTACGTAAGTATCATATCTCAGAGTCGTATCTAGACGTATCAAGGGTCCCATATCCCATATTCAAGGTACACTCGTGACATGGTCGTTCGGGAAAATCCCCACTTCATCATTACGTCGGAGATGCTGTGTCCCATTGCTCTTACGCCGACTATAACACCGCGTTCAAACTCACTTAAATCCTGACAACGTACCATTGTAGTAGCAGAAACCGATCTAGCAACTGCGACAGACACTTGCTGTCTTACATAGGCGTTGCCGACCGCAGCGTATTCTGCCTGTTTACATATCTCTGTAAATATGGTTCAAATGGCTCTGAGCACTATTGGATTTAACATCTGAGGTCACCAGAAACCTAGAATTTGGACCTAATTAAACCATACTAACCTAAGGACATCACACACATCCATGCCAGAGGCAGGATTCGAACCTGCGCCCGTAGCAGTCGCGCAGTTCCGATCTTAAGCGCCTAGAACCGCTTGGCCACAACGGCCGGCTGCCTCTGTATTTGAATGCGATTGCCTGTATCAGTTTCTTTGGCACTTCAGTGTATATCTAAATAATGGTTACAAATTAATGAACCTTGGACAGTGTATCTACAATTGTTGAATTTCGCAAAGTAGTGCATTATTCAGCTGGAGGAGCGTTCAGAAGAAATGTTCCTGGATCTGAAGTGAATTCAGTCACCATCGATGATTTACCAATAGGTAGTTAACTCTGCGTGGGGTAGATAATGTACATCTACAGTTATACTCCGCAAGCCACCCAACGGTGTGTGGTGGACGGCACTTTACTGTCATTACCTCCCTTTCTTGTTCAAGTCGCGTATGGTTCGCGGGAAGAACGACTGCCGGAGAGCCTCCGTGCGCGTTCGAATCTCTCTAATTTTACATTCGTGGTAGGGTATAGGTAGGGGGAAGCAATATATTCGATACCTCATCCAGAAACGCACTCTCTCGAAACCTGGACAGCAAGCTACACCGCGATGCAGAGTGCCTCTCTTGCAGAGTCTGCCACTTGAGTTTGCTAAACATCTCTATAACGCTATCACGGTTACCAAATATCCCTGTGACGTAATGCGCCACTCTTCTTTGGATCTTCTCTATCTCCTCTGTCAACCCGACCTGGTACGGATGCCACACTGATGAACAATACTCAAGTATATGTCGAACGAGTGTTTTATAAGCCACCTCCTTTCTTGATGGACTACATTTTCTAAAGACTCCCCCACTTAATCTCAACCTGGCACCCGCCTTACTAACAGTTTTATGTGTAATTCCACTTCAAATTGTTCCGCATGCGTTCTCCCAGATATTTTACAGAAGTAACTGCTACCAGTGTTTGTTCTGCTATCATATAATCATACAATAAAGGATCTTTCTTTCTATGTATTCACAACACATTACATTTGTCTATGTTAAGGGTCAGTTGCCACTCCCTGCACCAAGTGCCTATCTGCTGCAAATCTTCCTGCATTTCGCTGCAATTTTCTAATGCTGCAACTTCTCTGTATACTACAGCATCATCCACGAAAAGTTGCATGGAACTTCCGACAATATCTACGAGGTCATTTATATATATTGTGGAAAGCAATGGTCCCATAACACTCCCCTGTGGCACGCCAGAGGTTACTTTAACGTCTGTAGACGTCTCTCCATTGAGAGCAACATGCTGTGTTCTGTTTGCTAAAAACTCTTCAATCCATCCACACAGCTGGTCTGATATTCCGTGGGCTCTTACTTTGTTTATCAGGCGGCAGTGGGGAACTGAATCGAACGCCTTCCGGAAGTCAGGGAAAATGGCATCTACCTGGGACCCTGTATCTAATATTTTCTGGGTCTCATGAACAAATAAAGCGAGTTGTGTCTCACACGATCGCTGTTTCCGGAATCCATGTTAATGCCTACAGTGTAGATTCTGGGTTTCCAGAAATGACATGATACGGGAGCAAAAAACATGTTCTAAAATTCTACAACAGATCGATGTCAGAGATACAGGCCTATAGTTTTGCGCATCTGCTCGACGACCCTTCTTGGAAACTGGAACTACGTGTGATCTTTTCCAATCATTTGGAACCTTCCGTTCCTCTAGAGACTTGCGGTATAAGGCTGTTAGAAGGGGGGCAAGTTCTTTAGCGCATTTGAAGTAATGGAAGAAACCCATGACAATACGGAAAATCCCGATATGTCAGTTTCGGAGTCTTTTAACTGCTCATTCAGAAATAATAGGAATTTAGCTTTCAGACCTTTTAACAGCTGTCACAAAGTTTCTTCAAACCAGGGAGCATAAACTGAAAAAAACAGTCAGTCAGCATCATCAGCCGATGAATCTCGATGGCTTTTCATTTCAGTAAGCTTTCTCTTTTCATTTCCAGCTTCACCTTGTATCAGCAGCATATAAAAATGAAAAAAAAGGCAGCTCCCCACCCAACGCAGCAGGCCATGACAGGCAGCAAGAGACTAGCTTCTGGCGCATAGCTGCCAGCCTCATTGGGGACGACCAAACAATTTTGATACGTTAGCTATACAGAGTGTTTTAAAAAGAATAACCTGATTTCTAAACCCCACATTTACAGATAAAAACATACTGCAAACAGGGGAATGAATTACAAAATACTCTCAAAATGCGGAAGTTTTAGCTGTGCTATTAGAAATGCTCTGTGCATCCATCATCAGTAGCACGAACAACATGTAGACGGTAGCTAAATTCGTCATAAACATTATACACTGGATCCGTTTTTACAGAAGTTATGGCGGCTGTTATTCTATTCTTCACTTCTTCTATGCCACGAGGTAAATGTTAAATGAACACACTTTCCTTCACATATTCCAACAAAAAAATTGCATGGGGTCATGAAATAGCGTATAGCTTATTATATATAAGGAAAACACAGTGACTGGAATGAGCTATCTTGAAATGATGCAGAATTGGCTTTTGCCTGAACTTCAGGAGGCTTCTGATGACTTCATTTTCCAACAGGATGGAGTTCTACCACACAGGCACAACAACGTACGTCTGTTTCTCAATGACGCTCCCTCAACGCTGGAGAGGGCACACAAGACACCAAAACAGCGTCCTGCATTCTTGGCTTCCAAGATCGCCAGATATGACCCCACGCGATTTTTTCTTGTGGAGATATGTGAAGGAAAGAGTTTTCATGTCCCCTTCATCTCGTGACATAGAAGAAGTGAAAACACAGAATACCAGCCGCCATAACTTCTGTAAAAGCCAATACACTGTGTAAAGTTTATAATGAATTTAGCTATCATCTAGAAGTTGTTAACACTGCTGTTGGTTGACACATAGAGCATTTGTAAGAGCATAGCTAAAACTTTAATATTTTGTATGTTTGCAATTTATCCCATGTTTGTAGCATGGTTTTATCAATAAACATGGAGTTTTGAAATCATGTCATTCTTTTTGAAAGACCTTGTATTTCGTATACGGTAATCTATGACCTAAAATGCACCAAACGTAAAGTAGACGGAGACTACAGTCTGATCATTAGGAGAAGAACGAATTCTGAGGAGGGTGTGGAGAGTGGAGGAAGCTCCACCCATCACCTCCAACCACATGGGCAGCTGAGGGGTGACAGGCAGTGATGGGGGAAACAATTCGTATTTTCGACATGCATGTGCTGGCAGCTCACTTGCACACACGTCAATTTATGCTCCAAGTGGCCGGTGTATCAGCTGTCACCTGCTGTATATTGCCCATCTATGAAAGTAAAAACTGAGGCAGTGGCGTGACGAAAGCTTACAGCATAAGTGAAACCGAAATTGAGAGTTTCATATTGAATAAAGGTGCTTGTTGCTACTAATTCTGTATCAGTTCTCATAGACAATTCGAAAGTAAAAAGAGCAGGAAGCAAAAGTTACATTGTGGCAATAAAGAGACTGATTAAAATTATGAACTTTTATTAACAAATGTAATACTGAACTGTAAGTATGGATAAATCATTCAGAATGATAATGATGACCATCATTTCTATAAATATGCAAAAAAAATCACACATAAAGGACTTGTTTTCAGTACTTTCAGCACAGCAGTTGAATAACTTATGCATCCACTACAGAGGGATTTCAATAATCGTTATTGTTAGAGCGGCTTTAGTCATTTAGTGGATCACAGGAATTTCCTTTTTGTTCATTACTTGTGAACGAGGGCCCACCAATGTAAATGACTGCAAGATGTGACAGTACCCTGGACCCCAACCTACACAGACGAATATGTTTCAAATAGTCCCCACATAAGGGAAACAGTACCAGGAATTTCAACAATCAATGATGGTAATTTTAGGGACACAAACAAAATTATCACTTGAACGTTTCAGACAAAGAGAAAGGTAGTTTCAAAGCACTGTCGAACTGAAAATTTTTATTGAAGATTGTCTCTTTTTGTCAGGTGTTCCTTGTGGATTCCTAGGACTCTTTCTGCAAAATTTCCGAATTCTCACCGTACTGAAGCTTGCTCCTGTATACATTACTGTTCGTCTCATTGAATGAGAGAGAGAAAAAGAGAGAGAGAGAAGAGCAAGTCGTTATTTTTGCTCTCCTGCGCACAACACTTAGCGAAATGATTAGCTCTTCTTCTTGCTCCACTCCGTAAAGTATGTACTACCGCCTGCACATGTCCGGCCAGTAGACACGTGTGGGTAATCGGCAAACAGTGGCTATGTCACGAATCTCTAGGCCGAAGGCAAAAGTGGGTGCAGCTGCATGGTTGTACCCTTACTTCTCAAAAACAGCTTTGATATATTGCCTGCTGCAGAAAATACGTCTGAGCCAACACAATACGCCTCACCTGTTGGCACTGTTGCTGATACTCCTGAGAGATCCTGATGAACACAGAATATGGGATTGCTTGTCACTGGAAGCTCCAATGTTAGACAGGTGACGGTGCCCCTCAGGAAAATAGCTGGCTGATCGGGAAGGAAGGCCGTCCATTCTGTTTGCTTGCCGAGGGTCTCTTCGGAGATGTGGAAGAGGCCCTGCTGACAGCGACTGAGTTCACTGGGTACAGCTGGCTACAAATCGTGGCTCGTGTAGGCACAAATGACGCCTACAGCCTGGTTTCAGAGGCCATCCTCAGGTCCTACAGGTGGCTGACCGATTTGGTGAAGACAGCTAGCCTCGCTGGCAGGGTGGAAGCAGAGCTATTGTTTTGCAATAGTGTCCCCAGAAACGATGACGGTCCTCTTGTTTGGAGCAGAGTAGCAGGTCTAAACCAGAGTCTCGGACCATTCTACGACGATATTGGAAGCAAATTTCTCGTCATCCAATATTGGGTGGGGAATCGTAGGATTCCCTTTAACAGGACAGGCGTGCACTACATGCAGAAAGCAGCTACTAGGATAGCGGAGTACGTATGATGCGCACAAGCGAGTTTTTTAGAATAGAGAAATCCCTCAAGGCCCAATAAGATGCCTTTCAATTCTGAAAAGAGTACCACAGAATATCGAAGAAAAAAAGTGTTAATATAGTATTAGTGAACTGGAGAAGCGTCTCCTGAAAGGTCGCAGACTAATTTCGCTTATAAACAATAATGATGCCCACATAGTAGTACAGAGTAGGGACAGAAAGCTGTCTGAAACCAGATGCCAACAGCAATGAAATTGTATATCGCAAAGATAGGCTGAACGCTAGGGATGGACGCTTGTTTACAGCCATGAAAAATACGATAATATCTAGTGAGATTATGGCAGATTCCGAATGCCAAAAAAACTGAATGAAGACAAGTGTTAAACGTGGAACAAACATAGTCATCAGATACTAAACTTAGAGAATATTTAGCGTAAATTTCCTGGTCATGTTATAGTTTTTGGTGGAGATTTTAACTTACCAACTCTTCCCCCCATGAACCATGGACCTTGCCGTTGGTGGGGAGGCTTGGGTGCCTCAGCGATACAGATGGCTGTACCGTAGGTGCAACCACAACGGAGGGGTATCTGTTGAGAGGCCAGACAAACATGTGGTTCCTGAAGAGGGGCAGCAGCCTTTTCAGTAGTTGCAGCGGCAACAGTCTGGATGATTGACTGATCTGGCCTTGCAACATTAACCAAAACGGCCTAGCTGTGCTGGTACTGCGAACGGCTGAAAGCAAGGGGAAACTACAGCCGTAATTTATCCCGAGGACATGCAGCTTTACTGTATGATTAAATGATGATGACGTCCTCTTGGGTAAAATATTCCGGAGGTAAAATAGTCCCCCATTCGGATCTCCAGGTGGGGACTACTCAGGAGGACGTCGTTATCAGGAGAAAGAAAACTGGCGTTCTACGGATCGGAGCGTGGAATGTCAGATCCCTTAATCGGGCAGGTAGGTTAGAAAATTTAAAAAGGGAAATGGATAGGTTAAAGTTAGATATAGTGGGAATTAGTGAAGTTCGGTGGCAGGAGGAACAAGACTTTTGGTCAGGTGAATACAGGGTTATAAATACAAAATCAAATAGGGGTAATGCAGGAGTAGGTTTAATAACGAATAGGAAAATAGGAATGCGGGTAAGCTACTACAAACAGCATAGTGAACGCATTATTGTGGCCAAGATAGACACAAAGCCCATGCCTACGACAGTAGTACAAGTTTATATGCCAACTAGCTCTGCAGATGATGAAGAAATTGATGAAATGTATGATGAGATAAAATAAATTTTCAGGTAGTGAAGGGAGACGAAAATGTAATAGTCATGGGTGACTGGAATTCGTCAGTAGGACAAGGGAGAGAAGGAAACGTATTAGGTGAATATGGACTGGGGCAAAGAAATGAAAGAGGAAGCCGCCTGGTAGAATTTTGCACAGAGCATAACTTAATCATAGCTAACACTTGGTTCAAGAATCATAAAAGAAGGTTGTATACATGTAAGAATCCTGGAGATACTAAAAGGTATCAGATAGATTATATAATGGTAAGACAGAGATTTAGGAACCAGGTTTTAAATTGTAGGACATTTCCAGGGGCAGATGTAGACTCTGACCACAATCTATTGGTTATGACCTGTAGGTTAAAACTGAAGAAGCTGCAAAAAGGTGGGAATTTAAGGACATGGGATCTAGATAAGCTGAAAGAACCAGAGGTTGAACAGAGTTTCAAGGAGAGCATAAGGGAACAATTGGCAGCAATGGGGGAAAGAAACACGGTTGAAGAAGAATGGGTAGCTCTGAGGGATGAAGTAGTGAAGGCAGCAGAGGATAAAGTAGGTAAAAAGACGAGGGTTGCTAGAAATCCTTGGGTAACTGAAGAAATATTGAATTTAATTGATGAAAGGAGAAAATATAAAAATGCAGTAAATGAAGCAGGCAAAAAGGAATACAAACATCTCAAAAATGAGATCGACAGGAAGTGCAAAATGGCTAAGCAGGGATGGCTAGAGGACAAATGTAAGGATGTAGAAGCTTATCTCACTAGGGGTAAGATAGATACTGCCTACAGGAAAATTAAAGAGGCCTTTGGAGAGAAGAGAACCACGTGTATGAATATCAAAAGCTCAGATGGCAATCCAGTTCTAAGCAAAGAAGGGAAGGCAGAAAGGTGGAAGGAGTATATAGAAGGTTTATACAAGGGCGATGTACTTGAGGACAATATTATGGAAATGGAATAGGATGTAGATGAAGACGAAATGGGAGGTAAGATACTGCGTGAAGAGTTTGACAGAGCACTGAAAGACCTGAGTCGAAACAAGGCCCCCGGAGTAGACAACATTCCATTAGAACTACTGACGGCCTTGGGAGAGCCAGTCATGACAAAACTCTACCAGCTGGTGAGCAAGATGTATGAGACAGGCGAAATACCCTCAGACTTCGAGAAGAATATAATAATTCCAATCCCAAAGAAAGCAGGTGCTGACAGATGTGGAAATTACCGAACTATCAGTTTAATAAGTCACAGCTGCAAAATACTAACGCGAATTCTTTACAGACGAATGGAAAAACTGGTAGATGCGGACCTCGGGGAGGATCAGTTTGGATTCCGTCGAAATGTTGGAACACGTGAGGCAATACTGACCTCACGACTTATCTTAGAAGAAAGATTAAGGAAAGGCAAACCTACGTTTCTAGCATTTGTAGACTTAGAGAAAGCTTTTGACAATGTTGACTGGAATACTCTCTTTCAAATTCTGAAGGTGGCGGGGGTAAAATACAGGGAGCGAAAGGCTATTTACAATTTGTACAGAAACCAGATGGCAGTCATAAGAGTCGAGGGGCATGAAAGGGAAGCAGTGGTTGGGAAAGGAGTGAGACAGGGTTGTAGCCTCTCCCCGATGTTATTCAATCTGTATATTGAGCAAGCAGTAAAGGAAACAAAAGAAAAATTTGGAGTAGGTATTAAAATTCATGGAGACGAAGTAAAAACTTTGAGGTTCGCCGATGACATTGTAATTCTGTCAGAGACGGCAAAGGACTTGGAAGAGCAGTTGAACGGAATGGACAGTGTCTTGAAAAGAGGATATAAGATGAACATCAACAAAAGCAAAACGAGGATAATGGAATGTAGTCAAATTAAATCGGGTGATGCTGGGGGAATTAGATTAGGAAATGAGACACTTAAAGTAGTAAAGGAGTTTTGCTATTTAGGAAGTAAAATAACTGATGATGGTCGAAGTAGAGAGGATATAAAATGTAGACTGGCAATGGCAAGGAAAGCGTTTCTCAAGAAGAGAAATTTGTTAACATCGAATATAGATTTATGTATCAGGAAGTCGTTTATGAAAGTATTTGTTTGGAGTGTAGCCATGTATGGAAGTGAAACATGGACAATAACTAGTTTGGACAAGAAGAGAATAGAAGCTTTCGAAATGTGGTGCTACAGAAGAATGCTGAAGATTAGATGGGTAGATCACGTAACTAATGAGGAGGTACTGAATAGGATTGGGGAGAAGAGAAGTTTGTGGCACAACTTGACTAGAAGAAGGGATCGGTTGGTAGGACATGTTTTGAGGCATCAAGGGATCACAAATTTAGCATTGGAGGGCAGCGTGGAGGGTAAAAATCGTAGAGGGAGACCGAGAGATAAGTACACTAAGCAGATTCAGAAGGATGTAGGTTCCAGTAGGTACTGGGAGATGAAGCAGCTTGCACAGGATAGAGTAGCATGGAGAGCTGCATCAAACCAGTCTCAGGACTGAAGACAACAACAACAACAACAACAACTATAGACCGGGAGACTCAGTTGATTAGAATGGGTAGTAGTGAACCAGCTCGTGAAAATGGCATCTTAGACCTGCTGGTGACAAACAGACTCGAACTTTTCGACTCGGATAGTGTAGAACAATGAATCAGTGGTCATATGGCTGCTACACCATCACCGAATACCGTTGTAAATAGGAATTCAAAGAAAGGCAGGAAAGTCTTCCTGCTTAGCAAGAGCGACAAAAAACAGATTTCAGCTTACCTCAGGAGTCAGAACGAAACTAGTAACGTTGAGTACCCATGGACAAAGTTTAAGAGCGTTATACAATACATTGTTGTTGTTGCGGTCTTCAGTCCTGAGAGCGGTTTGATGCAGCACTCCATGCAACTCTATTTTGTGCAAGCTTCTTCATTTCCCAGTACCTACTGCAACCTACATCCTTCTGAATCTGCTTAGTGTATTCATCTCTTGGTCTCCCTCTACGATTTTTACCCTCCACGCTGCCCTCCAATACCAAATTGGTGATCCCTTGATGCCTCAGAACATGTCCTACCAACCGATCGCTTCTTCTGGTCAAGTTGTGCCACAAACGTCTCTTCTCCCCAATCCTATTCAATACTTCCTCATTAGTTATGTGATCTACCTATCTAATCTTCAACATTTTTCTGTAGCACCACATTTCGAAAGCTTCTATTCTCTTATTGTGCAAACTATTTATCGTCCATATTTCACTTCCATACATGGCTACACTCCATACAAATACTTTCAGAAATGACTTCCTGACACTTAAATCTATACTCGATGTTAACAAATTTCTCTTCTTCAGAAACGATTTCCTTGCCATTGCCAGTCTACATTTTATATCCTCTCTACTTCGACCATCATCAGTTATTTTGCTCCCCAAATAGCAAAACTCCTTTACTACTTTAAGTGTCTCATTTCCTAATCTAATTCCCTCAGCATCACCCAACTTAATTCGACTACATTGCATTATCCTCGTTTTGCTTTTGTTGATGTTCATTTATATCCTCCTTTCAAGACACTGTCCATTTCATTCAACTGCTCTTCCAAGTCCTTTGCTGTCTCTGACAGAATTACAATGTCATCAGGGAACCTCAAAGTTTTTTATTTCTTCTCCGTGGATTTTAATACCTACTCCGAATTTTTCTTTTGTTTCCTTTACTGCTTGCTCAATATGCAGATTGAATAACATCGGGGAGAGGCTACAACCCTGTCTTACTCCCTTCCCGACCACTGCTTCCCTTTCATGTCCCTCGACTCTTATAACTGCCATTTGGTTTCTGTACAAATTGTAAATAGCCTTTCGCTCCCTGTATTTTACCCCTGCCACCTTTAGAATTTGAAAGAGAGTATTCCAGTCAACATTGTCAAAAGCTTTCTCTAAGTCTACAAATGCTAGAAACGTAGGTTTGCCGTTCCTTAATCTTTCTTCTAAGATAAGTCGTAGGGTCAGTATTGCCTCATGTGTTATAGTGTTTCTACGGAATCCAAACTGATCTTCCACGAGGTCGGCTTCTACTAGTTTTTCCATTCGTCTGTATAGAATTCGTGTTAGTATATTGCAGCTGTGGCTTATTAAACTGACTGTTCGGTAATTTTCACATCTGTCAACACCTGCTTTCTTTGCGATTGGAACTATTATATTCTTCTTGAAGTCTGAGGATATTTCGCCTGTTTCAAACATCTTGTTCAGTAGATGGTAGAGTTTTGTCAGGACTGGCTCTCCCAAGGCCGTCAGTAGTTCCAATGGAATGTTGTCTACTCTGGGGGCCTTGTTTCGACTCAGGTCTTTCAGTGCTCTGTCAAACTCTTCACGCAATATCATATCTCCCATTTCATCTTCATCTATACCCTCTTCCATTTCCATAATATTGTCCTCAAGTGCATCGCCCTTGTATAGACCCTCTATATACTCCTTCCACCTTTCTGCTTTCCCTTCTTTGCTTAGAACTGGGTTTCCATCTGAGCTCTTGATATTCATACAAGTGGTTCTCTTATCTCCAAAGGTCTCTTTAATTTTCCTGTAGGCAGTATCTATCTTACCCCTAGTGAGATAAGCCTCTACATCCCTACATTTGTCATCTAGCCATCCCTGCTTAGCCATTTTGTACTTCCTGTCAATCTCATTTTTGAGACGTTTGTATTCCTTTTTGCCTGCTAAATTTACTGCATTTTTTGTAAAGTAAGTAGATAGAACTTTACATTTGAAATCGTTGAATACTTCATGCATGGCTCTCTTTACGCTAAATTCGGATTCAATACATATGTGTGTGAAATCTTATGGGACTTAACTGCTAAGGTCATCAGTCCCTAAGCTTACACACTACTTAACCTAAATTATCCTAAGGACAAACACACACATCTATGCCTGAGGGAGGACTCGAACCTCCGCCGGGACCAGCCGCACTATCTATGACTGCGTTATACAATACACTTTAGACAGGTATGTGCCGAGAAACGTTATGAGGAATGAAAGAGACCCAGCGTGATTCGATAGCCATGTTAGAAAACTGCTACGGAACCAAAGAGAGCTTCATTATAAATTTAAACATAGTCAAAACCTCACAGATAAACAAAAATTGAACAAATCCGAATTTAGCGTAAAGAGAGCCATGCATGAAGTATTCAACGATTTCAAATGTAAAGTTCTTTCTACTGACTTTACAAAAAATGTTAAGAAGTTTTGACCTTATGTTAAATCAGCAAACGAATCGAAGCCATCTCTCCCGAGTGTTAAACGTCTTTTTCCAAAACTGCTTACAGCGTAAGATCACAATGCAGCGCCTTCCTTAACTAGTGGGATAAAAAAGCAACTGAAATCTCTCAAGACAGGGAAGGCCACTGTACCTGACGGGCTACTAATACGATTATACGTAGAGTATGCGAAAGAACTTTCCACTCTTTTAGCAGCACTGCATCGTAGGTTTTTGATGGAGCGAAGTGTTCCTGACTACTGAAAAAAGTGTGGCTCATACCCATTTCCAAGATGGATCGTCGAACAGACACACAAAACTCAAGTCCGTATTTCTGACGTTGGTCCGTTGCAGAGTTTTGGAACAGGTTTTATGCTCGCATGTTATGACATTTCTGGAGGTCGAAAATCTCCCCTCTACGAACCAACATGGGTTCGGAAATCAACGATCGTGTGTAAGCCATCTCGTCCATGAGACCCAGAAATCGATAGATACAGGCTCTCAGGTAGATGCCGTGTTCCTTGAGCTCTGGAAAGCATTCGATAATGTTTCGCACGGGTACCTAATGAACAAATACGAGCATATGGAATATCAGACTATCTACACAATTGGACTGAAGAGTTTCTGACAAACAGAACGCAGTATATCATTGTGAATCGAACTCAGACATCAGACGTAAAAGTGACTTTGGGCGTGCCGCAGGGGTGTGTTACAGGGCATTACTTTCCACAATATATAGAAATGACCTAATAGATAACGTTGGAGGTTCCATGAGGCTTTTCGCGGCTGATGCTGTCGTATACAGAGATTTCACGATACTATAAAATTGTCGCGAAATGCGGAAGACCTGCAGACGATCGACGCTTAGTGCAGAGTGTGGCAACTGATCCCCAACATAAATAAATGGAACCCACTGCGAATACATAGACTGGAAGACCCCATATTGCATGATCACACAACTGCAGAACAATCACTGGAAGCAGTTTCTTCTATAAAATGCGTATGGAGTGATTTGAAATGGAACAACCATAAAACCAATCGCGGGTAAGGCAGATGACACTGAGATTCATAGGAAGGGCCCTCAGGAAATGTAGTTCGTCAGAAAACGAGGTAGGTTACAAAACACTCGTTCGATTAATACCTGAATGTTGCTCGTCAGTAACAGATCCGTAACAGAACTGACTAATAGAAGAGATAGAGAAGATCCAAAGAAGAGCAGCGCGCTTCGTTACAGGTTCATATAATAAGCACGAAAGCGTCACAGAGATGATCAATCAATTGTAGTGGCAGACACTGCAAGAGAGAAAATTGTTAACGTTCTGGGAGTGCAACGAATCAACAAATATATTGCCTCCTCCTATTTATAACTCGAGAAAAGACCATGAAGATACACTATGTGGTCAAAAGTATCTGGACATCCCCAAAAGCATACATTTTTCATATTAGGTGCATTTTGCTGGCACCTACTGCCAGATACTCCATATTAGCGACCTTAGTAGTCATGAGACATCGTGAGAGAACAGAATGAGGTGCTCCGCGGAACTCACGGACTTCGAACGTGGTCAGGTGATTGGGTGTCACTTGTGTTACACGTCTGTACACGAGATTTCCACATTCCTATACATCCCTAGGTCCACTGTTTCCGATGTGATAATGAAGTGGAAACGTGAAGGGACACGTACAGCACAAAAGCATACAGGCCGACCTTGTATGTTGACTGACACAGACCGCCAACAGTTGAAGAGGGTGGTAATGTGTAATAGGCAGACATCTATCCAGACCATCAGACAGGAATTCCAAACTGCATCATGATCCACTGCAAGCGCTACGACAGTTCGGCAGGAGGTGAGAAAACTTGGATTTCATGGTCGAGCGGCTGCTCATAAGCCACACATCATGTCAGTAAATGCTAAACGATGACTTGCTTCTCGTAAGGAGAGTAAACATTGGACGATTGAGCGGTGGAAACATGTTGTGTGCAGTGACGAATCACGGTAAAATATGTGGTGATCCGATGGCAGGGTGTGGGTATGGTGAATGCCCGATGAACGCCATCTGCCAGCGTGTGTAGCACCAACAGTAAAATTTGGAGGCGATGGTGAGATGGTGTGGTCGTAATTTTCATGGAGGGGGCTTGCATCCCTTGTTGTTTTGCGTGGCACTATCACAGCACAGGCCTACACTGATGTTTTAGGCACCTTCTTGCTTTCCACTGTTGAAGAGCAATTCGGGGATGGCGATTGCATCTTTCAACACGATCTAGCACTTGTTCATAATACACGGCCTGTGGCAGAGTTGTTACATGACAACAACATCCCCATAATGGACTGGCCTGCACAGAGTCCTGACCTAAATCCTATAGAACACCTTTGGGATGCTTTGGAACGCAGACTTCGTAACCAGGCCTCACCGACCGACATCGATACCTCTCCTCAGTGCAGCACTCCATGAAGAATAGCCTGTCATTCCCCAAGAAACCTTCCAGCAACTGATTGAACGTATACTTGCGAGAGTGGAAGCTGTCATCAAGGTTAAGGGTGGGCAACACCATATTGAATTCCATCATTACCGATGGTGGGCGCCACGAACTTGTAAGTCATTTTTAGCCAGTTGTCCGGATACTTTTGATCACATTGTGTACAATTATAGAGATTCCAACCCACATGGAAGCCTATCGCCAACCTTTCTTCTCGCGAACTATTTGCGGCTGGAACAGGAAAGGGAGGAACTGATAGTGATACACAACATACACTGCAAGGTGGTTGCGCAGTACAGGTGTAGATGTTGTCTATCTCTGAGGAGCGCAAGGCGGATGTGGCGCTTCCCATGATGGGATAGTAATCGCATTGTCACTCGTGAATATATGTATTAATTTGCGACACAACACAGCACATCAATCGCTTCACAGTAGCTACAGAAGCAATGTTCTGGATTAGATCGCAGCCGGACACAAAACATGAGCAGGCTGAAGTAGACGACTTTTACTGATTTTTGCCGATTGTGAACTAGGAAGCTCTCGTTCTTCTCTTTGTCAACAGACTATACTTTCTTCACTGCAACTTTTCAAAATATGAACGGTGGTTTACTTATTTTCATGGTATGACAATAAATATGGCCAATAGTGAAAAGAAAACTAAAGAAAAGTACTTTTGCCATCAACTGTATATATTTGAATCAATTCTTGACCGGTTTCGGTTATTTCAACCATTATGACTGGAAGATAGGCTGTACATCTGTCGGACTACAAAGGCATTTTTTTCATGGAAGACACATTAGCATACCACATATAATGATGATACACACTGAGGCGACTAAAGTCATGAGTTACCTCCTAATATCCTGCTAGACCTCATTTCCGAGGCGCAGTTCAGCAACTCGCCGTGGCATGGATTCAACAAACCATTGGAATCCCCTGCAAAATTACTGAGCAATGCTGTCTGCATAGCCATCCACAGCTGCGAAAGTGTTGCCAATGCAGGATTCGGTGCACGAACTGATTTCTCGATTATGTCCCTTAAATGTTCGATGGGTGGCAATTCATTCGCTTGATTTGCCCAGAATGTTCCGAACAATTATGGTCTGTTAACATGGTGTAGCGTCGTCCATAAAAAATCCATCGTTGTTTGGGAACATAAAGCCTATAAATGGCTGCAAATGGTCTCCAAGTAGCCGAATATGTTGTTGTTGTTGTTGTCTTCAGTCCTGAGACTGGTTTGATGCAGCTCTCCATGCTACTCTATCCTGTGCAAGCTGCTTCATCTCCCAGTACAACCATTCCCATTCAATGATCGCTTCAGTTGGACCATATGACCCAGTCCATTCAGTGAAAACACAACCCAGACAGTTATTGCGCCACCACCAGCTTGCACAGTGCCTTATTGACAAACTGGGTCCTTGGCTTCAGGGGGACTACACCACACTCAAACCCTAGCATTATCTCTTACCAACTGAAATCAAGAATCATCGGACCAGGCCACGGTTTTACAGTCATCTAGGGTTCAACCGATATGATCACAAACCCAGGAGATGCGCTGCACGCGATGTCGTGCTGTTAACAAACACACTCGCGTTGGTTGTCTGCTGCCAAAGCCCATTAACGCCAAATTTCGCCGCATTGTTCTGACAGATACATTGGTTTCTGCTGTTATTTCAAGCAGTGTTGCTTGCTTGTTAGAATTGACAACTCTGCAGAAGCGCCGCTGCTCTCAGTCGTTAAGTGAAGGTCGCGGCCACTGTGTTGTCCAAGGTGAGTGGTAATGGCTGAAATTTGGTATTCGCACCACACTCTTGACATTGTGGATCTCAGAATATTGAATTCCCTACCGATATACGAAATGGAATATCCCATGCGTCTAGTTCCAACTATCATTCCACATTCAAAGTCTGTTAATACCCATCATGTAGCCATAATTACAGTGGAAACCTTTTCACGTGAATCACCTGAGTACAAATGATAACTCCACCAATGTTCTACCCTTTTATACCTTGTGTACCATAATTTAGCAGTGTTATGAAACACACAAACAGGATGCTAGTTCATTGTCAAACCGTGATTTGGGACTATCAGATGCAAAAAAACTCTTTTTTTATTTTTTTATTTTATTTCAATTTTTTTACCGAATAGTTTCCGACAACTGAGTGAGAAAGACTGCATAGCGACGAACAACATGCAATTGTAAGAACTGCTTTTTCTAATTTTATTTTTTTATTTTTATTTTATTATTATTATTATTATTATCTTTTTTGTTGCAAAAAGTAAAAACTTTCCTAAGGAGCTAACTGGAGAGACACATGTAGCTTTGCTTCAATTACAAAAACGTTTTTGAGGGGCACATCTCATGACTTGTAATTTGTATTATACAGCATAATTGTGTGGAGCAACCGGCACTCCCTTTCGTATTGGGTGATACGACTGAAATACGTGTCGGTATCGTATTTATGTCGCCCAAGTGTGAGCCCATTAATTCGCTTCAGTTATTTTCCTACGCGATCTACCAATGTGGGTAACTTCTGCGTGGTATAGTGAGTCGCATCGTATCGTGGTCATATCGCATGTTGTATCGTCTCCATGGGAAACACTCCACGTCTAAGATTGCCGTAGGATTTCGGACGATACTAGTGCATAAACATTAAACAGACCTCAAGGAGCCATCGCTCTCATACAGAAACGTATATGACTGAGAGATATCTGTTGTGTCGGACATGTCCAACAGAACAGACACCATTCATAATGATGCGGCTGGTGCACATATCTACATGAAATAGGCAAAGGGGTAGAAAAGGAAGGGCGCTCTGGTAATGCTATAGCGAAAGTTGAAAATTTGTACAGGACTCGAACTTAGATTCTGCGTTTTCCTAGAACGGTTGCCAGATCGTGCGTGAAACTGGTGTGTACACTGCAGATCGGGCTAATTTTCATAACGAGATGCAGAGTGAATAAACGCTTTCATTCAATGGCGAAAAACATACAAAGGCAACTGCAGAGTCGATGCCTCTACCTACAAGTTCGCACACAGTAATGCCTACAATCGGCACGATTCTTTGCTACATGTGTTATTTGTTTGTCCTTAATAATCGAGCGATAACTTTGCGATACATGTGAAAAGAACGATGTTCTGCAGAGGAAGTCTTGTGACAAACTCATCAAAGTCGGGGAATATGGAAAGGAAAGTGTTACATTTTTCACACCCCACATTTTCTACATTTGACTAACAGTGGGGGAAAAAAATCAACATAAGTTTCGATATGACATGTCTTCCCCTTCTAGACTCTTTGTGAGGTCATGAAAATTCTGAATGATTATCAGCCCCATTTCGAACTCTCACTGACAAATATTTACAGATAATTCATACTCCATCTGGTACAACAAATGTACTTCAATCGGTAGACAGCGGATTTTCCCGCCAGTGAAATACACTTTACAGACACTAACACAGAAAATAATTATGAATAGATCACTTCAGTTTTCAGTCTACCACCGTGACAATATTCTTAATTTGTAATCACTTGTCGACTATATATTCGTCTCACAGCTATCAAAATCTGACTGGATATGCAGAGAGTTCTTCAAAATAGAGCAATGTTAGACAAGACTCATTTCTAACTATGGCCTAATTATATGTAAGAAGTCGAAATCTCTCTGCTACTCACAGAAGCGACAATAGCAGTATTTAGTTTATGAAAAAAAATATGTTTGGAACGTTGTGTGAATGTTTCACATTTTTGCGGCAGTTAGTAAACGTGTAAACGTGTAAACGTGATGGATATTCCATTTGTGTTTTCGTATTAGCATTTTTACCACGCGTGTTTCACAGTGCCTGAAAAGTCTATAAAGTGATTGTTAGTAACAATTTTACAATTTATTGAACTGTACAAGGAGCAGCCTTGTTAACAGAAACGCAAAAATTAGGGTTACAAACGCAAATATCAAGAATTGCTTGAAATTATGGATGGCATGTTGGAAAACCACCCATGATTGTAATTTATGAATTACAAAAACAAGATGCGTTCACAATACCTACATCAACAAACACAACAAATTGTTAAAATCTTATAGAAGTGGAATGTCTGCAGGTTTAACTGGCAAGCAAAAAGTTTGTTCTGAAAATTATGTAGCAACCAAATTATAGTAAATAAATTATAGCCTACCTTAAAAAACTAATGTAGTGACCTCAAGATCGACCAGTCAGTCATAAACAAACAGAAGACAAATTGTGAGATGCTTTTCTACATTTTGCTCTTTGTATTTTCTTACTTACTGAGCGCTTTCACTTGTTGTAAGAAGTTTTCATGTGGTGTTAAGGAAAGTAAAGTAAACGTGTGTATTCAGCGAACATGTCTACATAATCATTGTAGTGTCGGTTTACCTTGTGAACATAAAAAACCTACACATATTACTTTCTTTCATGTGTGTATAGAAAAATATTCCTGCATTTTTATTAAAATACAAGTGAGATAGTTGTAAAGTCTGATACATGATTGCTATTACAGTACTTAAGCCAATACAAAAACTTGATCATTTTATGCTGTGTGGTAAACGCATGGCTATAATGACAACAAAATGATGTGGAGTATGATTTCATTATATATGGTGAGTACCAAGCAACTCAGATAACATGATGCATGATGCTTGTTGGCTTTATTCAGCCAGTCACTCAGGCAGCAGTAGCCTGCCGAGACACAATCAGCAACAGGGAAGTAACCGATTTGGTGACTTTTACGAATTCCTAACCAGGAGGGAATTTTATAATATTATCAGTGTGCTTTAATAGTTTAGTGTCTTGTGTTTCTGCATTTTTATTTAATATCTAATAGCCACAGTTCTGGCATAATTGCAAGTTCCTAATCAGGGGCGAATTATTTTGTTTCACCTGAGTGCTTCGGTAGCTAGGTTTCTAAATCTCTGTGTGTTAATCTAATATATTAGACACAGTTCCTGCGTTTTCGTCAGGGTTTACACTAGAGTTGCACAGCTCTTGCCAATACTCCATTTATCTGCATAGTTTAGTTTTCCACAGTCTTTAGTATGGACAGGGAATGCGATTGTTGTGTGCACATGCGAGCCGAGTTGGTACCACTTCGCTCTCAGCTTCAGGCTGTGATGGCTTCGGTTACACAGCTTGAGGCTACAGTGGATGGGCACCAGTGTTGTGGGCCAGCTGTGGGGATCCAACAGATGTCCAGCACGATGGAGTCCTCTGATCGGTCCTTACCGGTGGACAGTCTAGTTACTGCTCGCACTGAGGTTCACTCCTCACCTGTGGTCGAGTGGGAGGTCGCCCCGGGCGTAACAGGCGGCGAGGACTTCCCAGGTGGCCGCACTTAAGGCCTCCCAGTTTGACAGACAAACAGGCTCCAGGTGCTGTCTGTGGCTGACGCTGTCACTGGGCCAAATGCTGTCGCCTGTCCTGTTTCAGAGGAAACCTCTCAGCCCACAAGATCTGGACAATCACAGAGGGTGGGATTAATTATAGTTGGGAGCTCCAACGTTAGGCGCGTTATGGGGCCTCTTTCGGACATGCCTGTGAAGAAGGGAAAGAAAACCAATGTGCACTCCGTGTGCACACCAGGTGGAGTCATTCTGGATGTGTAACAGGACCTCCTGGATGCCATGAAGAGCACAGTGTGCAGCCCACAGCAGCTGGTTGCTCACATCGATACCAACGATGTTTGTCACATTGAATCAGAAGAGATTCCCTCTGGTTTCAAGCGTCTAACAGGAGTGGTAAAGGCTGCCAGTCTTACTTGTAAGATGAAAGCAGAACTGACCAGTTGGAGCAAAGTCGACAAGACCAATTGCGGATCTCTGGTACAGAGCCGAGTGGAAGATCTGAATCAGAGGCTCAGACGGTTCTGCAACCGTGTAGGCTCCAGATTCGTCTACTTGCGCCAAAGAGTGATTGGGTTTCGAGTTCTGCTGAATAGATCAGATATCCACTATGCGCAGGAGGCGACTACATGGGTAGCAGGAGCTGTGTGGCGTGGACTGGGCGGTTTTTTCAGGTTAGAGGGTCTCGGGAAAACACAAGCAGGCCTTCAGTCACAAAGGGTGTAGGCCGAACACATGAAGAATGTAGACACTGAAACTATCGGTATAACAATTGCAAATTGTCGTAGCTGTGTTGGGAAAGTACCAGAGCTCCAAGCACTAATAGAGAGCACTGATGCTCAAATCGTTATAGGCACTGAAAGCTAGCTAAGGCTAGAGATAAGCTCAGCCGAAATTTTTGTGAAGAACCTAATGGAGGTCCTAAAGGATAAGTTAACACTGTTGGCGGTGACGTGTTCTGTTAGAAGTAGAGTCCATCGAAGAAGTTCAGAGAAGGGCAGCTTGTTTTGTATTATCACAAAATACAATTTTTTAAGCGAATCACACTTTGGTTTCCAAAGTGGCAAAAATGCGGAGTCAGCCATAGTAGAATTCACAAAGTTGTACTTGGTGCTCTTGTTTAAGATGAATGTGCCACAGGCGAATTTTTGGATCTTTCTAAGGCATTTGATACTGTCGACCACAAGATTCTATTAAATAAATCACAAGCATTAGGAATAATAAGGGTAGCTAATGACTGGTAACAGATAGGATACCAAGAGTAGAGATAACACATACTTCAAATAGATCTAAACATTTCATAAAACACTTATCAGAATCCAAATACATTAATATAGGGGTTCCACAAGGTAGTATATTAGGACCAATACTGTTCCTGATATGCATCAATGACTTTCCGAGTAGTGTTACTCATGGTGAAACAATTCTCTTCACTGATGACAGAAATATTAGCCACTGAGAAAACAAGAGAACTCCTTACCAAGAAAGCAATTGGAACTCTCAAGGAAGTTTATGATTGGTGAATAAACAATAAAGTAACATTGAACATAAAGAAAACTAATGCCATGAATTTCAGTTTGAAGAAAAAAAACGACAATGTTAAATTAAATGTAGAAGGCACCTCTGTAGACTGTGTGACACATTTCTAGGACTGAATATTGATTCCCAGTTGAAGTGGTGTGAGCACACAAAGGTACTTGCAAAGAGAATGTCATGCCCTTAGAATCCCATCAGCAGTGTGTATCATGCAGTGTCTTTCAGTTACACATTATTCATATGTACACTCAGTTCTTAGCTGTGGCATTCTTATTTGAGGAACAAACTTACAAAATATGAACACAGTTTTCAAACTCCATAAAAGAGCCATAAGAATAATAATGAAAAATACTAGTCGAGCTCATTGTAAAGATCTGTTCAAAACACTGGGGATTTTAACTGCTCCATGTGAAATCATTTACCAATGAGTTTTACACATAAAAAATAACATTGGTAATTACTGCATAAACAGTTCTGTCAATGACCATGCAACAACTCAATTTACATTTACCAAGAAAAAATAAACATAAAACTCAAAACAGCATTTTCTACCAAGGAATAAAACTTTACAATAAATTACCAAAAGAGATTAAAGAAATTCAAAAATATAATTATTGAAAAAAGCAGCTAAAAAGTTCCTATAACGCAATGCTTTTAATATGTTGAAGGATTACTTAGATAAGACAGAGTAGTGGTTTGACAAAAAATGTTATACAAATAAATAATAATAATAATAATGATTATAAAACATTCAACATTCCACATAACACCTTCACTTTATGTTTATTTCCTTCTTTTTTCCTTTCTAGAAATACTTACCCCAAGCTATGCGTATAGTACTATACTAACACCTCTTTCTCTTTCTGAGCTCAACATCTCACTCATAATGGAGGAATGCTGACTCAGTTTTTCAGGATAGCAAATGGGAAGTTAGGTATAGAAAATGGCCCAGAGATCACCAGCATGTGTGTGTGTGTGTGTTTGTGTATGTAGTGAATGAAGTCTTATAAAACAACGTGTTAAAAGTGTGTGCACTGACTGATAGTGAGATATGAGTGAACAGTGTGGCATTACATTGTTCAATAAGTTATTTTTAAAAAAGTAATGTATACCAGGAGTAAATCTAATGATTGTCTCTAACTAGAAGCCTGTAAATATATGTGCATACAAATTAGCTTGATTCAAATTGATCTAAACTTATAAATACTTAGACATGTCCTATATCCTTTTAAAACAGATCTAATACTACTACTAGTATTACTAAATATGGGAGAGAGTGTCACTGAAATGATACAGGATTTGGGCTGGACATCATTAAAAGAAGACGTTTTTCGTTGTGATGGAATCTTCTCATGAAATTCGAATCACCAATTTTCTCCCTCAACTGTGAAAATATTTTGTTGACACCTACATTGGGAGAAACGATCGCTAAGATAAAACGAGGGAAATCAGAGCTTGTACAGAAAGATATAGGTGCTCATGCTTTCTGCACACTATAGGAGAATGGAGTAATAGAGAATTGTGGAGATGGTTCGATGAACCCTCCGCCAGGTACTTAAATGCGATTTGCAGAGTATCTATGTAGATGTACATGTTGACACATGCTATACCAAACTGAATGTGCCATGAATCATAACAACATGGTGTTTAAAGAGGAATATAAGATTAAATTTCTACACACAAAGCTGTCAGTAGTTAAAAGGTTGACACATTGTAGTTATGAGCAGATAGTGGTTCATTTATGTAGGGAAGGTGTATGATGTTTTGGCATTGCAGTTATGAACACTTACTGGTTAATTATGTGGTGAAGTATTATGGCAACTTCTTAAACAATTGCCCAGTGAATTTGAGTAAAGAAGTAGCACGGTTCCTACTGGGAATATAATTCCATCTTCAGTGCAGCTTTTAATAAAGGAAATCACCATTTATATTAGTGTCTTTTAGTGCAATTGCGCATAACTACAGGGGGAGCAGAGTAAAAACATTAGCTTTTAGATAAGTCTTCAGAGCTGGTAAATAGCATCCAAATAAGGTTGCCAGATTCTTTCTGAACAAAACATGGAATTATTACTAAACCTAGACAAAAGGTGTATCTCACTAAAATTGAAAATACAGTGTAACGAAAATCGGTATTTTACCTTATCGCTACTTTTGCTCGCTTTTCGCACGCTTTGGTAGGGTCTTCCCCTCTTGCCCATTGAGAAAATGACGAAACTGCAGTCATGCAAATAAATAATTCATCTTCACCTATAATTGAGCTTATAATGTAGCCATTGTTAAATGGTCTATCTGCTTGCAAAGTGTTTCTCGTGAGGTTGAAAATTCTTTCTCGAGGAGCATTCGAACAAGGTACAGAATACACAAAACAGACAACTCTGAACAGTTTTTCACAATTTTCATAATGACAAAAAGTTTCATCCTTCCTTGAGAAATGTGTTAATTGCATGTAATTATCTAAGTACATAATACGGAGAAAAATTTTATGGAGCTCAATAATTAATTTAAATTTTTTTCTAAACTAATGTCTGAAACTAATAAGTGGGTGGTATTTCCGGTTTTTGGAGATGAAAATATTAATCTGAGACTTAAACGAAGAAAATAATAATGAGATTATAATGAACACCATCATACAGAATTTTCAAGCTAAAAATGAGACTATGATTTGAAACTTTCATATTCACATTTAATTCTTAAAAGTATACTATTTTCTTTGAAATATATGGAACAAATTTGAAAAATCTCCCTTAAAAATATTGCAAATACTTGACGAAAGGGTTATTTAACTTTGTTAACATTTTTATCCATATAAAAAAATGAATGTTCTGGCTAATTTTTCCCAAAAATTGGCAAGAATCGAGAATTCTGAGTGATTTCGAATTTTGCAATTTTTGGCGACTTGGGAAATGTGAGTGGGAACATAAATTTGTATTATACTAGAAATGGCTGATGAGTTGAAGCTTTCTGCCAGTGGAAAGGTGTCTCTAGTTAGGCACTAAGCAAAAGGAGAGGGCCGAAACTGTATTCTGCTGTTATTGCTGCCATTGGCTACCTTATTCATGCTCCATGTGTTTTGGTAAGATAAGCCATTGCATGAACAGTCACCTTTCAGATCTGGATATATGATAGCAAGGAAACCAAACATATATAGTGTGTCTGCCAACTTGACTGCTGTCATATCCTTAGTGCAGACACACAATATTGTCCTAGCCTCTTGTGGAAATACAGGCAATCCTAACAGCAAAGAAGGTCAGTGGACAGGAACGTATGTAGAAGTGTGCAATACGCTGAGATTTTGGGTCACACAGAAAGCATGAGTGCAAAACCGATGCAGCTAATGCGACCACTTGTATAAAGTGGGAAATCTAATTCTGAGTCCTGGTCCAGTACAAATTTTCAACTTTTGCCATGCAATTATTTCAGCCCAATTGAGGTTGATGTTTGTACCTCTCTCGAAATATTGATTACTATAGCTGCTGTATCTAACAAAGTGCTGCCTGTTCTGTCAGACAGTTCCAACAGAAATGCCAGCTAAAAAGGCATAACACATAAAGAAAATACAGAAAAGTTGAAACAACAGAAGATACAGCTATGAAACTAACAACAGAAACTTTAAAATGAATATGCTGAGAATCCTTCGAATTATGAATTATTGAACCTGCACATCTAAATAGCAATGCAGCAAATAAAGCATTAGTTAAAAATGAAAAGTAAGCCTTGAATAACCTACTGACAAAAATTCTTGTTATGGTTGCAAACTGATTTAAAGTAGAAAGAGCAACAATCTGTTTCAAATCAAACAAAAAACTTGTCCCTAGACCTGCTATAAATATAGTTAAACATCTGATAGTAATAAAAACCAACCACAATTATAATTATCAAGTATTGCATTAAAAATAATTCATAAATAAACACCAGCCATAGTAAGACTAGATTAATGAACTAAAGCAGAAATAGGAGTAGAAGCAACCGTTGCTACAGGAAGTAAGAAGAAAAGGGAGTCTGAGGTCTCTTAGTTATAGATCCTGAAACAATCAATATAGTAATAAGATGTATCTCATGGAATAAAAAATACAGTCATAACATTAAATACCACTTCAATAACAAACATTTAAGATTCAAGCAACAGATTAAAACAGCAACATCACCAATACGATTTCATAAAGCAATTAATGTAGCAGCATCATAAGACCTTACATTTTCAAACAATAACAAAAGAATAAGAAACAGATCAGCTTAACACAATAACATTAGAATTAAGTTTGAACTAACTGAAAAAAAACCGCACTAAACGAATAAACATTTAAATAATGATAATAAAACGATTTATAATCTTTCCACTAGCTATGTAATCCTATCTATAATAATCAACTAAAGAAGAAAATTATGTAATAGAAGATATAAAAATAAAAATATTCACTCTAAAACTAAAGTCATTACCACCATAGAAACATTTAAATTGAACAGTTCTCAATTTACAAAAATTCTATACTCAATTTTTAAATAATAAATACCTAAAATAAAGGTTATAGCTCTCAATAAGAACAAAAATAAAACTCTTTGAACACGTAGAAAACAAATACATGTCCTACAGTGAAAAACTGATGTCATTGATACAACAAAACTATATTTTTATTCAAACACTTAGCCAAAAGTTTTAAGCAAAGAATTATTAACTCTTTACACAAGGATTATTTAAAGGCAATCAGTGTAATAACTGAAAGTGATATTCACATAAAGAATGGAGAAAACAAGTATTAATACCAGACTAAAAAGAACCATGATGAGAATATGATTATATATATATATATATATACAGGGTGTTTCAAAAATGACCGGTATATTTGAAACGGCAATAAAAACTAAACGAGCAGCGATAGAAATACACCGTTTGTTGCAATATGCTTGGGACAACAGTACATTTTCAGGCAGACAAACTTTCGAAATTACAGTAGTTACAATTGTCAACAACAGATGGCGCTGCGGTCTGGGAAACTCTATAGTACGATATTTTCCACATATCCACCATGCATAGCAATAATATGGCGTAGTCTCTTAATGAAATTACCCGAAACCTTTGACAACGTGTCTGGCGGAATGGCTTCACATGCAGATGAGATGTACTGCTTCAGCTGTTCAATTGTTTCTGGATTCTGGCGGTACACCTGGTCTTTCAAGTGTCCCCACAGAAAGAAGTCACAGGGGTTCATGTCTGGCGAATAGGGAGGCCAATCCACGCCGCCTCCTGTATGTTTGTGATAGCCCAAAGCAATCACACGATCATTGAAATATTCATTCAGGAAATGTAAAGACGTCGGGTGCGCAATGTGGCTGGGCACCATCTTGCATAAACCACGAGGTGATCGCAGTGTCGTCTAAGGCAGTTTGTACCGCCACAAATTCACGAAGAATGTCCAGATAGCATGATGCAGTAATCGTTTCGGATCTGAAAAATGGGCCAATGATTCCTTTGGAAGAGATGGCGGCCCAGACCAGTACTTTTTGAGGATGCAGGGACGATGGGACTGCAACATGGGTCTTTTCGGTTCCCCATATGCGCCAGTTCTGTTAATTGACGAAGCCGTCCAGGTAAAAATAAGCTTCGTCAGTAAACCAAATGCTGCCCACACGCATATCGCCGTCATCAATCCTGTGCACTATATCGTTAGCGAATGTATTTCGTGCAGCAATGGTAGCGGCGCTGAGGGGTTGCCGCGTTTGAATTTTGTATAGATAGAGGTGTAAACTCTGGCGCATGAGACGATATGTGGACGTTGGCGTCATTTGGACCGCAGCTGCAACACGGTGAATGGAAACCCGAGGCTGCTGTTGGATCACCTGCTGCACTAGCTGCGCATTGCCCTCTGTGGTTGCCATACGCAGTCTCCCTACCTTTCCAGCACGTTCATCCGTCATGTTCCCAGTCCGTTGAAATTTTTTAAACAGATCCTTTATTGTATTGCTTTTCGGTCCTTTGGTTACATTAAACCTCCGTTGAAAACTTCGTCTTGTTGCAACAACACTGTGTTCTAGGCGGTGGAATTCCAACACCAGAAAAATCCTCTGTTCTAAGGAATAAACCATGTTGTCCACAGCACACTTGCACGTTGTGAACAGCACACGCTTACAGCAGAAAGACGACGTACAGTATGGCGCACCTACAGACTGCGTTGTCTTCTATGTGTTTCACATCACTTGCAGCGCCATCTGTTGTTGAAAATTGTAACTACTGTAATTTCGAAAGCTTGTCAGCCTGAAAATGTACTGTTGTCCCAAGCATATTGCAACAAACGGTGTATTTCTATCGCTGCTCGTTTAGTTTGTATTGCCGTTTCAAATATACCGGTCATTTTTGAAACACCCTGTATATATATATATATATATATATATATATATCGCCTCTGAAACACATAAAAATTAATGTCAAAGATCAGACATAATTCTATTTAATGATCTCAATTTATGTACTAGATTTAGAGAAGGAGGAGCAGCAATAACTGATAATTTCAAATGCAGTCATCAAAACACTATACTAGATATAAGGTTAGTTATGGCCTTGTTAATTAATAATCTTCATGTACATAAATGCTTATAAATAAAATTTGGCGAACAAAACAAACCATAAGAACATAAACAAAAACCAATTAATAAAGAAAATAAATCCATCAACCCCACCAAGTTATAGACATTGAATCACCAATAACAATTTGTATATTCGCAACAGAAGTATAATCCATTAAAGGTTTTAAATCAACAGCTACCACCTGATAAACCTAAATGCAATCAAAAAAACTTAAATCTGAAGCCCAAATAGGTAATAACCATTTTATTTGAAAAATACCATCCCCATCTAACTTCAATAAAACACCAGTGAGAATCATTCTGCCTGATATAGAGGCCTCTATGAGAGACTTACAGAATCAAAGATGAACTAAAAACATTGGGACTTTTGTTAAGCAGCCAAAATTATATAAATATAAAACATCAAATAATAAGAACTGGAGTTAACAATCAAGGGAAATACAGAGTAATAACAAACTTCTAAACCCCAAAATAAAACAATATTAATGGCAATCTATCAAGTAAAATTTAAAAAGTATATGAAGATTAGCCTGTAAACGCTCAGGTTGGTAACCCTAAACGAAAATCAAAAGTGAAGTAGAGACCAATCTAGCCTCAAGCAAAAAAAAAAGATAATAAGTTTAATATAGCTAATAAACAACACAACATATTTATCAAATTTAAAACACCTAAAATAAAGAAAATATATTGATAAGAAGATAAATAAACTGTACATCTAGCAGTGAACATTAAAAAACAAAACTGAAAACTTAAAAAAATTATTTTTTGGAAGGTGGTTATTAACAGCTGTCAAGTAATGTATGAAATGCATGTCTGATCATCAGCTGCTTTTTTAATCTCAATTCCAAAATTCGTCTGATTTTGGTCAAGGACCATCTTCACTGTGCAGTTGGTCTGTGACTGAAACTAGATGATATTTGGGTTTTAAATTAAAAAAGCAGCTGATAGTCAAACACACATTTTATAAGTGAAAAAATTCAAACTAAAAGAAGTATAATAGATATAAAAATTCAATTTAACCATATTCAAATCAGCATAAGAAAAAATACAAATCGTAAAAATAAAATTTGACAGAAACATTGAAGAATGAACCAATCATCAACAACTGTTTTGCAAATGAAGAGGGATGAAAATATATTTATAAAAATATAGTATCACATAAAGACAAGGAAAATATTATCATGAAAATGAAGTATTGGAACTAGAACAGAAAGACTCAAAACTCCTTCCCAAACATTAAAGACAAATCAAAAAGGAAAACATAGTATAATCAACTTCAGTAAGATAAACAGTAATTAATGTAAATAAAGAAAAACCAATATCTTCTGATGCCAACAAAATCCTCAGTATATAATAAAGTCTTTAAGAAAATATGTAAACATCAGTAAAACACACAAAAAGAAGTAAATATAGAGAGAATAAATGTGAAGTTTAACACTGGTTTTGTAAAACCCCAGTTAAGTCTAGGCTCCATTTTTAAAACTTCAGAAATAAGAAAAGTTTCCTATCCTTGAGCGCTGAATCCGAAGTTTGAATAAACTACACCCTGAAATGATAAAAATAATAATCATAGCACTATCAAATGTAACACAATTTAACTTTATTAAGTTAACTCATCTGAGAACAGCCATGTGGGAGAAGATCGTAAGATAACAAAAAATAATTTTATTACCAGTAAATTTAATAGGAAAGAATATAGAAAAGAGGCATTTAAATTGACATTTTGTACTTACTTTTCTCCATAGTCGCCACTGTTCTCACCATATTTCTCTCATTGCGGTACCAGTTTTAAACTGCCCTGTTCACAGAAATCCATTTTTTGGAATACAGCCATCTGTGGACAACTGATTTTACTTCTACATCTGTTGCAAAGCGTTGGCCACCCAGGGATTTCTTCATGAGACCAAACAGATAAAAGTTCGACTGTGCAAGGTCCAGAATGTATGGTGTATGCTGGACCATCTCTCGTCCAGGTTTGGCAATTTTCTCATGAACAACAGCAGCAACATGTAAGCAACCATTATCATGAAGAAATTTGAAACCATTAAAATTAGTAGTTGTGGCTTTTTTATGAAGGGCATGTTGCAACATAACCAAAGTTTAATGTAGACTGCAACATTCACAGTGGTCCTGTGTTTAGTGAAGTCTACCAATAACACAACATGCATTTCCTAGAACACTGTCACAAGCACTTTCCTAACAAACTGAGTCACTTCGATATTTTCTTTTTGTACTGGAAAACCAACATGCATACATTGTACAGAGACCTTCTTTGGTTTCGGCATAGAGTGGTATGACCAGACTTATCACTACTGATGAGTTTTTCAGAAAGTCATGCCCTTCTGCCATGTAACGTGTTAAGTGATCCATGCTTGTCATCATTTGCTGGCCAATGTAGTTGACTCTCAGGTTGTTAGGCACCCAGCGAGAACTAACTTTACAAAAATTCAACGTACAATAAACAATATCATACACTGCACCATAGGAAATGTTGAGCTGCTGTGGTAACATTCGCAGTTGCATACGCCGGCCGTTCAGAACTGCTGTTTCAATGACTCTGACGTTTTGTGGACTTGCAACTGTTACCAGAAATTTATTGTGGCGAATAATTGGAACAGGACATTCCTTTTACAGATATAGTAACAGCATTTATAGAACACGTTTTACATTCAGATCAAATACGTTTTTGAGGAATGACAGTAATTCCAAATTAATTATCAGCAGTTCCACACTTGGAACAGTTTTAGTTCAATGGGTATTAAGTGGATTTGCCATAGATCTTTTTTTAGGTTTCTTTTTGTATTATCATTTATTGTTACACTTATCGCTGCAATCCACTTCTTTTTTCTTCACCGAGCAGGACCTAATAACTTTTTAGTATTAAACAGAGATATACCAAAAATAGCTTTTCACGCCTACATTACATTCAAACATTAAATCAAATTTGTATTAATAAGATGATAACTAATTATATTATGCCTCTTTAAGCTGTACCTTCTAGAAGATCCAGAAAAGTTTGTTCTAGCCAACCCTTTTGCTTATTCGACTAGACAATTTGGCGATAAACTACAAATAATTTAGAAGGATCTGTTGCCTTGTTTTTATCTATTGAAAGCTTCTGTTATGACATGACAAATCCAAACAACCATTTATAATTAATGCTCATGTAGCAAACACATGAGATAAATTAATTAAGCAATAAACATTAAATTAGTTAATTAGCGTACAAAATGCATATGTTTTGAAAACTGAAATCAGATGTGAAACTATTCTGTTAACTTCCCACTTCTGAACTAATGTCAGTAAATAAATGAAATCAATAAAACTTTTAGACCAATAAATAAAATAAAAAATTTGAAAGTAAAGCAGGAATCTATTTCAAGCCAAATATATTAATTTATGATAAAAGAACTGAGGTAAGGTTATTGAACTTAAGGAAATCAAGAATATATAACAGCAATCTTAATAAAATACATAGAACAATAAAAATCAAGTTCTAAAAAACTGAAGGTAATAAAAATCTTATAAATGCAATTTTAGTATGCTCTATTAAGTATTTAAGAAAAATCACTGGCACCATACTTAACATTAACCCCTAAAACTAATTCAGATTCCCCTTCCGCAATGTGAAAACGAGTATGATTCGTTTCAGCTAAACATGAGACAACACAGACCAGAGCTGAAGCGAGACGAGTAATAACAAATCAACAACAAAGTTGACAATTTTTAACATCAAATATATTAAAATTACAAATTAAAATAGTTAACGATAAAAAATCAAAGCCTATCTAAATTCATAGAAAACACTCTGAACACGTGAACCTAAAGAACCTAAAAAAGAATGAAACCAGCAACTGTTATTTTAGTACAACCAAAAATAAGAAATCGCAAGAAAAATAAAATGTATAGGTTAAATAAGGAAAAGTTACTCAAACAGTTAAAGAAACTATTAAATCAACAACTGGAAAAAAAGTAATCATACATATAATTTGAAATAATTGGAATAGGTTGTTACTTATATACTAATATAACTGCATCACTAAAAGGCTGAGGAATACCAAAAAAGCCCTACCTTATTAGCCCCTCTTCGAATTTGAATATATCTTAAAACATATCACTCTAATAAAGCTAAAAAAGTAAAACAATTAAAAACAAATCATTAAAAGAAGATAATTTTAAGTAGATATAACTAAATCATTTGCCCAAAAATGCTTTCAAAATGATTTTAAATTCAGTACATTAATTTGTCAAAACAGTAATTTTTCAGATTAATAATATACTAACATTATCTACCCTTTGGTCCTTTCGTAGTAATATGGATAAATAAACTTAGTATAGAAGCTTACTTGGCTTGTGCTGTTCAATCAGCCCTAGTTATTGGGCTCTTGCATTCAAAATTTTATTAATTCATCATCAAGACCACTGTCTACAGTGTTGATATGAGCTCTTGAAACCAATTACACCCTTATACCTAACATAACTTAATCTTTCATTCATACGTGAAGCAGGATTTTTGGTCATCCGTTTCTTGTTACACGAGGGGCTGTGTACAGGAGTGAAACAGTGATGAGCTCAAGTAGAGATTTTTCAGGTCTTTGTGGTCAGAGACAGTAGAGAATGACTGAGATGTTAGGCTAAGTAGGTAGATATGGCGCTGATAGGGGAAATAAGAATTTGGGTTGGCTTTGTGGTCTGCTTTTTACTACTGCTTTACATGCTAGGAAGCAACATGCAGAAGATCACAGACACTGGTTTATAAAAACATAGATGAAGTTCTCTAGATTCTCCAAGAAGTTACCAGAACAAACAGCCACCCTGGCGTATAACTTAACTAAGATTTGCATAAACACAATTATGTATGGTACTGCAGACCACGAACCATGGAGTTACCAGATTCTATTGTTCTAATCAAATCCTTAGATTGAAGTACTTGTCACAATGCGACATGTAGACAAATGTGTTATGGAAACCAATAAACTTAGCCTGGTGGTACATACAGGCAAGCTTTGCAAGTCCTTCTTAGTGTACAAAGTCTGACTTAGTCTAACTGGTACATACAGGCAAGCTTTGCAAGTCCTTCTTAGTGTACAAAGTCTGACTTAGTCTAACTGCTTCTTTACATAGTATCTGCTGTAGGCTCATTCATTAGATCTTGTGTATTTGATGGAACTCTCAAACTCTCGAACTCTGCAAAACTCAGCCTTGCTTGGCGTTTGAGGGCCTCTATATACAGTACTGAGGCTGTTTGCTTGTAGATGATACATGACTGCATCACTTTTTATCCCCATTTCACCGACTGTGAGCATGGAATCATCAGTTTCTCAGTGCATATAACTTCTTAATGTACTGTTGAAAGTTGTGTTCATGGTGCACCTCCATCTAAACAGCAAGGTTTCAGTTAGTATTTAGACGTGGATTTTTCTGATTTTTTCTTGCAACCATTCATCATTTGGTCATTATGTTACAGATCTGGTCAACATAAATTAATGATTCTATAATGAAGAACTCTTCTTCATGTCAACCTGACTAATCTTCATCATTAAATAGAGAAATATTGGCTAAAAACTATGTAAAAGTAAAATATCAAGTTCTATGGGATCATGTCAGCCTGACAAATCTTCATCATTAAATATAGAAAGATCAGCTAAAACCTATGCAAAAGTAATGTGTCACGCTCTATGGCGTCCTATAGAAAAATTTAAGCTTTTTGACTGAAAAGTAAACTTTAAAATTTATTAAGAGATAGTTGATTCCTTGTCAAGCTATTTATTACAGACACTAATTGAGAGACCAATCATTATGCAATCTTTGCATGTTGAAAATATTGTGGCTCAATAAAATTTCTCCAGTAGGTTGACCAGACTTCAAAACATTATCAAGAAGACATGTTGATAAATAGGCAGAAATCAAATTTGATAATGCTTTATAATAAATTAAGAAGGGCTAATATTCCAACATGAATATTGTAACTTCATCATCATTACAATAATTTTTTCAAGTAAATCTAATATCTTAAAAAGCCCCAAAATAAAGACAGGAACAATTTTAAAGATAATGAACTAAAAGGTAATTTTAGAGACAGCTGGTTTAAAGGCTAGTAATGTAATTTAAATTAAACAAATTGTTGGTTAACAACTTTAGTGCTTATCCTCTGAAGAAAAAATAGGTTAATATTTATATTTAAAAAATTAAATAAATACATATCAACTAAAATACTAATTTTTCTTAAGAAACTAGGCATATTAGGAAACAATTTTTAAAAAGTTTCAAATGGCTTTGAGCACTATGGGACTTAACATCTGAGGTCATCAGTCCCCTAGAACTTAAAACTATTTAAACCTAACTAATCTAAGCACAGCACAGACATCCATACCCGAGGCAGGATTCAAACCTGTGAGACTGTAGCGGTCATGTGGTTCCAGACTGAAATGCCTAAAACCACTCGGCCACTCCTGCCAGCGGGGAACTATTAATCTTTAATTTCTGCAGTTAACTCATCAATAACTATGGTACATTATCTGTAAATTGTGACATGGTAGCCGGTCAGTACCGTTGGGTTTCACGGCCTGTTTGGGAGGAGTTTAGTTTTAGTTTTTAACTGTAAAATAATAGTAAATTAACTTAATTTGAGATATTAATTGATGCAATTTCAGAGACTTTAGTGGTCTCATAGAGATATGATTTCACATATTTGGGCAAAAGGGATGAGTGAAAATTTGTACTAAGGCCAGAAATTGAACCCAGATCTCCTGCTTACTAGGCAGATGCATTAGCAACTAAACCAGGATGGCTCAGCATTTCACATAACTGCATGGATTACACTGGCATGCCTCCCTCCTTCATCCAAATTCTCACTACCACCCCTTACATATGAACAGAATTGCTGAGGCTCTCCGTATTCTGGAACAGTAAATGAGCATCGAACATAAGTGGAGGTGCAGCCTGAAACCTAAGCGTAGGTACTTGTATAAATGAAATGACACAATTTAAGGGACTTAACTAGTATCATACAGATATGACTATATGTATATAGCTATAGAAGTGGGTGAAAATTTGTACTATAGTCACAAATAGAACTTGGCTCGCCTGCTTACTAGGCAGGTGCGTTATTCACTAAGCCACCTTCTCACAGTGGTTCACACAACTACATAGGAATTAAAAGTAGACTGGGGTGGGAGCGAGAATTTGGATTGAGGAGGGAAGTGTGCCAGTGTATTTATATTAAAAGAAACCCAATAGAAAAACTGTATGCTACTAACTACAAAAATTAAATAGCTAAAACGAAATATATACCAGTAGATATTTGAAAAAACTTTTTAATTTGTGTATTAAAAAAATTTAATATAGTGAATGATAAAAGGGTTACCTTGATACGGTAAATTAAGTAAATAACATTGCCTCCATTGCATATGATATGGTTAAAATACCTCTTTTAGTATCACAACCTAATGTGTGTCATACACATTGATGTAACATTATAAAAAGGTAAGCTATGTAAGCTAATAGACTCATAACCCATTTATAGAGGTGGCAGTCCCCTCCTTTTCAATGTTTAACAGCTCTACATAACTTCTCTTCCTATCAAAATTGACTATAGAAACGGTTCTGTCCATCTCAGGAAACCCCAGAATTGAAGTTTAAATAGGACTAGAGATCAACTCACTCTTATTTATGTCTCTATTAACAAGTAATAAAAAAACAAAATTATAAATGAATCATCATCATATTATCGTTCAAGTAATAGCATCAATAATATTATTATTTTCAATTATATTGACTCAAATAAAAATTAGAGCAACTCCAGTTAACTTTTTATTTCTGGAAATTATAGGAGCATTAAACTGAAATAATTGTTTAACATCATTAACATAAAAAAGCTCCTATAATAGGCCTTATTCTGTACTCAACTCGAGAGTTTACTGGGTGCTTGTGTTGTCCTCATCATATCATCATCATTGCTGAAAGTTTGGACTGAGTTAAGGCTGGGGATTTGTATGGGTGCAGATAACCACTCAGTTGAGCGCCCCACAAACCAAACATCATCATCATAATCATGATGTACTCAACTATGAACACTTACTAGAATCATTATCGTCTTAACAATTGCTATTGGAGCCATAGGAGGTGTTAATCAAACTTCTTTATGGCAACTTCTAATATATTCATCACTTATAGTCGTCAGATGAATAATTAGATCACTAATCATGAGACACAAGAGCTGAAACTGCTATTTAACTATTTATTCATTACTAAGACTAAATATAATCCTGTTTTTCAAGCATATTAATTTATGCTTAAAAATCAAATCTACACAGAAAAAATTTAAAAAGAGAAATTAGAGTGATAACCATTTTTATCAGGTTATCCCTTGGAGTATTACCACCTTTCCTTGAATTCTGACCAAAATCAGCTACCTATACCTTGTTCTATGATATGTAATTGGATTCTCAACGCTTTTTCTATTCTATACAGAAAATGCATAATCAGTGAAAATTAACTCCATATCAACTTTTATTCGAACTGTAACTGCTATAATTTCAACAACAGGATTATTTTCTACATCAACTTCAATTTCATTATACTGAGAACTTAAATTAAATAAAGTACAATAATCTTTTAGGTCTTAGTAAAATGTTGTACCTCTAAAATTGTGGACTAGAATCATAATTCAATAATAGACCAACTTCCTGGTAGGAGAGAAAACTCTCATAGTTAGATTTACAGTCTGTCACCCATACCTCCAGCCAACTTACCACAGAAACGATTATTCTCAACAAATGATAAGGACATTGGTACTTTACACTTTCTATTAAGAGCATGAGCCAAAATAGTAGGGCATCAATAAAAATACTTATTCATAATAAAATGAGACAACCCCACTCCTTAGTTAGAGATGACCAAATTTATAATTATCTCATTACCAACCACCAATTTATAATAATTTTCTTCATATCATCTGTTGTAGTTGGTGGATTTGGTAATTGGCATGTGCCATTAATAACTGGGACACCAGATATGGCATACTGTCGAATAAATAATATAAGTCTTTCATTAATACTATCATTATTCACCCTTCTTATTACATCTATAGAAGATGTAAGTAATGGTGCTGGTAAAGAATGAAAAGCAGGATAATTGCCTATGCTGAAGCTCAGCAGACTTGGCCATTCTCTCATTATATGTAACAGGTGTTTCTTCTGTTCTAGAAGTAGTACATTTTATCACAATAGCAACTAATACATGGTCAGAAAGAATAACTTTTGATTAGACACCACTGTTTATGTTACAGTAACCATTACAACCCTGCTTCTTGTTCTGTCACTTGCAATCCTAGCAGGTGCTATTACTATATTCATAACTAACCAAAATCTAAGTACCGTATCCTTTGAGCCTCCAGGAGAAAGTTATCTTTATAATAACAAATATTCTGATTCATTTGTCAACCAGAAACCTATATTTTAATCTTACTAGACTTCACCATTATTACACACATTGAATGCCAAGATAATGGAAAAATGTATCATTTGGCACACCAAATATAATTTGTGCCATAACTGGATTAATGCGATTTGTTTATCAGTGCACCATATATTCACAGTAAGAATGGATGTTGGTACATGAGCATATATTACATCAGCAACAATAATTATTACAGTACCAACAAGACTTACGGTATTTAGATGACTAGCAACATTATATGGAACAAAGTTCAAGTTAAGCCCCTATTATTGTGCATTCTGTAATTTATATTCTTATTTACAACTGCAGGAGTAACAGGATTTATTTATTTATTTATTTCATGTTCCGTAGATCTCGTATTGTGAGCATGTCACATGAGATGTGGAATAAGTCAAACATACAAAACAACAAACATACAAGAAGATAGAAAACAGTCCTCATTAAATATATAAAAAATGTTCTACTTTACTGCATATAGTTAATAAAAATGTTTAGAGGAAAACAGATATTGTACATATAACAGCAGATTTCTTTGAGTGTTAATACAAAATTTCATGTTTTAATTTGGAGAAAAATTGCAAGCACATTTCTTTGTTCACAAGATGGATAATTCTATCTAAATGCTAATTCTCTTTTAGCATCATAAAACTCTTCTAATGTATAAACAGAAATATTTAACAAATATTCCTTTAGTTTTGCTTTAAAAAGAGAGTCATTTTATCTGGTCAGGGATATGGTTAAAAAATTTTGTTCCTGACCATTTGACACCTCTCTGAACGACTGTGAGGTTCTTAAGTTCACAATGAGGATTTTCTTTCTTTCTTGTATTATATTTGTGATAAATTGTGATAAATTGGAAATTGTGATAAATTGGAAATTGTGCAGTGTTCTTAATTACAAAACACATCAGCGAATATATGTACTGGGATACAGTGTTCATTATTTGCACTTTTTGAAAAGGTTACGGCATGCTGTCCTAGGGGGTACTCTGCACATAATTCTAATAGCCCTTTTCTGGGCCACAAAAATTTTCTTTGCCAAAGCTAAATTTCCCCAGAAGATAATTCCGTAAGACATAACGGAGTGAAAATACCCATAGTATGCGGATTTCATAGTGGTTAAATCTCCAATGGAAGACATCATTCTGATAGCATACATAGCCAACCTCAATTTTTTTAGAGTCTGTTGTATATGGGAGGACCAGTTCATTTTGCTATCGATATGTACTCCAAGAAATTTAGACACATCCATTCTGTCTATTGGGTGATTCCCACATGTTACATTTATTTCTCTCACTTTTTTTGTTTTTGTATGGAACTGGATAAAATTTGTCTTACTTGAGTTTAGAGAGAGACCATTAACACTGAACCAGTTAATCACTTCAGAGAGTATGTTGTTAACTGACTCCTCGAAATTAACATCTGATTTTCCACTCATGAAGATGGTGGTATCGTCAGCAAAAAGAGTAAATTTCAAGGCAGGCTTGCACACAATGATAAATCATTTATAAACATCAAAAACAACAGTGGCCCATAATTGAGCCTTGAGGCACACCACAACTAATAGAAGTCCATTCAGACTGAGTGGAGGTATCCCTTGAGACATCTGAGCTGTTTAAAATTACTTTCTGTTTTCTTTCCTGAAGATAAGATTGCAGCCAGTTACCTGTGACACCCTTTATTCCAAGTAGTTTGGCTTTCTGCATGAGAATGTGGTGATCTACATAATCAAATGCCTTTGATAAGTCGCAGAAAACACCAGTTCCTATCATTTTTTTGATTTAGACATTCAAGTACTTCATTTGTAAGTGCATACACTCCATCCTCAGTTGAACAACCCTTTTGAAAGCCAAATTAGCTCTTGTTGATAAGTCTGTTCATTAGGAGGTGTTCAGTAATTTTATTGTGCTTTAATTGCTCTAGAATTTTAGAGAGGGCTGTTAACAGTAATATAGGGCAGTAGTTAGTGAGCTCAGCTCTATCACCCTTCTTGTGTAGGGGCTTCACAATGGCATACTTGAGTCTTTCAGGAAAAATTCCTTGTTGAAATGAAGCATCAAAAACATGTCACAGAATATCACTAATCCATTTACATGAAAATTTCAATAAATTATTGGATACATTATCTACTCCTGCAGAGTTCTTACACTTTAAAGACCAGATGACTGTTTGAATTTCCTCTACAGTGATAGGATTAATGTGCATTTCTGGTACTATGTTGGAGTATGCTTCCTGACATATAGTCATAACTTCCTCAACTTAGGGCCTACAGCATATTTGTTGGGCTACTGACAGGAAATGTTTGTTAAAAATTTCAGCCACACTTTTTTGATTTTCTATTAAGCTACCCCCATGTCTGATTTTTAGGTCATCTGTGTCGCTTGTTTTAGTCTTTGTCTCACTTTTTATAATGTTCCATATTGTTTTCATTTTATTATTAGATTTATCTATTTTCTCCTTATAGAAAAGGGCTTTTGACTTCTGTATTACTTTCTTTAAAATTTTGCAGTACAATCTATAATGATTCCATTTTTGTGTATCATTAGTTGTTCTGACTTTAGCATAAATTTCTCTGTTAGTTCTGCATGACTGTTTAATACCTTCTTTGATCCAAGGCTTACTTACGGAATTTGGATTAATATTTTTGACCCATTTCTTTGGAAACGATTCTTCGAAAATGGCAGAAAAATCATTTATAAAATAGTTAAATTTGCCATTAGCATTATCAGTGTTGTAAATAAAGGACCAGTCCATTAGCTGCAACTTACAGTTGAAGGATTCTTTCGCCTCTTTGTTAATTATTCTTATACATTTCCACTGGGGAGATAATTTAACAAGAGGGTTAACACTGTAAAGAGTGATTAATTGACCATCATGGTCTGTGATACCATTTATAACCTGGTTTACATTAATGTTCTGGTATCGACTTACATTGAAAAATACATTGTCTATCATAGTTTGGGTATCTGGTGATTCTAGTGGGAAAATTGGTTACTGAATTCAGATTATAAGTGGATATCACATTCTGAAAGTTACTTTTATTGTTATTATCAGTCAGACACTCTACATTAAAATCGCCTAAGGCTACAATACCCTTTTTTAAAAATAAAACTGACAACACCTGGTCCATGAGACTAAAAAACATTTTTATATTTCCTGATGGTGCCCTGTAAACAGCTAGGACTATTAATGAATTGAGATTAGTTTTTATTTCTGTAGCACATGCTTCAAACTTTTGGTCCATACAGTATTTTGTAATGTCAATTACTTTGTTGTCCAAATTTTCCTTAACATATATTGCCACATCCCCTCATTTCTTTATTTACTCTACAGTATTGGGTTGCTAAGTTGTAACTTCGTAAAAAGGGCATGATGCAGTTGCTAGTAACATTATGCTCAGTGAAGCACAACATCTGGGCATTATTTATACAGTCTTTCTCATTAATGTTGATAAGCAATTGGTCTATTTTCTTAGGAAGGCTTCTCACATTTTGATGAAAAATTGATAACCCTACCTTCTTTATTTTGTCAGAGCTGTTATTCCTTCCAGAGGATTAGTATTAACAAATTCATCTCTTGATATTCTCCTACATGACAGTTATTATGTTGTAGCACAGTTTTCTTACGGAGCAATACTTGTAATTACAGGTGTCATTCAATGATATACTTTATTTATAGGATAAACTATAAACACATTTATGAGAGTAAATCTTACTGTCTCCCCTCAACACTTCTGGGGATTATCTGGAATACAACTGCAATATTCTGATATCCAGATGCATAGACATCATGAATTATATTAGTACATATTCGATCTTCAATCTCAATTCTTGAAATTATTATATAAACTGTAATCATGTGACAGATAATGATTATGGATTGAGCAACGAAATTTAGAGCTAATATAAGGAGATCGACTGAATGATTACAAAATACGACTCCTGCGTAATACAGTTAATCAGAATTACAATTCATTTCTAGATTCTTATGAGACAGTTTAGCACTCTAGATCTAAGCTCAAAAATAAAGGCTTTAGCTTTTATAAAAAAAACTTTCAATTGCATCATGATAAAATTTATCACTACAAGATGGGCCTTCACTACTGACAGAGCAGTTATCATTTTTCCATGATCATACTATAATAATTGTGGGTTGTACACTTAGTTAAATAATAACTACTGCATACACCAATCGATTCTTATATTTCGTTGACGACTCAGTAGATGTAATAATCACAATCAAAACAATTGGACAACAACGATACTGAAGCTATGAATATGTGGATTTTATACATATCAAATCTGATACATAATACTATAAAGATATTTGGAAACTGATGGATTTCGACTACTAGACATACATAATCAAACAATTTTATCTATAAATAGAGAAGTATTGGTTCTGACTAGAGCTTTAGATGTTCTGTATTCAAGAGCAGTGCCTGCATTAGGAGTTAAAACTGGCGCCACACCTGGAAGATTAAATCAAGGAACATTCACAATAAATCAGTCTGGATTATTCTTTGACAAGCTGAAACATAGCAAGTTATTATGAAAGAACATTTGATGCAGTTAAGCATGCAGTCATGTAGCATGGTGGCTTCAGGATAGCTATTTTTTTTCTTCACTCTGACTCACAACGCAGCTGATGTTACCAGCTGTGAGAATGGTCTCAAGTAGTATTCAGTTGGTACGCAAATTCATACCCCCAACGAATCTAAATAAATCATAGTAATTGTCATCCGAGTTTGTCCAAACTTGGTACACAATCTTTTGTTATTAAGGACGTGATCCTATTATAATTACTGAGATTGAGAAAATTACTTAACTATCCTAAAACCGACACTTATGATTCAAAACTACGGAGCAATTACCAAATGTCTTTTATTAACATCTGAAGTCATAACATAGCTCACAGGGCATAAAATCACTTAATAGAAGTTTTCTTTTCAAAACTTTTATTACTCTACGTTATGTAGCATAAACATCATTCAAAATTATTATTTATTTATTATTTTGTTGTGTGAATACATGAGAATGAATGAGAGAGTGTATGTAGGACATAAGTTAAAAACTTAATGTCATTTTAAGTAAATCCTTATAAAATTGAACTGTAAAAAAAATGTGTTGCAGCCACGATGCTCATGACTTATGTCGTGTGCTTGCTTTTGTAAGAGAGCAGCCAGAATAAAAGTCTAAAGCGGAGAAAGTTTCTATATTAATTTATAGATTATTGTGCATTTCGTTCTATTTATTTAAAACAATGTGTTAGAAATTTAAAGTGTAATGACATAAATGCCTATCTGATTAGTGATTGGCAAAGGCAAGTTTTGCCGCTAGAATGATCTGGAATGATCATTCTGATTGCTCATTCAGATCAATAGCCAATCAGAATTAAGCAGTTCCCGCGTGCAGATAGTTAGATAGGCAGAGAGGAGAGGAGTATCGAGATAATCGCTCGCTAACTTGCTTCCGAGAAACACCATGTTAGATGTCTCCGCGAAAATAGTGTGTAAAATGAAGAGCTAGTGAGATCATTTCAGATAGAACGTGTCGTTACTAAAGCGGTTTAAGTTACGAACATTTTGAGGAAAGCGTGTTGTTTCGGAATTAAGTAGTTGAAGATTTATAAGCGTGTGATCTTTTGGTCATAGAGACAATTCCTTGTGGCATATTCCGTGTTCTTTATGGAATACTTTGGTGAGCACTGCTGTCATAGAAGCCCATTGAAACGACTGAAAGTTAAACTCGCTAATAGTGGCGGGTCAGTGACTGTTAGATCGCAAAATTAATCAGGTCGGACTTGCAGAAATTCTGGCTGTTTTTCGTGTGAACCTGGACTGATTGAGCCTTTGCCTTATTAAAATACGGACTTAATAGCCATTTCAGGTGCTGTACTAAGAATAAAAAGCGTTTTTCAATAGAATTTTCAAATCCTTACTGAAATTAAACTACATTTTCCTACCGCCTGAAATTTGTGAAAATGAACTTACAGGAACTGAAAGTAACCGTAGGCTTCCGCGGCCGATGTCAATGTCAGTAAAATTCTTCTGGGTTAGAGACCGCATTGTCATTTGTAAAATTCCAACGTTTCGGCGTCTGTTGCAAGACGTTGGAATTTTACAAATGACAATGCGGTCTCTAACCCAGAAGAATTTTATTGACATTACAGGAACTGATTTGCAACTTGAGTTACGCGGCCTCTGTGTGGTAGGTATTAGTGGTTTCATCAACACTCCTTTACACTGTCCAGCGTGTATCTACTACTGCACAGTGAAGGGAGGTCAGAAGGAAGAAATATAGATCTAGGTGAAGTGTTCGATGAATGTGACTGAGAGAGAGTAAGGAGACGAAAGAACGACCGAATGGCCCCGCCCCTCCGCAAATGGTGCATTTAGCGTCTGGGAAATGATAAGTTCGAGTGTATACGAACTTCAAAAGCAGCAGTGAAAGAAACCTGATAAGTGAAAGACCCACACGTGTATGAAGGAACTGTAATGGGACAGCAGTAGCGGAGCAACAGCAGCAGCTTGGAGTCTGTGGCAGTTGGCAACAGTGGCCAGAGTGTGGACCCAGAAGCTACACCTGCGGTGGCAGTCCTTGGCCAACGGACCCACTGGAACATCGTACCATGCTGACAATGGTAGAGAAAAGGTACATAGTATTCTACTCCGTTTGGTGTGTGTGTGTGTGTGTGTGTGTGTGTGTATGTGTGTGTGTGTGTGTGTGTGTGTGTGTTTGTGTGTGTGTGCAAAGAAATTAGTGAACATGGCGGAAAAAACCCATGAGATAGTAAACGAGAATTAGGTAGAGTAAAATATGAAGATGATTCAGTGACTTGTGGCTTTAGTTTTGATGTATCACAAGAAAATGATAAGGGTTTGCCAGATTCAATGTATGTTAATTATGGGGCAGATAATGGACAGAAAATAGTGGAAACCGATGGCACATTTATATCTGTTACTGTTACAAAAATTAAGCATGAACCAATGTCAATTGCTTGTGAGCAGAAGGATAGTGTTTCAGAAATGTTGGCAAATATTTTCAAACATATGAAGGAACTAAGTTCTGATATGAACACTTAAATGAATGGGTGGGGTACTGAAGTTAATGTATTGGGTTCTGATATTGATACTAAAATGAATGGGTTGCGCACTGAGCTTAATGGATTGGATGCTAAGATGAACACTAGAATGAGTGGGTTGCATTCTGAAGTTTATCAAGGTTTTACTAACTTGTCAGTAGAAATGGAATTAAATATGGAAAATAAAATTTCAAAATTAGGAGATTCATGGAAAAATAATTTGACTTTATTTAGTGATAGTATAAGAGGTGAGATTAGTAAGGTAAAATAAGAGTGTAATCATGCTGTTGTAGCAGTAAAAAGTGAATTGACATATCAAATTAAGCAAGTGACATCTCAAATTAAGCAAGTTACTGATGACAACAACCATTTAAGAGAACAAGTAAATTCAGAGCGATATAAAATCAGGAACAAGTCAGTAATGGGGGAAAACAATGTGAGGATTGTCTCATTGTAATTGAAAATCAAAATAAGCAAGGAAAAGATGTGTGTGCGAAATTTGGGGTGCAAGTGGCTACTAAAATTACTAACATGGAAACTAACATCAATCAGTTTAGTACAGATGTAGATGAATGACTGTGTAACCATGAAGGTAGATTAACCAGAGTAGAGCAATGTGTTAATAACAGTGGTGTTAGTATAATATCTAATGGTGTAGCAGAATCGTCCGAATTTACGTATGTGACTCATCGGCAACTTTTACGGTTCGATCCGAGTTAAAACGTACATGTGAAGGAATTTTGGAGTTATTTTGAAGACGTCTTGCCCAAGTCTTGGAATGATAAACAGAAAATAGGTTTCATTAGATCTAATTTGATGGGAGAAGCCAGAATTTGGGGAAACTGAGCATCACATAAATATGACAAATTGGAGGAGTTTAAGCAAGCGTTTAGATTAGATTTAATTAATGAATCATTCCATACACCCATAAAAGAGGGAATCCTCCTGGGTATGGAATATGTCAGATAAACATATTTCAAAAATGTAACTAGAAAAACTTTAGTTTCATTAATTTTAATTATCTTCAGTCAATAAACAGTAAAATTATGTACATGAATTAAATTTAAAATTATAATACTTACAGGTTTAATACTTACATCTATTTTCATTAAATCCATCATTCAGGCATTTGCTAGTTTCTTGGCTATTACAACCAAGTATTGTGAAAAATTAAAGTAAATTATTCATTTCTGTGACCCTCAGATTATGAACAAGATTTAAAATTAAACTTCCACTATTTACAGACTTAAGACTTACATCTGCTTTCCATGTATACATTTTACACTGTAGGTAGTCACTTGGCTGTTGCAACCAAGTATTGTCAAAAATGAAAGTATAATAAATTTTCATTAAAATGGTCTACTGCACTTGTTAAGAAACTCATGGATGGAATAGAAGGAGTTGGCCACCAAAAATTCTTTTAAATTATATTTAAATTGTGCCTTGTCTGAAACTAAATTCTTAATTTTTGCTGGTAACATATTGAAAATATGTGTTGCTGAATACTGGACTCCTTTCTGGGCAAGAGTAAGTGATTTTAAACATGTATGTATATGGTTCTTGTTTCTAGTATTGGTACTGTGTACTAAGCAGTTAGTTGGAAAGAGAGATGTATTATTTACAACAGACTTCGTTAAGAAATAAATATACTGAGAAGCTGTGGTTGATATGCCCTATTCTTTGAATAGGTTTCGTCTTGATGTTCTTGGATTTACATTACTCATTTTTCTTATTATACGCCTCTGTACTCTAAAATGTTTTGCACTGTTTGTGGAGTTACCCCAAAATATGATACCATATGACATAATGGAGTGAAGATAAGCAAAATATGTCAGTTTTTTATATTTATATCTCCTATGTTTGACATCATTCGCTTTGCAAACACAGACTTGTTTAGGAACTTTACCAGTTCGTTAGTATGTTGCTCCCAACTGAATTTATTATGAATTTGTAATCCCAAGAAATTTACACTCTCAACTTCTTTATTTCCATGTCATCATATTTTATATACACATCAGAAGGAAATCTATTGGAAGTTCTGAACTGGATGTAGTGGGTTTTTCAACGTTTAATGACAGTGAATTGGCTATGAGCCACTTATTAATGTCAGTAAAAAATTGATTAGCAGCCCTTTCTAAATTTATATTTCATTTAATATTTATTACAATGTTTGTATCATCTGCAAATAAGACAAACTTGGCATCTGGTAATGTAACAGAGACAGGTCATTAATATACACAAGAAACAGTAGTGGACAGAGCATGGGACCTTGGGGAACACCACATCTAATTTCTTCCCAGTCAGATGATGTCTGATTGCCTACTGCTGAAGTGCTATGTAATGACACCCTTTGTTTTCTGTTAGTAAGTTATGACTGAAACCACTTTGCAGCACTACCAGTGATGCCATAATATTTTAATTTACTTAAAAGAATGCTATGATTCACACAGTCAAACGGTCACAGAATATGCCAGTTGCCTGTAATTTGTTGTCCAATGAATTAAGGACATTTTCGCTGTAAGTGTAAATAGCCTTCTCAATATCAGAACCTTTAAGAAAGCCAAACTGTGACTTTGACAGTATGTTATTTTCACTAAGTAGCTTGATTAGATGCTTGAACATAACCCTTCCAAAGATTTTTGAAAAAGCTGGCAAAAGTGAGATCAGTCAGTAATTTGATGGCATTACTTTGTCCCCTTTCTTGTGGAGAGGTATAACTTCAGTATATTTAAGCTAATCTGGGAGTGTTCCTGTGACAATTGATTGATTGCACGAATAACATAAGATATGACTAAGCTCACATGAACACTCTTTTATTAACTTTGTTGATATGTTATCAAAACCACTAGAATGCTTTGATTTCAAGGACTTTGTGATGGATTCTATTTCTTTGGGTGAAGTAAGTGTCAATTCCATTTTACTGATATTGCTTTTTTGCGCTGGTGTCAGATATTTCACTGCATTATTTCCTGAACCTGACAACCCCATGCTATCAGTAACAGAGACAAAATACTTGTTTAAATGGTTTGCAACACAACATGTGTTTGTTACCTGGGTTTCATATATTTTTAGAGCTATTTGTTCCTCCTCATTTCTGGCCCTACCTGTCTCTGACTAAACTATATCCCATATTGTTTTTATTTTATTGCTGTGTGTATTTATCTTCTTCTCATAATGCAGGTGTTTAGATTTCTGGATAACCTTCATCAATATTTTGCAGTAATTTTTGTAATGAGCTATAATGCTAGTATCAAAGGTGTCCCTATGTATCAGATAGAGTTTCCTTTTTGTCTCACATGATATCTTTATCCCTTGTGCCATGTATGGTATTTTATTAGACTTCTGCTTAATTTGAGTTACCTTCAGAGGAAAACAAATTTCAAATAAGGTGCTAACTATTTCGAGTAATATTGGGGCAAGAGAATGAAGATGGACAGTTTGAGCAAATTTTGGTCAGGGGAAGAATATGATCCAAAGAAAGAAAGTATTAAAATATTTGTGCAGAAATGGGTAACGACTTTATCGTATTTGAACTGGAAAGTGGAAACAAGACAGGTTATTATGGGAATAGAGAATATGCTACCCTTATACTGGTAGAATAAAAGAATATCGGCACCTACGGATGATATTGACAGATTTATTCATTATCTTGTGAGGACAGAGAATATTTTAGAGGAGGAGGAGAGTGCAAGAAGGGATTATAGGCCTCCTGTTAGGCCAAATGAAAACAGACCTGGGGTACAAGTAAATAGAATAGGAGCACAAAGATTTAGTAATTATCGAGGTAGGTACTAAGGGGATTCAGTTGGAAACCGATATAATGACATAGACCGAAATATGGAATATAGACAGCAGCAATCAGCTGACAGGGTGGAGTGGTGTAGATCGCTAGTCGAAAGGAATGTCAGGGGCAATGACTGCATAGAAGAGGAGGAAAACTAATGGCAGCCTGTAATGGAGTAGCGTTTGCAGACTGAAGCAGCATAATTTAAACCCGCTACCAAAACCTTTTGTAGGAAAAATACCAGCTGAACAGTTTGGGGGTGATGTGGTAGAGATAATTTTTGCAGAGAAGAGGGTACTCTAAGAAATTGTGTTTTTCGGGAAAATGTAGTTGAATTTCGTGAGAGCAAAGGTCAAAACAGCGATTCAAGAAACCAGGTTAACGAGGAACAGTTAGTGGAAAGTAACTATTCAGAACAGGGTGTGAAGGTAAATGAGCACTGCAAAGCAGATGAGGGGCTTACTGTAAACTGTCGAATTATCACAATAATAGGGGAAACGATATTTGAGGTACTGGAGGAAGAGTATAATAGGGCAGAGGAAGTTTGGTGCAGATTCAATGGATAATTTCGGATAGTGAGGAAGAAGAAACAGAAGAGGAGGAAGCAGAGGGTAATTTTGAAAATTCTGACAACACCATGGGAAGGGTTGCAGAATCTGGGGATATTATTATAGAAGGGGAGTATTTGAATAACTGTTTCGATTTATCAATAGTGGACAGACTAATGAAAACTGCCACAATTAAAGAAGAAGAAGAAACCCCAGTGAGCATATGTGTAATGTTCACAAGAGGTGTAGATTTCGATAGATGTGATGTGGTGCAGGATTTGTTAGAAAACCTTATTCTGAATTCAGAGAAAAAACTACAGGACTACTTATAATTGAAGTGACTATTTTTAATGAAAAGGTTATTTGTTTGTTAGATAGTGGTTCCAATGTATGTGCAGTGTCACACTGTTTTGTAAATGTTCTCCCTGCTAGTAAGGGGGTGGTTATAATGTCAGTGAGTGGCATAAATATTATGGTAGCCACAGGGAAAAGTAAAAAAAAAGTAGTTAAACATTAAATTATACTACCTGTCAGGTTCGGTGAGGTAGAATTGAAACAGAACTTTTTAATAATAAATGGATTAAATTTTAAAATGCTGGTGGGTGCAGATTTCTTACAAAGGTACCAAGAAAAAGTAGATTTTGGAAATAATGAAGCGGTCCCTGTTTAACATGAAAGCTCAGTTTTGCTTCTAGTTCCTTCTTTTTCTGACCGTTTTTCTGAGATGGAATTCGCATCTTAAGGTGAACACACACTTCACAGGTATTACTACATGATTTTGCAAAGCCAATATTGAAAAACTGATAAATTATTATACAATTCATGGCGATACTAAGAGATTCCTCGTTGCTGTCTTTGCACTTATCTTGATGAAGATTAAATATCTTGCTAATGCTTATATGTGCACACAAATATGTCACGTTGGGATTCTTATTCCTGGAATACTGACTTGACTGCATAGGAAAACTATTTATATGACCCCATACAAATTTCTGCTCCTCTGCGCCTCATTTATTTGGGCAACTGTTAAGTCTGTCATGCTTATCCATCTTAAATAAAATGTTTAGCTTTTAACGTCATGTTACACATAAATCTATCATCATGAATGTATGTCTAGTGTTTTGGCGCATAATGAGACACAGAAATTTACCACAGGAGTTCCAGATGTTTTATTTTGTTGGATTACTCGGGATAGGCGCCCATTGATTATACCAAAGAATGCTAGAAAAGCTTTCTCACAAATCTGAATGTCTACCTCACTTACAGTAACCTTATAGATGTTAGTTGTCTGCCACCTACTCTTCTCTGGATCATCATGGAACCTCTGCTTGACAATATTCATATTCACACATCGAAATATATAAGCATTTTGAAGATTTTTGTTATGTAGATTCCAGGAATAACGAAGCAACTTGTCCCGTGTAACTGCAAGTACATTATCGGAGCATTTTCTCACACAGGCACAATCTGAACCTTATGATTTTGCCTTTTTCACTACACCCTTATAATTACCGTATTCTTTACCATTGTTTTGCTTTTTCTTCCAAATTTATTTGTGCTGGTTCTGGGGATTATGCTTCCTCTTTCGATAACTTCCATTGATTTTCACATTTTTGTCACTATTTCCAGTTTCTACATCCAACAACTTCACTATTTGTATTCTGTACTGAATGTGCCAACCGAGCACTTCAAATATTCTAGACTTGGTTCCTAAATTGATCAATATTATGTGTTATATAAGGCTTATATTTCATTTTTAAACTTTTATTAATTCCAATATATTCTGCCTCTGTCCCCAAACCTTTTAAAACTTCAGTGTTAAAGAAATTATATGTTTACGGTGTTACTGTTACTCAGCTGTTCAGTTTCTTTCCACTATAGGGAACTTTTAGTGTAGGAGATGGTTAGCCCACTTTTGACATTACAGAAATCATATCTAGCGAAATCCAAGGAATTCTCTGCATTGTATTACATATTAATGTGATATTTAGGTTTAGACCTATGAAGAGATGGCAGCACTTCTCTCCAAATTTTTGGTGCATGTCTTCAAATGGAGTTATTTTACCCTTACTTTAAATTTAAAGGCTCAATCAACTTTGTATTAATAACATCATTACTAATTATCCATCATAATTAATCCACATGTTCTAGGAGCTCAAAACGATTTAGTGCTCGCAAACCCTCTTGTAACACCAATTCATATTCAGCTATGAAGATACTACTTATTTGTCTACATAATTTTAATGTCAATTTAAAATATGTTAGGAGATGTTATTGCTTAGTTTTTATGTATTCGAATCTTAATAATTCTATAATTTTAAACTAAAGTACCATTATGGGGCATTCAGTTACATCCAACGAATCAAATCTTACTTTGAGTTGTAGCAGTTATCATAAGTTTATTAACATGAATTGGAAAATAACCAGTTGAAGAACCTTATATTATAACATGACACATGTTAACTATAATTTATTTTACCTGCTTCCTAATTAATGTTCATACAACAAACAACTGAGATAAATTAATTAAGAACAAATAAGTTAACTAGCTTAGGAAAGGAAAAATTTTGAAAACATGGAACTAAAAATGTAACTCTTCTGTAGAAGCAGCTTCTGACACCAAATGTGGGAAGAAGTAGAGGGCGCTGTATTAAAACTCATCCAAGCTTCCCAAGTGATTTATCGTTTCCAACTACAGTACCGCATTCCCCTTGCTCTGTGTCACCGGGTCCCGCAAAGCTGAGGACACCACATCGCTGCCTGTGAAATGGCTTGGCGCGGAAAGGCTGCTTCAGTGACTCATGCAGCGCACTACTGTATGGCAGCCTTGTACGGTTGCGGAGTTGCGGCGACATCAGGATGCGCTGGCAGCCGACTCAGCTGTCTTCACCTCTGCCGCCTCAGGGCCGCTCGCTGGGAAGCTGCAAGGCAGCCCAGAGGCGTGTTCCCTCGCCGCTGTGGCTAAGATCGAGGCGACAACAAGAGCCCATGATCCAGCTTCTGAATCTGCAACCCTCGCCTTGGGATAACTCTGGGGTGTGTCAGGAGCCAACAAGACTACCTGCAGTAACGGGCCGTGGTATGGCCCGCAACTGGCTGGCTGCAGACCCCACATTGGCCTCAGACCCACCCAGTGACCTGCCATCGACTGGAACGCTGGCGCCCCATCTGCTGCTGCTTGTAGCCAGTGGTGTGACACGCCCCGCCATGCAGGAGAACTGTCAGACTTGAATGCTTTGTTAGTGAACTGTTACCTATTTATATGCAGCTGTGCGCCTCTATTTTGTTAAATGCACCACTCCGTGTCACGTACTCATAACACTTAGCTTGGCCAGTGGGCCACTTCTGCCTGTGACTTGCGCCATGCAAATCGCTGCGTGTACTTTTTCTGGCGGTTCTACACCCCTGTGGCCTCTATTTTACTCACTGAAAACAGGACCGTGGCTGGCTGTAACTTGCGCATTCAGAAAATTTGCACCAAAACTGATTTTTCCTATCCCAAACTGTAGCGCCACTACATTGTTGCCACCTTCGGAAAGACCTGCTCCACGGGTCGACCTTTAACTAACTCTTAACTTGCTTGGGTCTGCACCTGTGACATATTTCCTTACTTTTAGAAAACTTAAATGTGGTATAGTGCCCCTTCAAACACACGACATGAAACAAAATGTAAAAATTCCTTACTGGACGACCACTGTTCGATCAAATCTTTACCTACTCGTCTCATGCCCTCGGTATGCATTCCACTGGGACTTGGACTACCCTTTGTTCCCTCTTGGAATTGGCTCTCTGCCTGCTCAGTATGAAAACAACACATAACAAAGTTAAGGCTGCGAAGACACTTGGCACAGAGGTGCTCAAAATGATCGTTATTTGCTGTTGTCTTTCCCTATACTGCAAGACATGTTGCACAAGCTGTTCGGCTGCTATGCGCCCCTATTGCTCTAAAATGAACTGGTTTATGGATCTCAACAGAAGAGTTTGATTTACCAAGGTCAGATTCTGCCTTGGTAAAAATTCTAATGGCTTCTGGCCAGTAAGTTGTGGCTGTGTAAATTTCAATTATATGACTCCTAAAATATCTGCTGGCGGATGGAAGGTTGGTCCTATTATGTTACATGCAGTTCCATTTATTAAAATTCCGCTCTCCTCGAGCTCTATACGTTTCAATTCTGCAGATACTCCCCACTCAAAACAACTTGCTACTACTACCAAATTCTCGTAGGTGGAGAAGATGCAATGCATCCCAATGCACTGCAAGCTCAACTTTGGATCGATAATATCCCTTGGACAGTCTATTCCTTTCCCCCTACCTAAAAAAAGCTGCTCCATTTATGCGTCCGGAATGGTGCTTAGCACCCTGACTGGAGATACCATTACCTTCCCTCTATGGCAACTCTGTAATTCCTCCCTTGTCATCTCGGCGCACCAGCTGTTAACTGCCGAGGTCAACAATACCTCCTCAGTTTTTTACTTCTACAAACTTGCTCAATGCTCCACTTTTCAGTAACCTGAGGACCATACCGCTTCCTCCCTCTTAAAAAAGACTGCTGTCCCTAGCAGGCTCACAATACTCGAAAACACATGCAACATATTAAATACAATGCCTAATTAATCTATGTAAACCCAATGATACATAACAAGAAAAAAAACTACAAATACTCTACAACTTTCTGGATCGCAAAGCATACAGTATTTCATGCTGTACTCTATCTTCCTGGTTTTCCCTGCGCTTAACACCTCTCTCCACTCTCTCTTTCTTCCTCTTCCCTTCCTGTGACATGCCTGGAATCACATCCAGACAACGCTTAAATGTCCGTAACTGCCCAATGTGTACTATCGTTGTTCTAGTTGGCAGCTGAAGCTTAACATTAATGGGGGATGTGGTTTCAACAACTTGGTATGGCCCTTGATACCTCGTGAGAAACTTCATCATTTTCCCTTTTTGTGTATACATGGTGTTACAGAAAGGCAAGGCCAAACTTTCAGGAAACATTCCTCACACACAAAGAAAGAAAATTGCTTTCCACGTTAGAGCTCATTTTATTACTTCTCTTCAAATCACATTATTTATGGAATGGAAACACACAGCAACAGAACGTACCACCGTGACTTCAAACACTTTGTTACAGGAAATGTTCAATATGTCCTCCGTTAGCGAGGATACATGCATCCACCCTCCGGCGCATGGAATCCCTGATGCGCTGATGCAGCCCTGGAGAATGGCGTATTGTATCACAGCCGTCCACAATACGAGCATGAAGAGTCTCTACATTTGGTACCGAGGTTGCGTAGACAAGAGCTTTCAAATGCCCCCATAAATGAAAGTCAATCGGGTGGAGGTCAGGAGAGCGTGGAGGCCATAGAATTGGTCCGCCTCTACCAATCCATCGGTCACCGAATCTGTTGTTGAGAAGCATACGAACACTTCGACTGATATGTGAAGGAGCTCCATCGTGCATGAACCACATGTTGTGTCGTACTTGTAAAGGCACATGTTCTAGCAGCACAGGTAGAGTATCCCGTATGAAATCATGATAACGTGCTCCATTGAGCGTAGGAGGAAGAACATGGGGCCCAATCAAGATATCACCAACAATGCCTGCCCAAACGTTCACAGAAAATCTGTGTTAATGACGTGATTGCACAATTGCGTGCAATTGGGCCAACTGGCGGTGAATCGAGGAAGTGCAGTACATACTGACGAAACTAAAATGAGCTCTAACATGGAACTTAAGCGTTTCCGGATACATTTCCACATAACATCTTTTCTTTATTTGTGTGTGAGAGAATGTTTCCCGAAAGTTTGGCCGTACCTTTTTGTAACACCCTGTAGAGGCTGGACAGCATTACCAATTGCCCACCTCTATAGTGCAGTAAACTTCCTTTCCGCTTCACTCCATTTTCCTGCCTTTTCAAAGCCTTCATATTCGCATTTTGTACACATTTCCAAACATCCCGAATTGTTCTCGCGAAATGACATACAGATTCACCGGTCATTCCTATCTGTAGCCTCACTAAATCAAAATGTGACGGCATTTTTCGCCCTTACACTACCTCATATGGAGACAAACCGGTATTTGTATGGATTTTTGCATTATATGCGCATACCATTTGCTTTAAGTACTCGTACCACTGATGATGATGAGAATCCACATAAAAATTCAGCATCTTCCTGATTGTTCTGTGTAGCTGTTCGGTCCTTCCATTGGCCTGTAGATGCAATGGACTCGTCCTCAACTTCTTTATGTTCAACAATTTAGACAGTTCCTTCATTAAATCCGACATGAAGTTGGTCCCTTGGTCAGTAATTATTGTCTCCGGTACACCAAACTTCAAAATCCAGTTATTTACTAACGCTTGTGCGACCATGGCTGCCTGTTGATTTGGCTTAGCCACTATCTCCACATACCTCGAAAACTGGTCTATTATTGTCAGAACGAATCTGTTCCCCTATGGTGTTCACCTGAAAGGTCCTGAGACATCAATCCCCAATATAGAGAATGGACATGTTCCTTCCGGCAATATTTGTAGCTGTATCTGTTTCCGACTCAAATTTGCTCTCTGTGCACATGGTATACAATTCTTGACACACTGATCCACATCCACTTTCCTATCTCTTCACCAATACCTCTCCGCCACGCTCCTGTTCGTCGCTCTTCACCCTCCATGAGCAGATAACATGTGAGCACATGCTTCCTTTAAAACCTCATCCCTCAGCTTCGCTGACACTACTACCCTTGGTTCTAACTTCGTTTCTCTGCACAGAAGACCATCGTACGTATTAAATTGCGGCTTTACAATAGTCGTCAGCGTCCTGTAATTCTTGCCATACTGATAGGTCATACCCTATGACTTCTACTTTTGCCACCTTTCTACTCAGTGCGTCTGCATTACCGTGCTTCTTCCCAGGCTTGTGCACTCTTAGTAGTCGAATTCGCTAAGCCTCACAGCCCACCTAGTGAGTCTAGTGGACGGATCCTTTAACGCCAACAACCACTTCAACGCAGCATGATCTGTCACTACCTGAAATCTTCTCCCATATAAATAACATTTAATATATGTGATTCCATAGATTACGCTAAGCATCTCCCTCTCTGTTGTTGAGTAATTCCTCTCTGCTCCATTCAACTGCCTAGATGCATAGGCTACAGGATGTTCTTTCCCATCAATTTCCTGACTAAGAACACACCCTAATGCTTGATTTGATGCATCACATGCTAGTATAAACTACTTTTCAAAATCTGGAAACACAAGAACCAGACTTGATGTTAACACTTCTTTCAGTTTGTCAAACGCTTTCTGACACTCTTCTGTAGACTCAAATTTCACACCCTTCCATAACAATCGCTTCAACAGATTTGCTAAATCTGCAAAACCATTCACGAACTTTCGATAGAAATTGCAAATTCCGATGAATGACTGCACTTCCTTAACAGTTTTCGGTTCCCAAAACTCCCTTACAGTCTGTACCAGCCTCGAATCTGTTCGCACTCCATCCTTACTGATAATATGACTCAAATATTTTACTTCTTCTAATGCAAAATGACACTTCTCCACGCTTAACGTCAAACGAGCCGCTCTTAACCTCATAAAGACTTCCCTTAACCGCTATGTTGCTCCATATTACTTGAAAACATTATAATGTCATCAAAATAGACAAGACACTGCCCTGGTTTCAAACCCCTCAAGACACTGTCTAGCAACCTTTGAAACGTTGCCGGAACCTTTTTCAAACCGAATGGCACTCTGACGTACTGGTAATGGCCTTCAGATGTAGAGAACGCAGCCAGCCGCAGTGGTCTTGCGGTTCTAGGTGCGCAGTCCGGAACCGTGCGACTGCTACAGTCGCAGGTTCTAATCCTGTCTCGGGCATGGATGTATGTGATGTCCTTAGGTTAGTTAGGTTTAAGTAGTTCTACGGGCTAGGGGACTAATGACCACAGCAGTTGAGTCCCATAGTGCTCAGAGCCATTTTTTTTGTAGAGAACGCAGTTTTTGGACGATCCTCTGGAGCCACCTCTAACTGATAATAACCACTTGTCAAATCCATCGTAGAAAAGTTCTGGCACTGTCCTAAGTGAGCCAAAGTCTCCAATATGTTTGTAATGTGGTATGCGTCCATTACTGTCATATTATTGAGGTATTGGTAGTCACAACAGAGCCTGTATTTCTTAGTTCCATCCATATGTTTATTAGGCACAACGACAATGCCCGTTCCCCAGCAACTATTACTATGCTCTATAACACCGTCCGCAAGCTGCTGATCAATGAAATCCTCCACAATCAGCTGCAAATACCTCAGTATTCTGTATGGTTTACTATAACCGGTGATTCATTCCCTGTTGGTATCCTACGTTGAACTAATGAAGTTGTTAGCAATGGCCCTTGCGAAAAAAACAAATCCTTAAATTCCCACAATAATTCTTGCATATGTTCTCTTACTCCTCCTTTCAAATGCTTAATTTTGTCACGCAATGCAGTTCTATTGGCAGCTAGTGGTTGATCGCTTCCCCTACCTCTCGAACACCAGTCTTCGTCATTTGGCACATCCAAATTTGCTACTAAAACTCCTTTTCTCAAATTCGCGTCTATAGCGCTAAAATTATCCACGTTCACGGGAACTACTCGTCCATCGTTCCCCTCCTGTATGCGCACAATACTGCGTTTCACTAAACAACCCAATGGGCCCAAAACTCCATTATCCTCCAATGGTTCAATAACACATCCTGTATGCACAGGTAGATTCGACTCCACACTTAGCCAAAGCGACTTCCCGGTGCCACCAGACACACACTCATACGAATTAAGCCTCAGTGTTAATGTATGCAGTTCAATAGGTCTGTTCATTACGTTGAACGCTCCTCGCAACAGCTCTGCATCGACAACAGTTTCCCATAGCTGAAATAACATTCCACCTAGTTCCACAGTTATAGTGGTGGGCAGGAAATCGCGTATCTGTTAGAAATCACAGTGATTGAGAAGTCACAGGTATCACAAAAACAACTTTACAAAATCTAACTGCGATTTCAGTCACAGTTAGCAGTCGCAAGTAGCATTTCACATTCAACGCCGTGAGCCATCTGTTGGCCGAATTCCGTACTGCTTTCTGCGATTTCAGTGACAAGTCGCGGCTAGAGGTCACAAGTAGCAACTAAAAAGCGCAGTTAGCATTGCCATATGTTGAGCAAAGTTCAAACTACGCTATCCGCTACCGAGAAACTGCGATTTCTGTGACAAATCGGAACTAAGAGTCGCAAAAAGCAACTACAAAGCGCAGTTAACATTCTTTTTCAAGTGCCATCTGTTGATCGACGTATGTACTTCGTTATGAGAGCCTTTTGCCTCAAGAGATCGGTGTGCTATGTGTGCATATGAAGAACTTATTTCATTAGTGGTACAAGTCCATTTTTGTTCATTTTGAGATACAGAGTCATAATGTTAAATGAGCGCTGAAAAATCTGCAGTTGAGACACAGGAATATTCAAGAATATGGCTTCTTGCTAGAGATGAACCTTTATTTATGTTTGTTTGGAACATTAATTTCAGAAGCATTATAGACAGAAAAGTGGAGGTAATGGACTTGTACCGCTATTGAAATAAGCCCTTCACATAATATGACGACATGCACATTCAGTATCAGTTATGGTTGGTCAAACACAGCTGTGACTCTGAAAGTATTATATTAATAAGAAGCAACATTGCCTTTTTCTCCTAAAAATATCAAGTAATCTAACAAATGTTTGATTCTGCTTCCAATATTACAGTTTTGCTTAATACTCCACATGCCTACAGGACTTTGCAATGTTAACACAGCAGAACTCAGACATCTGTATAAGTGTAGTGAAATGAAAACAGTATTATTGAGCCATATGAATGCCTCAGTTTTGTTCCGACACAGTTCAAGACTCGGAATAAAAGTTTTACACTTGGTGTTCCACATGGCAACTTCACACACAAGAACTTTTTGCCGACACGACTACCATCTACATAAGTAAGCTATTCCTGTGTTACTTTCAAGCAATGCACTTCAGCTATTCCTGATTTAACTGGAAGATCTGTACTTCCCACTTTCATATGAACAGCCTCAAAATGCATATTGTAGACTTTAGGATATGTTACAGGTCAGTGTCACACCAAAATTGTGGAGAAGGGGAGGGGCGGCATGTCACCTTTCAACTAGTGTTTACCAGTAAATAAGTGTCGGAAAATTACGGGTATAGGACAGCTTAACATGTGGAAAATGAGATTTTTATTATTCACTCACTGTATTTAACATTTATTATTCCTTTAAAATCGCACAACAACTTCAATAAAACACAGTTTAAGAACTCATCTGCACATTTATTTCACAATTATGTCACTTTTAAACTGCAAAATCTTCTAAGAGCTGTCTTGAATTTTCACGAGTCTCTCTCGACAGCCTTGATTTGGATAGATACGTACAACAACCAGTAACCAGAGTCAGAACTGTGTCTGCAAAATCACAAGGATTATTAAACAATTTTTGCTGTCACTAATTACACGTAATATAATTGAATAGTAGATCGCTAATATTTGCTCTAATGAAAGCCACTCAATGGAGTATATTTCACATTTGCAAGAACGATCTCACTGAAGTAATTAAGTCCAGCGAAACACTTAGAAACTAACCACTCGTAGCCGGCCGCGGTGGTCTCGCGGTTCTAGGCGCGCAGTCCGGAACCGAGGGACTGCTACGGTCGCAGGTTCGAATCCTGCTTCGGGCATGGATGTGTGTGATGTCCTTAGGTTAGTTAGGTTTAAGTAGTTCTAAGTTCTAGGGGACTAATGACCACAGCAGTTGAGTCCCATAGTGCTCAGAGCCATTTGAACCATTTTAACCACTCGTCTGACGAAAACGGTCTAAAGACGCAGTGGCAATTTCTCCAGATCTGTTGACAATGATATTTTGAGTTATCACTTTACTGAGTGACTGAAATGTAGTTCGGGTACCTGTGAACATAGCAATATGTTCGAATTCATTTGATAAACACGAACTATTACGCTACTGTATGGCTACGTACATATTAATTACACTATTAATATTTTCACAGATGTTTCTTTAATACAAAATTAAAGCCAACGGAAGAACAAACGTAAAATATACTTACCAATGACAGGTTTGTTGAGATGCAATTTTCTGTGTGTACAGATGTAACTTTTTCATACGGTGGTAAGTCGCAGAAATCGCAGGAGTCACAGAAATCGCAGAAGTAGCAGAAATCGCAGAAGTAGCAGAAATCACAGAAGTCGCAGAAGTAGCAGAAGTCACAGAAATCGCGGAAGTAGCAGAAATCGCAGAAATGGCAGTGGCGGAGGGATACACGACCTAGGTTCCTTAACTGCGACAAATCACAGTTAAGAATAACAGATACTGAAAAGTAGGATTCACAGATATCGGAAAATCGCAGTTTAGCCCATCACTACACAGTTCGTTTTCCAAGCCAATTTTGGTATGATGCTGATGCAAGAAATCTGCTCCTAAGATTATGTTGTAGCCCTCGCTTACCCATGGTACTGCCTCCATGCATGCATCAGATCGGACTTTCCCTATGCGAAAGTCAATTGTCACTGACCTCCTTATTTCCCTCTCCACGCAACCTATAACATGGTGGGTTAACTTCCTTCATCCCATTAAACTCTTAGTAGCCACTGACACTTGTGCCCCTGTGTCCAACAAAATCTTAAACATTTTAGTTCTTTGAATCCTACCACTGAACATTGTAGCATTGAAATTAAATTAAACGAGAGCTCCCTTAGGTGGGTCTTGGATCTCCTCTGTCGTTTAACGATTGTCCACCTCTACTAACTCCACTTCTCCATCCTCCACGCTGCTGATTTCCACCCTTTCCTCTATTCCTTGATGCTGGGTACATTGCCTCTGCATCTGTCCTGTATGACCACACTTATAAGATTTTATATCCGCTATAAACACTGTTTGTCTATCAAGTTACCCCTATTGCCACATCTATTTCCTCACACTGAATTGCCAGCTGAATGGCCAAATACAAATCTTTCAGAGTCCCTTCAAGCACTTTCCGCGATATATACGCCGGTAACCCCCCCCCCCCCCCCAAAAAAAAATATATCAAGTGCCCTATGCTCGGCCCCTTGCAACAGAGAACCATTCGCTTCATCGCTCTGACCCAACTCGTAAGTGTACTCGTTAATTTCTCTTATTCTGTCCGCAAATTTTTCTACCGTCTCCCCCTGCCTCTTCGACATTGTACTCAACCTCTCCCTAAAGTATCAAGCGCTATTCCGTTTCATGTACCTTTGTAAAAGCCCCTCCCTCAATGGCTTAAACTGTCCTGCCTTCCTTAAGGCCTCAGAACACCTTACATATGTCTTCGCTTCACCAGTTAATCTAATCTTGGCTACATGTAACAACTGTTCATCCAACCAACCATTCATCACAGCAGAAGTTTCGAAGTCCTTCACAAACGAACGCCCATCCTCAGATGCCTTGCCAGAAAACGGAATAACCAAACTCGTGGCAGCTGGATTAATCTTCTGCTGTGGCACTCTAGGCAATGACAACTGTTCCGATGCGGTTTCCCATTCACTTCTAGATGTTAATTCACTCATCAATTGCGCATTGTCCACTGTCCACTAAGCTAGCTTTTCCAACAAAACCTGTACCGCTTCTGGTCCTGACACATCTCATGTTCCTGCCATTATGATGCTTTTGTTCCCTGTTAATCCCAAAACAAAACAATTAAGTACAAAAATAACCCGACTCCCTACACTTCAGTATCATCATACTCAAACCAATACAAATTAATTAAATGCCACGAAAAAAAAAAAAAAAACACAAATCTTACTGCTCCAAATACACTAACATTTACTCTGACAACAAAAAATACTATGCCCGTGCAAAACATCTACAATGGCCTGCTATGAACCATACTCAAAAACACAAAAAATAAAGGAAACGTCCAACACTCAAAATAAAACTGGTGAAAACTCACCACATCTTGTGACTGTGGGCTTCACATTGTACTGTACAGATGACGTCCGCTATTCTGACACCAAATGTAGCACAACCTCTGATAATGAATGTAACAGCAACACCAAATGTAGCAGGAAGAAGTAGAAGGCACAGTATTAAGACTTATCCAAGCTTTCCTAGTGATTTATTGTTTACAACTAGAGTGCTGCATTCCCCTTGGTCTGCATCACCGGCTCCTGCAATGCTGAAGACACCACTTTGCGGTCTGCGAAACGGCTTGGAGCAGAATGGCTGCCTCAGCAATCCGTGCAGAACACTGCTTTGTGGCGGCCTTGTATGGTTGTAGAGTTGCGGTAACATCAGGATGCACCACAGCCAACTCAGGGGCCATGGCGTGGCCCACAGCTGGCTGGTTGCTGACCCTGCATTGGCCTCAGAGGGTCTCGCCAGCAACCTGCCATGGACTGGAACGCTGGAACCGCATCTGCTGCTGTGTGTAGCCAGTGGTGTGACATGCCCCGCTGTCCAGGAGAGCTGTCACACTTGAATGCTTTGTTAGTGAACTGGCACCTATTTATATGTGACTGTGTGCCTCTGTTTTGTTAAACGCACCACTCCATGTCATGTACTAGTAACACTTAGGTTGGTCAGTGGGCCCCTTCAGCCTCTGACTTGCACTTTTTCTGACGGTTCTACACCCCTGTGGCCTCTATTTTACTTTGCAGCTGCTGGTGAGCGTAACTCGCTGTAAACAGGCTCACACCTGGCTGTAACCTGTGCGCTCAGAAATATTGCACCAAAACAAACTTTTCCTATCCCAAACGGTAGTGTGGCTACACTTCTATTCACTTCCCATTTCTTAACAAATTCCACTAAATTAATGAAATCAATAAAATTTTTATACCAATAAAGTAACTACAAACTTTTAAAAATAAAAGAAGAAACTCTTTAAGGCTAAATGTATTAATTTATCATAATGGAATTGTGTAAGTCCCTCGCTACAAATAAACTGTAAACATATAACACAAAAATTAATAAAGTACATAATAGAATAAAAATCACCATCCAAAAAATTAAAACCAATAATACATATTATAAATACAATTCTCATTGCTCAACCAAAAAAATCAAATAAAATAAAATCAAGTAAAACCATCCACACCATACTCAGTATTAAACCCTGAAAATAATTCAGATATCCCTTTGGTATAATCAAAAGAAATATGTTTGGTTTCAGCTAAACATGATGCATTGCAAGCCAAAGCTAAAGAAAAAGGAATAATAACAAATCAACAACAAAGCTGATAATTTATAACATCAAATACATTAAACTACAAATTAAAATAATTAAATATGATAAAATCAAAACTAATCTATCTGCATACGAAATAGTCCTGGGAACAGAGCATAAAGGACCTAATAAAGAGTCGTTTAAATCTGATGATCAAACAGCAATTATTATGTTATATGCACCTAGAAAAATCAACAATAAAGCTGATAATTTATAACATCAAATACATTAAAACTAGGAACTGAAATAATTAAATATGATAAAATCAAAACTAATCTATCTGCATACGAAATAGTCTTGGGAACAGAGCATAAAGAACCTATTAAAGATACATTTACAGCAATTATTACAATATATACACCTAATCTAGTCTGACATAAAAATTAAGAAACCACAAAAAAGAACATATATAAGTTAAATAAGGAAAAAATACTCAAACAGGCTAAGAAATTATTAAATTACAAACTGGAGAAAAATAATGATGCAAGTAATTTGACATAATAGGAACTGGTTGCTACTTACATACTAATATACACTCCTGGAAATGTAAAATAGAACACATTGACACCGGAGTGTCAGACCCACCATACTTGCTCCGGACACTGCGAGAGGGCTGTACAAGCAATGATCACACGCACGGCACAGCGGACACACCAGGAACCGCGGTGTTGGCCGTCGAATGGCGCTAGCTGCGCAGCATTTGTGCACCGCCGCCGTCAGTGTCAGCCAGTTTGCCGTGCCATACGGAGCTCCATCGCAGTCTTTAACACTGGTAGCATGCCGCGACAGCGTGGACGTGAACCAATTGTGCAGTTGACGGACTTTGAGCGAGGGCGTATAGTGGGCATGCGGGAGACCGGGTGGATGTACCTCCGAATTGCTCAACACGTGGGGCGTGACGTCTCCACAGTACATCGATGTTGTCGCCAGTGGTCGGCGGAAGGTGCACGTGCCCGTCGACCTGGGACCGGACCACAGCGACGCACGGATGCACGCCAAGACCGCAGGCTCCTACACAGTGCCGTAGGGTACCGCACCGCCACTTCCCAGCAAATTAGGGACACTGTTGCTCCTGGGGTATCGGCGAGGACCATTCGCAACCGTCTCCATGAAGCTGGGCTACGGTCCCGCACACCGTTAGGCCGTCTTCTGCTCACGCCCGAACATCGTGCAGCCCGCCTACAGTGGTGTCACGACAGGCGTGAATGGAGGGACGAATGGAGTCGTGTCGTCTTCAGCGATGAGAGTCGCTTCTGCCTTGGTGCCAATGATGGTCGTATGCGTGTTTGGCGCCGTGCAGGTGAGCGCCACAATCAGGACTGCATACGAGCGAGGCACACAGGGCCAACACCCGGCATCATGGTGTGGGGAGCGATCTCCTACACTGGCCGTACACCTCTAGTGATCGTCGAGGGACACTGAATAGTGCACGGTACATCCAAACCGTCATCGGACCCATCGTTCTACCATTCCTAGACCGGCAAGGGAACTTGCTGTTCCAACAGGACAACGCACGTCCGCATGTATCCCGTGGCACCCAACATGCTCTAGAAGGTGTAAGTCTACTACCCTGGCCAGCAAGATCTCCGGATCTGTCCCCCATTGAGCATGTTTGGGACTGGATGAAGTGTCGTCTCATGCGGTCTGCACGTCCAGCACAAACGCTGGTCCAACTGAGGCGCCAGGTGGAAATGGCATGGCAAGCCGCTCCACAGGACTACATCCAGCATCTCTATGATCGTCTCCATGGGAGAATAGCAGCCTGCATTGCTGCGAAAGGTGGATATACACTGTACTAGTGCCGACATTGTGCATGCTCTGTTGCCTGTGTCTATGTGCCTGTGGTTCTGTCAGTGTGATCATGTGATGTATCTGACCCCAGGAATGTGTCAATAAAGTTTCCCCTTCCTGGGACAATGAATTCACGGTGTTCTTATTTCAATTTCCAGGAGTGTATATGATCTGCCACTACTGTCTTTACAGTATGACGATCCTGGCAGGCATCTGTGCTGTGTAGATGCCCAGAATCTCATCTATAGGTGCGAGAATGTTTATGTGACCACTGATACCAGCATTGTTGCACAACTGTCGCAGCACATCCATCTTGTGTAGCAATTCGGTAAAAGGGCCATCCCACTACATGGAAGGCTACAATTTGTCCCCTTTCAAATTGTGCTGTAAGAATCACGAGTCTCTGTGGCATGGTTACATGCTTGCTTCCCATTTGTGCATCACACTGATCCTCCTTGCTGTGAATGTACTCTATTAAAGGGTAGATGCATATGACACTTTTGTATCTATGCCACTATGCTATCTGTTGGCAGGCAACATTGAAATCGTTATCAGTACGCCTACTATCCTCCAGGTGGCATATGCCATAATCGAATGCAAATCAACAGCTTCTCTCGAATGTACTAATTTTTTCCGACAGTTTACTGATCGCTGCATGGTTCCTGTGAGAGGCTTATTCAACTTACCAATCTCAAAGGCTCACCCCCCCCCCCCCCCTGCCCCCATTTTCCATCTGAAATGTTTTTCTTTAATGAACACAATATTGAATAATTTAATGTCAAATGTATACTTGTTTTTATTAATATGAAAAGATACAAAACCAACTGTCAGCTTTGTGAACAGACAAAGGATAGAAGGATTGAAAAAAAAAAAATAAAATAAAGACAAATATTTTGGAGTTAATTTTGTATTTTAAATAACAAGTCATTATATAAATATCCAAAAATACTGCATTATCTGTTATTTGTACAAATAAATTTCTATAAATAACAATACAATCCATAAAAATACCCAATATTTTAATTTCATAACTATATTGTAAATAAATATTATTCACAAAATTTGCACTGTGTTTCCACCAGAATAAAAATAAATCAAGCTGTAACGTATCAGTGAGAATCCTGATGGAATAAGCAACAAGCTCATGAAATACAAAAGCATTTATCTTATTGGAATAAACAGTCCACAAAACATTTCTAGAGTAATTAAAAATGGTGGCAATACAATAGCCCTTCTTGAGTTAATCAAAGATTATTTGATCATTCAGGACACTTAATCTTCAAAGTTCTTAATGTTGCACAAAGAGATTGTAACACTTGGCTTCAGCAAATGTATTTCTTACAAAACGTATCTGTAACAAGTTTCAATATGGCATACAAGCAAATTTATAAAACTAGAAAAAAATGCAATAGAAATAAAAGTGGACAACATGCAGAATGAGCACTAAAGATGACTGGGCTTTGTAGAAATGGCATATATACACATGCGTACAATTTTAGCGTGTTTGCATAAAATAATAAACTGGGTAAATTACAAGAAAACAGTCTGGGTGATTTGAAATGAAATAATCTAAAATATTGTCAAATAGTGTGTTTGGCATTACTTCAGTCGGCAACGATTTTTGTATACTCCATCTGTATGTAGCCAAAGCCTATATCCACTTCATGTAATATGGTGTATTATCTACAACTGGATAATGTCTATGATGAATCAATTATGTAATATGTTGCACATACTACTGTGTATTCCACTTATTGTAAAACACCATCGTAAATAGTCTGGGTGATTAACACGAATACATAACATGGACACACTGACAGCACTGAGCAATGTCGATTACAAGGGGGACAATTTTGTGATTCAAAGACAGACAAATTTCAAATTTAACTAATAAATAAAATGAGAAAAAGTTGAACAAAAATTGAAACAAGATTAAAACAAGAAAATTCCTCGAAACTGTAACTCCACTTCGACATGATGAGAAAGATATAGACACAATGTCCACACATTAACATAAATAACACAATATGTATGGATTAAAACCAATACATAAAATAATAACAAGTGAGTCATTTGCTATTTTTGTAATGAGTATCACATCCATTTAAAATAAAGAAATATATCTACAAAAATTTATAAGAATCACAACTAGGAACAGATTGCTAATGTCAGCCTTCACAGAACATTACACTACATGAATTTGTGATTAATCATACTGGTTCACAAATTAAATAATTTTGTTGCTGTTACAGTTTCAGTCAATATCAAAGGCAAAAACTCTAGTGTACATTACTCTTACACAATATTTTGTGCCGATTGTAAAAGAAATGGCATTTCAGCAGAAACTGCAAATAGTTGGTGAAGATTTTCTTAGGCAATTCTTCTAAATGTTGACATATTTAGAGAGTGACATAAGTTCTATATTACAAGTATACAAAATTTGAGCTATGAGTACATTATCTTTTAAAAAACTCCTCCAAAATGCTATGACAAATTAAATATATAAACATGGCCCAAAATGCCCAGTTTCCCCACCCTAGACCTTGAACAACAAATTAACCCTATATACATTATCATCATTCTCTTATTACAATGGTAACATTTCATTACTGAGTGGAAGACATGCATGAAATGAAAGACAAAGCAAATCATGGAACGGATGTCATTCTCTTTCCTATAGTCATGCTTTTGGTGGAACCCATTTATACGATCCATAGTACTTGAAGTTGTTCTCATCACACTTGTGGTCAGAAGCCTTTGGTCCACGTGAACCGTATCTGTAAAAAGTAAACAACATTCTATGATACAAAGTGTCTTTGGAAACTGAATATGCACAGCTCAAAACAGATTCTTAAATGAACAGTACAGTATAAGTCAGCATGCTGCACATTAAATGCTGCTGTCAAAGTGCTCCATCAAGCACTCTGCACGACTTTTTTGATAAGTCGATGGCATGAAGACAGTGTTTCAAATATATGGTCCAATATTAAAAGCACTGCTGAGTTAAAAAATGTAATGGTGCAGAGAAAAAGCAAGAGCATTAAAAAAGATATAAAATTTATCTGAGTCAAACATTATCTCACTGTCAAATTACAATTAGAAATATTTTTCAAGCATATAATAAAAACACATAACAAATAAGAGGTGTTGAATCATGAGAAAAGAGACATTAGTGACATGTGGATACATGAAAGTTACTAAAATTCAGGTCTTAAATTTGCAATGTATTAGCAATTCTTCAGGATAGTGCAGCCAACAAAAACACACATAAAGGAAACAGAACTCCTATATTTGGGAACCACACATTCCTTCTTCAAAGGGAACAAAGAAGAAATCAATAATGTATGTAACAAAGGGAGTGACAGTGTCTGCCAGAACACAGGTTAAGAGATATACATGAAGTATAAAAAGGAAGGGAGGCAAAGATGAAGGAAAACACATTAACGTGACTGGGAAATAGAAGATAACTTAAAAGTATGTGATGTGTCAGCATTAACTCAAGTACTACAACAGGGAGATATAGAGCAAGAATTACAGATGGATATAGAATCAGCAAGGAATGAATGGAAGAAATGATAACAATACATTATGACAATAAATAAAAATACACTATACTCCATAAAGGCAATAAAATTGTTGTGAGAATATATGGAAAAAATGAAGTGCAAGAAGAAATTGATGGGTAGATGGAAGGAGCTTTTTGTAAACTGAGTCCAGAAAGGCAGTGGAATGCAAGGATATGTTGGTGGGCAAGTTCCAAAATTCAGGGGAAATACAAATACCTGATGTTATATAGCAGACTATGACCCCAAAAGGGAAGCCGGGGTCAAACTGTCGGAACATATCAATGAAAAAAGATGACTTGTCTGCCTAAGGGACACCTGCTTCCCAGTTGCTAAGTATGTTATGCAGAACTGGGTGCCAGTAATAACATCAAAATTCTATTTTACTTTATCTTTTTATTATATTTATTTGTTTATGTTTTATTTATAGTATTGTTATTATTAAATTAATTTTCTTCTGCAAAATTATTTTTTTCTTCTATGTCCATCCTCACCTTTTAATAGATCAATTTCTTCTATTATTGAGAATTTGACACAAAGTTGTTACTGGAACATACTTTCCAATGATATTAATGTCACCTTCTGTCAAATGCCTGAATAATGTTTCTCAGTTGAGGATCCATGGTACAATCACCTGAATTGAAGTGGTCCCACAGAGTCTCCACTGGGTTTAAATACAGGGAATTTGGTGGCCAGGGGAGTTCTGTAAACTCATCCTAGTATGCACACCGCCACGAACTGTGTGACACATTGCATTGTTCTGCTGGTAGATGCATCATACCGTGGAAAAAAACAAGTTACATGTAGGAATGAACATGTTCCCCAACAATAGACGCATAGTTGTGTTGAACAATTGTGCCTTGAATGACAAGATCACCCAGGGAATGCCATGAAAACATTCCCCAGACCATAACATCTCCCACATCCAGGCTGGACCCTTCCAACAATTGTCGTTGTGGGTTTGCATTCAGACTTTCTATGCCAATGGAGAATAAAACATGATTCACCTGAAAAGACAACCTGTTGCCACTCAGTTGCAATACTGGCATGCAAATTCCAGCCTTCACCAGTGATGAACAGCTGTCAGCATGGGTGACATTTCTTTCATGATTGGAGGGTCCTTTGTCTTTCGTGGGCAAGTGCTGCACCAACTGAGCTACCTGAGCATGACATGAAGCATCCTCTCAGCTTTACTTCTGCCAGTAATTGATCTCCTATCTTCTAAACTTCAAAGAAGCCCTCCTGTGTAACTTGTGGGACTAGAACTCATTGAAAAACAGATATTACAAAGATATGTCTTAATCACAGCCTGGGAGATCATTTCCAGAATGAACCTTCACTCTGCTATAGAGTGTACACCGATTAAAACTTCCTTGCAGATTAAATCTGTGTGCCAGCCTGGGACTCAAACCTGAGGTACTGGCAGAAGTGGTGCTGTGAGGATGGGTTGTGAGTTGTGCTAGATAGCTCTGCTGGTACAGCACTTCCCCATGAAAGTGAAGGTCCTGGGTTCAGGTCTCAATTCGGCATGCAATTTTAATCTGATAGGAAGTTTCACAACTGGACATTTCCTCTTCACAGAAAGTGCCTTTCAGATACTAGGGTGAATGTAAAGACAGTGTGGATTGAGTTATTCAGCTTCAAAATGGCAAGGAAAGTGCTGCCTTCCACCAATCGCCTGGAGTGTTGCACACCCACCACTATCTTCTTCAATGCTGCCAGACAGACCATACTGAAGAAGCACCAACTAAACTCAACTTCCTCACTGTAATTATCATATTGGTAATGACACTGAGTAGGTTTCAGATTGCCATGAACAACTGAAGAATGTGCCTCAGCACTCAGTAAAATTAACTTTCCTGGCGATATATGAAAAATAAGTCAATTCATAGCGTTCAACACTCATTTAAATGACCAATTTGACATTTCAGTTAATTAAAAAAATAAGTACCCACTTTGTACTGTTTACCTAAGGCATTTTTTAACAATTTGATGGTGTCACCATGGGTAGTTCCTTTTGTCTCCCTTAGTGGCAGACCTTTCTATGGAGGACTTAAGAGGAGTGACCAATCAACTCAGCAGTTATAAAACCAACAAAACTTTGACACTGGACTGATGACATTATATTGGTGACATTTTTATTGTTTGAGCTCAAGGTTTTGACAGTCTCAGAGAGTTCCTTTAACGTCTGAACTCCGTACATGAAAACACAATTAACTAAGAAAATGGAGGAAGCAGGTTGTTTCCCATTTTAGACATTTTAGTGCAATGGAAAAGAGATAGCACACTCACACAGTCTATATTTCAACAGTCCAATCATACAGACCTTTAATTACAGGTTACTAGTTTCCACAGACGGGCACAAACAATGGGCATTCGTAAGACCTTGATCCACCAAGCCCATACTCTCTCAGATGCCAACAACCTGCAACTGGAACTGGAATCCTTCAAATTGTGTTTCGAATAATGGACATTTGTCTCAGCAAGTGCAGACAGAGCTTCAGATGTTCAAACAGCAAAACAAGTAAGAGGTTGAAGCTTTCAAAATGACAGCTCATCTACCATATATTGGGAATATTTCTGCAAAAATACGCAGATTATTAAGAAGACTAAAGGTTAAAGTGATCTTCTGCCCTCCATCAAAAATCTTGGCATGTCTGGGGAATATCAAAGATGACTTAAGAGTTCTGCAAGGCAGAAGTCTATAGGATTCCATGCACATGGAACAAATCTTACAAAGGGAAAACAATGCACACTGTTAAGGACCACGTTGGCAACACCAGCAGCATATTTACCTCCTGCAAGACAGTAAGTTATTGCCAAACTTGTATTTCTACTGATTATCTGATGCAATACAATGAAACAAAAATTGTGGTCCGTACATAAAACTTTTGAAGCTCTATCATCAATGAATCAGTGGAAAAACGGCTGTCTGAGTTTCTTACCAATTAGGATGGTGGTTTTAAATTACATACAGGGTGTACATAAAGTGTGGGAACACTTTCAATTATTTATTGCACAAGAACCAAACATAGTACAGATATCATACATATGTCATTTTGAATAGAAACAATGAAAGTTTTTTTTTTTAATGTAGTAGTTCGGTAATTTGCTGATAGTCAGCACTAATCACAAACGTGGCGAGTTTAGGAGTGGAGCGAGCTTTCTGTGCATTAGAGTTCGACAAAAACAAGTGTGCTACAGCTGTTCAACGGATGTTTAGAAACAAGCACGGTAAGAAGCCACTAACAAGGAAAGTGGTTGTTTGTGCCCGGTAAAGAGAAGCGGATGTCCCAGGCTGAGTGAAGTGAATGTGGAGTGTGTATGAGAGACAGTCATAAGGAGTCCAAAGAAATCGGTGCATCGTGCATCCAGTGAACTCGAAATGGCTCCAATGACAGTGTGGGAAGTCCTGCGACAGGAGCTGTCTATGAAACCATTCAAATTGGAGCTAGTGCAGAAGTTCATTGAAGACAACAAAGACAAGCGTTTTGAGTTTAGTTCGCAGTTGCAACAATTGAATGAAGATGGGGATGACATTGTTGATCACTTAATTTTTATCAGCGCGAAGCCACTTTTCACACTAATGGGAAAGTGAACAGGCATAATTGTGGAATCTAGGGTGCAAAGCATCCACACGAATGCATTGAATTTGAGAGGTAAATGTTTTTTGTGCCTTGTCACATCAAAAACTGTACAGGTCATTCTTATTCACTGAGAGCACTGTCACTGGATATGCCTACTTGGACATGTTACAGCAATGACTGATGTCTCAAATGCAATCAGACTCTCCGTTCATCTTTCAGCAGGATGGGGCTCCACCTCATTTTCATCGTGAAGTTCATGGGTAACTGAACATGGAGCTGCCGCATCGATGGATCAGCTGTGCTACAAAAGGAGACAGCTGTTTCATGAAATGGCCTCCCCGATCACCAGATCTGACTCCATGTAACTTTTTTTCTGTGGGGACACATTAAAGATATGGTGTATCTACTGACTATACTCTGTGTTGTAGCAGAGCTCTGGGAGAGAATATGTGAAGCACCTGCTACAGTCTACGATACCAAGCTGGTCACTCATGGGTCACATATTGAATGTATGTAAAAAAAAAAAAACAACTTTCAGATTTTCTCTTGAAAAAGCAATATGTATGACATCTGCACAATGTTTAGTTTCCACACTTTATATACACCCTGCACTGCTCTGCATAGCCAGTACTATTCTGCAATTTCACAGTTTGAAAATGACTGATCAGATACAATGAGACGAGCTTCCACCACAGAGTGCACCTTGCAGCAGAAGAGCATGCACTCACATAGCGCTTGCACAGTTATAACTCATTGCAACACTTATTTATCAGTGTGATTTTACATAGGCGAGCTCAGTATATTTCTGCCAGTGTTCACCTAAAGAGAGGCCGAAGACTGCACCAAAATATCGTGGCAGCAAGTTACAAACATCCATGGATTAAATGGTGAAAATTTGAATAAGAAGAAAGGCATTCATGGTTTAAATACCAAATGGTAGAAGAAAAATGGGCAACTACCTAATTCTCAATTATGGAAATCTGTTATTAATGAGGGAGAAGAATGTGTTTATTGTGAATAACAAAAAGGGACAGAAAAACAAACAAACAGATAAGAGAAAAGTCAAGAGTTGACGACATGATTGTGACCGTTACAAAACTGAAATGGGGATAAGCATTAAGTGCGGCAGGATGATAGGAGATGGATGAAGAAGAATCTATGCTGGATTTTTTGTTGCAAGAAAAATATACAAGACAACCCAATAAAAGAGGAATTCATGAAAAAGAAAGAAGCAGAACAAAGTTGGATGTGAATTGTTGAAGACTGTAATATATGGAAAAGTCTGGAAAATGGCTATAACCTGTAGTGTAGTGTATGTTTTTCAAACAAGTCACACCATTCTGACAGATTCCCTTAATATCTGCAACATTGTTTTTAATTTTCTTGTTTATAATAAAGCCTAAATCTGAATTTCCTTCTTGCTCTGTTGCTCTGTTCCTCTGTTATGAAACATAAGTCCTGATCTTCATTCTATTTTGGTATTCACTTTTTCACAATTTTGATCACTCTGTGCTATTTAAATTGATTACTTAAGTTTGTTACTGGTGCAAACAAGACGTTAATGAGCCAAGTAGAACAAATAAAAACTTGGATAATAATGGGCATTATGTACGCACACCCCACCAAAAATGTTGAAGAAAGGATGGTGACAGTACACCAACAGTGGCAAAGGGCACTTCCTTGGCTACAGAGGTGGTCTTAATGTTCCTATGGTACAATCCAGACTGATTACGTGAACAACCACATCATCATTAGTGGGCCTTTTACACTTCATTAATAGATTATTAAAACAAGAGCTGAGTGAAAAATGGAAAACACTGTCACACAAGTACCCTTTCCACAGGACAATATTCTCAACCATATACCATCCGTGACAGAGAAAGAACAGTGATTTAGACTCATCAGTTCACTGTCTATCTTATTTTAATTATGATTTCTGATTTTATTTCCAGTCTTTACCTGACTTAAAAATTTGATTAGGTGGAAAAAGATGTTCATCAAGGAATACTATGAGTATTGTGTAGAGTTTGCCAAAACCTATTTTTCTGATACTGTGAAGAAATGGAAACATGAAATGCCAATTCTACAGCTATAAAATGGAAATTAACGTGAATTCTTTGCAAAATAAGAACATGAATTTGTTGATTTTTTACCACAGTTATCAACCTCTACTCAAGCACTATAACTATTCTGCACTTACTGCAAACAGTACAAGTGGAACATGTAAGAATTAATAAAGAACTAATTAAAGATTAGATCAGAGTACAATCTACAATGGAAATTAGAGAAAAGAAAATAAGTATACTTACACATATGGAATTGGAGCAATCTTTTTACTTTCAATCTCATGAAGCAGTGGAGTAAAAATCCTCCATGCCTCTGAAAGTTCATCAGAGCGAACAAAATGCATCTGTGATCCACAGAATACATCAAGTATCAGTCTCTCATATGCATCAGGCATTTTTACTTCCTGTAACAGAAATAACTTACTTAAAGATTTTGTATCTTGTAATGAAATCTGGTAATAAATTCATAAAATCTGAACACAGTAAACAGTAAAAAACCTATAATTTCAGTTTCTCTTTCCCTAGCAAAAGCGTGTGTATTCTTAAAAGCTGTAATAAAACCCCTCAAAATCATGGAATTTCAAAGACAATCAACACACACACACACACACACACACACACACACACACAATAATGACACCTCTCTATTGGCCATGCTGACAAGAAATATAGTGACTCTTAGAAGTCATCTCTAATGCTGGAGCAGAAAGGTGTAGTGCTGCATCAGTACAGTAATAACTATTTCCTTCCAATAATTACCTCTTTATCTTTAGCCTATACGTCACCTCTTGCATCTCCTACTAGAACTATGAAATTTGAATCTCTCTTGTCATAATCAGTTAGCAGTTCTGACTCATCGCCTGCAACTTACTCCTTCTTTACATCTTTTTTTAACGTTTTCAGGATTCTTAGTTTTCATTTTTAGCTACTTAAGCTTATAGAACTTTTGAAAGCTGATGAGTCAACTTATTATTCCAATTTTGTTTTGTCATCCTGTACAGTTAACAATTTTCACCATTTTGTGTTAACTAAAAGAAATCGCAAAGAATATTTGGAAACATAATATTTTGTACAAGTATGAACAAAATGTTACAACATTGTTATTTTGTTTATGCATGTCGCACCTATTTCATATATTTCCAACAACATAAATCATTTAGTCCTTAATTCCATTTGTTTTTGGAGGACCAATCTGATTTACACATCATATAAAAATGAAAAAAGTTTGCCAACTCAGAAACACATTGTGATCACTAAAAATGAATACAGACAAAACATGCAGTATTTTTAGTCAACAATAATTCATCAAAGATTAATTCTTCAAATTACCTTGTACCGACTTCCGTATGTCAAATCCAGTTCTGTTTCCTCCAAATCAAATGTCATTCCGGGGGTTTTTGTCATCATTTTGATGTACACAGCTTCACCTGGCTGGACTCTAATTACTAATTCATTTCGTTTAGGCTTTCCACTAAAAATATCTCCAGGAACATCCTGGTACTGAATTCGTACTTCAGCTTTGCGTTCATTTAATGCTAGTAGAAAAGAGAAAAGTCTAATTAAAATATATTTTTTCAAGTTCTCTCATCATAAATAGTGTTCCATGAAATTTAGGGATTGCAGCCAGATGATGTTGACATCTTGCCATGATACTTCGGCTGGCAACTATTAATCTACCTTAAGGTGAGAGTTTGAAACTGGAGATTGCTAGTTTACATCGCTAATTTGATGATGGATGAATGGTTATCAGCTGAAATATCATGGCAAGATATCAATGACACCCATTTGCAATTCTGAAACTTTATGGAATACTTATTAAAATATACTTTGTAAATGCTTGTTATCGTTAAACACAGTATTTTGTCTTACAAATATATGTGATTCATTAATGGTATGAGTCCCCCAAAATCAGGAAAACATCAGCAGTCTATTATTATTATTATTATTATTATTATTTAATAAAATTTTACATAAACATATTCACTTCTTATTCTTGTAAAAAACTGCAACCTTTGCCGTGAATTTGTTTGTGATACATGGTCAAAGTATTATGTAACTTCAAATTAAAAGAAAAAAGAAATCAGAACATACCAACAATTAAAAATGATAGAACACAATTTGTCACATTTACAGAAGAATACAGTTGAGAAGACAACTTCGCTACTGAAGATCATGAAGGAGGATGAAAATAATAATAAAATCCTTGAATAATTTGGTAAACTGGCAAAGAGTGTGCTATCCTCTGACATCGGTATATAATGACTCCATTACCCAGGTACTACTCAAAGTCACTTCCCCCAGTCAATGGTATTACACTATTATTGCTATAGTTCAAAACTGGTGATGTGACAAATAGTCATGCCAGGGTGGGGGAAATCATCACTGTTGCTGGTTCGGAGCCCAGAAAAACTCTCCCTATGCTGGGGGCTCGGATCCTCATTACTCATTCAAGTAATATACGGATCCAGCACTCTTAACCACTGCCCCAAGCCACTGACTGCGGGAGTAATGCACACGGGGACCGACATGCATGGGATGCCTCTTAGCTGATCACTCAGCATTGGTATCCGTACAGTGAGCATCGCGATTGAGTCTGTGACCTGTAAATAGCACAGCTCACAGCCAGCCAGGCCTACCCACTGTCGAGCCCAGGCACTCTCAGGCTCACCAGTTTTACCCAGCTATACCTGAGTCAGCCACAGGTTCTAAGCCTTCATGCCAAGTCCCCGATAGATGGGATTTGGATAGAAATGATTACTACATGTGTCAGTGTTAAAATCTCACCACACTGGACAAGTAACAACCAAGGACATTTTATTTCGGGTCCTCTACTGCACATCTCATACTGGCTGCAACGTCCACTGCCCTGGAACAAAGGATAGTGTAGATAACAGTCATTTTTATGGGTAAATGCCGTGTGGTCTATCAAGGGGCTCACCATATCCCAACATGCAGAATTCGGATACGAGTTCCTGCATGGACCAACACCTCAAACAACTACCCCAGCAGCTAGCCCATCCCTACCTTGCCAGAGCAAGTAATGTAATAATGTAATGTAATGTAACTTAATATTAAAAGTGTCAATATTGACAAAAATGGAGAAAAAGCAAGAGATCAGTGGCAACAAAAACTTAATATACTTACAGAGAATCCTGCATGATCAATAAAAGGTTATTATTTATGGCCAACAAAATAATTTACATTCTTCACTGGGTACAAGACCAAAACAAGTTTAACTGCTAAACTACAGTAATCACACGTGTTCCCAGTTTACACTTCTGCACTACTAAAAAAATTGTTGGACAAATGACATGAATGTTATGAGCATGATTCATAAAACTGAAGAATTTCTACAAAGCTTGAAATTAATTAAAATACATATCAGAGTACCTTCCATGAGGAAAGTGGGTGCACTCAGTGACTGATATGATTTATAAATTACAGAGCTCGCTAATCATTCGTCCTCTTTCTTTTCCCAGGTTTTATTAAATGACGACCGATTTCTACGCTCTATAATTTATAAAATACAAATTACGTCAAAAACAGTGACAAACAGAAACTGACAAAACATTGGGACAGTTACATGAATTGGCTTAATCTTGCCTTTAATACCACCTGTCATGAGGCACGTAAGATGACACATGCTAAATTAATTTTTGTGTACTCTCTTAGTTCACCACTGATTAATTTGTGGTCATTAAATGATCTATTATCTGATCATAGAGACCCTGAGGGCATCAGGGCTAAATGAGTGGTGGCAAAAAATAACATCTCTCTAGGATATCAGAGTGAGGCATGCGGCTTCAGTGATGATGGAGGTATTGTCTATGTGAAGAATTTCTTGGGGCAGAGTGAAGGGGCACAGGGGATCATGGCAAAAATGTGGCCTCTATTTCTTGGGCCAGGTAGAGGCATTAAGAGTTTGTTTTGTGGAAGTTTCTTGCTACAAGACCCTAAAACATTTAAGAAAATCAGGGTACCAGCTTGTACCAAGTACAAGCTGGTACATAATAAATGAAAGAAACTGGGCTGCCCAACCTAGTATCTGACTTAAGGGGGGAGGGGGAAGGGGGAGACTGATATGTTCACATCAATATTTTGGGTAAGATAGTAGCGGTGCTGTAACTTGGAACTTCCTTGGCATGTGCCACCTTTCCTTTGAAGACCATGTGAATGTGTGGTACAAGGGAAGGGGGTGTAAGCAGTGAACTGGACACAGGGAGTCTGGTGGTAACAGCCACATGCAACATAAAGGTTGCCCAGGACAGTGTCGAATTCTAACTTGGGAAGGCAGCAGGTTTTGCTGTTTGGGGGTGGCTGTGTGATGGGTGGCCACATATTAAGTCATCAGTTCCTTTGTGGCATTTCCATTGTGGGAATTACACTGACCCATCATCTGTGTACTTCTTTATTAAATTCCAAAGGGAGTGCCAGCAGTAACGTGTGTGTTTTGGCGAGTTAAAATTGTCTGTAACTCAAACCTCCTGAGTGGTATCTTGCCATTATGACTTCTGTGTTAAGCTGCCTGAGTTGACACAAGTAAAATGTGTGTGTCTCAGACGGAGGAGCTGTGTTGCTAACTACCACAATGTTAATTTTGATAAATGCATTTCTGTTTTCAGAGTGTGATAGAGGTACGAGCTGACACCTTCTCCTAAATTTTATGTAACTGGTTTTAGATGTTATGGTGTGATGGTAATATTGTTGTTTTTTTCTTTTTAAGAGCTCTAAAAGTTAATTGTTCAACTGTACGTTCAAATCTGCTGGGATGTCCTGTTAGGATCTGTACCGAGTACAAATGTCTTTAGACTACAATCTGAACAAGGTTATTCAGAATGAGGCCTTGCTGTCTGTTGCTGGTGCCTGGCTGGTGGTTTTGGCAGAAACTGTGAGTTGAAATTCAACCCATGTTACTGCAATTCTGTCTGTGTTTATTCAGCTTATTGCTGCCTGGACACTATTTTGTTACTAGCAACTTCTGATCCAATTACTGGCATTTTCAAATAATTTCGATGTTAAATTGTATGCTATAATCGTTGGGGCTTTAATTTTTTTATATTAAGTTGATGCTTTAGTTAGTGGCACTTAAAATATTTGTCTGGGTGTTACACAATCAGATCTTTTCATTAGCACCTTAAATCTTTCCGCATTTATAGTGTTTGATGTATTGTAGACAGTTTTGAACATCATTTACAAGTGCTTAATTGAATAATCGAACCTGCTGAGGTACCAGCATGTGCCTTCTGTAAACTGTTTGTGTTAAATAAATTTTTGAAATTTTTCTGCTGAGGGCCGGCTCACTGGCTTACCACTTCTGGAACCCTGCATTCTTACATTATTTCAAATACTACTCAGTACATGTTGAGATTTTTGGTTTCAGTATAATAGTTGGATTTTTGGTTTCAGTATAATAGTTGCCTTGCCATTCTGTTTTGGTGCTGAGGTATGTGACAAATGAAACATTTCCAAATGAGTAGACAGATCATGATGGTATTTTAAGAGAGCCAGCTGACTGCCCCAACCACATACGTTTCTGTAATTTTACTGTGGGAAACACAACACAGCTCCTATGATGTCAAATGATGTGCAACAATTCTTTGTGGCACCTTGTCACTACATTGCAGCATTGCCCTAGAAACATTTCAGTCTCACATCAATCACTACATGTGTGTTCAGAAATGTGTACTGTAATCAATGGTGAAGAAACAGAGAGCAAATGCTGTGAAAAGATCTAATGCAAAGTGTTTCATCCAGAACCGCGATTTTTGCACAATATATGTCAATGCGATTTAGTTTGTTATTATGCTGTGTTAACCAGATTAGTGTAATGAAAACTGTAATTACCCAAAGACTTTTAAGGAAAAGATTATCCAAATTTACAGTTAGAAATAAGTTTCTGCTGTCCTGAGAAGCACAGTAACACCATGGTGAAATGTACTATGAACGATATTCATACACACTGGGGCTATTTACAATGTATATTTAGAACCATATGACTTCCAGTTGTTAAATATTTTAAAGGAGATATACAGAGTGATAGAACTATACTGAAGGTGAAGCTTAGGAGTAATCAAAGGATTTTCTGCAGATTCCGGCCATATTCTGAGAATTACTAATAAACTACTAAAAATCATTAGTGTAAAATATGCAAGGCTCACTAATATAACCACTTTGAAGCAAGACATTGCTTATAATAAACATTACTTTTATTAGCATGCTAAAAATGCAATTTTCAGGTGGACAAAAGATATACCTGGGAGTGAGAAGAGCATGGGCTCATAAATATGATGCGATACTATGTAAAGTTTCAATTAAAAACAATACCTTTCCCACAACGGAGAATAAATGGTACACCATCCCAACGCTCACTCTTTATTTTTAATACTGCTGTGGCAAATGTTGGTGTTGTTGAACCTGCTGGTACTGTAGGATCATCCAGGTAACCCAGCTTTTCTTCACCATTCCCATCAGGCTTTCCAACATATTGACCAAGGACTACATCATCTAGAGTAATGGGTGGAATGCATCGAAGTACTTTCACCTGTTTTTAAATGCATACAAGAAAAGTATTATTATGGTTGTATATTAAAATTGTTGAATAATAGGCACCATAAATATTAAATATTAAATATTAAATGTACAAACAGTAGCATAAGCATTGCAGTTTTCAACCATTTCACTGGCAATCTCTGTATTCCACAAAGTGAAATTGCTCAACAGAAAACTGGTGATTGGATCTTATGGGATATATGTACAATTCTATATATATTATGTAAATAAACTTGCTCCCCCTTCCACCTGCAGTTTAATTATAGCCCACTGAAGCAACAAAGCATTGTGACTAGAAAAAGGTGCAGATCATATTTGTTTTCAAAAAAGGCTCATCACTGTTGGCCTTTATTGTTAACTGTAGTCTGTTTCAGGCTTATGGGGCACATTTGATGCTCATATATTATGATCTTTAAAGAGTTTGAAAATCTCCTCTGTGAGAGTCAGTACAAGGTTCCATAAATAGTAACTCTGTGAAACTCAGTTCATAGTGTTAATCCACAAGAGCAAGACAGCAGGAGAAAGCAGTATGACATCTTGATACTGTGTTCCTCGGTTCCTTGCAGATATTTGATGCACTTCCACAATGTTATCTAGTGAACAAAATATGAGCTTACAAAAAACTGGGGCCAGCTTAGCGAGTGGACTGACTTTCTAGCAGACAAACTACAGCATGGTATTGTTAATGTTGAGAAATATTCAAATGTGAATGTATCTTTAGGTGTACCACAAGGGGTGTTGTAGGAGGGAGTCTGTGAAGTGAGTAATAAACCTCTCATTTCTGCCACCTCCTCGCAGGCAGCTAGGACAATGTTCCAAAAGACACTACAAGTTCTAAGCATGCAGTAAAGTAAGTTTTCTTCCACAGACTGTTTTTTCTCCGCCAATGCATTTTCAATGAGGCTGAAGTCTGGTGCAGGAGTACTCCAGACAAGATGTAAGCGTTCATTCTGTTCTGAAAACCAGTCCTGCCTCATAGCTGACATGTACACTGAAGACTGATCCTGCTAGAAAAAGATTAATCAATCAGGATATAGTTGACACACTGATGAGACCATAAAATCGCACATAATATATTGGGCAGCATAAAATCAGCCATCTATATGGCAAAGCATCCCAAGTCCACAGGAACACACTGAACCCAAAACTGCTGCAGACTCACAGCTACTGTGAGATGACTTTGGACATGTTTGGATTTAAAACAGGCTCCATGTGGATTATATGCTCTTCCTGGGCCATAACTCACTGTGTAAAATACTGATTCATCAAAAAATGTTACATTCAGACAGCCACAACAGGCATTTTCCTCAGCAAATGCTAATTAGTAGAGTCCACCATGATCATCATGGAGCCCTTTTTTAATGGTCACATATTTGCTACGTAATCTATCCTGCCAAAGCCAGAGCCGAACCATTTCATCTGACCGTTTCAACCACACCATGTTAAGGGGAAAAAAGATTTTGTTGTGATGTGTTTACAAGTTCATACCCTGGACTGATGTTGTTACACATGGATGACCAGTTTCCACATGCCTACTGGATTTTTCAAGAATCATGTCATTTTATTCATTGTTACACAATGTGCTCTGCAATGCCACACCATTCCCCAGTCTCTGATGCTATCAAATTCTCTTCCTCCGCAGTAGCAATGATGTGAACTTGAGGATGAGGCATGGCTCATGAATAAAGTAATTGGACTACAAGCAAGAGGGTTCAGGCATCTGACTTTGTACTGAGTTCTGTCATTGACTATCACAGAAGGAATGGTACAACAGCAGGCATAATTCACTAAGTTGAACTGTTAGTCATTGAAGCACACAACTACCTTTGCTATATGCCCAAGGCTATCACATGCAAAGATAGCTATCAGAAATACAGGTGCGTCTGGAAGATTACCAAATTTTTGGTCCACTTGTGACAGTACCTTGGGAAGAACAAATATAAACTCTCCCGACACTACAACATCAACACACCAGTTTGTTTTTGAGGGAGCCTCCTGCAGATACCATGGAAATGTGCAACGCTATATTTGCCACAAGAGATGCCAGCCTCACTGACAGAAGGGTGAGTATTGCCATCAACAGCATTGCAGTCATGGGCATTACTTTGCATCTGTGAAACATGTGCCCACCGAGTCCTGAGCAGATATACTTCTGTTGGTATGTCTTTAGGATGCCATCCGGTTGCTATGCAGCAGTTCAGTTTGCTGAGGCAAACAAGGATCTACTCATTGCAGCAGCCAAGCAGCCAGCAGTTGCATTCACCATATGAACATGATCACGTCTCTGCAGCCACAACAAACTGCCAGCCACCAGCTATGAGTCTCATCATCTCTGACATTGGCCTCCATGAACTTTGGGCAACAAGGCATAGTATTTACTGATTTTGTTTAAGGACACTTGTCCTCCTCCTAGTCTGTCCACACTTAGACTTGTGCTATGAGGTCTGAACAGGGCATATTGCTTCGAGATTTTGTATCTTTATCAAAAACTCTAAGTGAGAGCCATTTAGTGTCAAGTATAGATCAAGACAATTAATTCACTGTGTTCCATTTATCTTGCATCTTACAACACCAGACAACTTTAGTTGTCAATCATTTTGTTTGTACTGATCAAAATAAAGCACCTTTGGTTTTATAGCTACCTGATAATCTCATCTCGTGTTGTGCACCCAAAATAAGGTCACTATATTTCTGGCAATGAGGATAGAAGGTTTCAAAGTTTTCATCGCTACAGTTAATGGTAACCAGTTTTTAAATGCAACAGACAATATTTCTGGCAGTTTCAAGTACAGTCAGTGCTACCAGGGCATTTTTCCAGAACTTGCGAAGTGCCAGCCTCACTGACAGCAGCACAAGAATCACCATCAACAGCACCACAATCAGGTGCACTGTTTTGCAGCCAAGAGCAACATGCCCACCAAGAGCTGAGCATAAGTCCTTCCAGTGCAAGTGATATTACACAGTCCACTCACATTAGTGTGACCAGGGTATACATTAAACATAACAGCACTCACACATGGCAGGTGGTAGCACTAGAAGTGGAGTGTATTGGAGTGTCTTGGAAAACAGTGTAATCATTGCCACCATGCAGAAATGGATAGATTTACCTTATGTCCAAAAGGGCATGATCATTGACTTTCGGGCCAAGGGTGGAAGCATTTCTGAAACGGCTAAGTTTGTAAACTGTTCACATTGCCTATCATTAAAGTATACCATGTACAATCAAATGGCGCTATCCAAAATCGATACTGAGGTAAACGTGGTGAACAACAGGCCATAGACAACAGGGGTGAACCATGTCTACAGAGATGTGTATAGGTAAATAAATATGCAACTGTTGAGCATCTGACCATCCAGATGAACCAAGGGGGCTACAAACACTGTCTCCTCAATGATCTTTCAGTGGATGTTGCTGCATTTGGGCCTCTACAGCAGGCACCTGGTTCATGCACCCATGCTGACCGTTGTTCATCAGTGATGCAGACTAGAATTTTCATGCCAATATTGCAACTGGACAGCCACTGAGTAGCAACAGGTGGCCTTTTCATTCAGATGACTCACATTTTACGCCCCATCAGACAGATGGCGAACACCCTGCAACAATCACTGCAAGGGTCCAGGACTAGGCAGAGAGTGTTATGGTCTGGGGAATGTTTCTGTGGTATTCTCCGAGCGTTCTTGTCATTTTGGAAGGCACAATGGAACAACACAAGTATGTTTCTACCCTTGGGGAGCATGTCCACCCATGGATGCAATTTATTTTTTCCTTGACACAATGACATCTACCAGCAGGACAATCCAAGGTATCACTCAGTGCAAACTGTACGTGGATGGTTTGAAGAGCACTACGATGTGTTTACTGTATCCCCTGGCCACCAAACTCCCTGGATTTATGCCCAATCAAAAACCTGTGGGACCAACTAGACCAGGCTGTTCACAACATGGATCATCAAACCGAGAAACCCAGTGCAACTGGCCACAGTACAGGAGATGGGATGGCTCCACATACATGTCAGTACCTTCCAGAACCTCACTGACTCTCTTCCTGCACACCTCACAGCAATCCGTATTGCAAAAGATTGTTATTGAGCTTTTGATAGGTGGTCACAATAATGTGACTGGACAGTGTAATTCTTTCCTTATCATGGCTAACAAATGCAATTCAATTTACTACTCATTATTGGTGATGTTTCTTCACAGAAAATACTGCAGCAAATTAGCATATATTTATAAAGTTCACTTAATATACCAATAATCATTATGATTCCATAACACATTGAAACCTATCACTTCTGCAAAGCACTGTACTGTACTGTACTGTTCTGTCACGAGATGCCCTTGCTGACCGTGCATGACACAGTCAACTCTAATTGTTTTAATGTTAGACAAAGATCGGCCAAAAATGGCACATCACTCACTGGAAATGAAAACAACTGAAAAAATAAAATAATAATTTTTAAAAAAGGTCAAAACTACCACAAATTCAATGTACGAGTATGTATAATCATCACATTGTTTGAACAAGATTTAGATCACTCAAAAAGAGATCAGATTCAACAATCATCATGTTTTCAGTATTTTATTGCTTTCAGTTGAACAGCTGACACAGAAATTGTAGTCATTACCAACTGACCAGGACGTCATCAGTTCACCTCCCTGCACTTACCTTTTTGTCAAGTGTGATAGTTAAGAGTATTCAATAAAACTGAAGAGTAAATTAACTTAGTACAATAATTACAGACTAATATTGTTTATAGGTAAGAATAATAGAACATGCACTGATAGTAAAACATAATGCATATGGTTTTACAGAATCATACAGGCAGACTCTTACCATCTACGTAATACTCTCAGATGCATTTTCATGAATGTAAACCAAGTTTCTTTTCTGGCAACTAATAGACAAAATAAATGTGCATGCACAAAAGTATCTTTCACTCAGTATGCATATTGCAGAAGATGTGTGTGTTTTAAATGCTTTTACAACAATTTCCAACCAAGACATTATCATGACAACATTCAAAGAGCTTGCCTGAATTACAATACGAAACAATATTTGTTATGATTATCTATGTTTTCAAAACCTAAGCCTCATGGTCTGCACCCTTTAACAAGAGCTACTTTTGAGAGGTCCCCAAACAGTGTGTTAAAGTGCACTGAATTGGTGGGTAATCAAATGTGGTCTGCCCTTGCCAGAATTCATTAAAATGTTGTTGTTGTTGTTGCTGCTGCTGTTCATCATCATCATCATCATCATCATCATCATCATCATCATCTTCTTCTTCTTCTTCTTCTTCTTCTCCTCCTCCTCCTCCTCCTCCTCCCCCCTTCCTCTTTTTCCTTTTTCTGTTGTCTTCAGTCCAAAAACTGGTTTAATGCAGCTCTATTTTGTAAGCCTCTTCATCTCTGAATAAATACTGTAGCCTACATCCATTTGAAGGTGCTTACTGCATCCATGCCTAGTTCAATCTCTACAATTTCTACTTCCCAAACTTCCTTCCAACACTAAATTGATGACTTCATGATTTCTCTGGATCCTATCTACCAATCCCTTCTTTTACTAAAGTTGAGGCACAAATTACTTTTCTCCCCAATTCTGTTTAGTACTTTCTCATTAAATACATCAGAGCTGGTCATGGTGTGCCAAACTTCATGTAGGCTGCATGTGCAGCCTGCATGCAGGCCAAGGCTCAGGCTGTCTTGTCTTTGCTCAGTTCTTCTTGAAAGTACCCAATACAGTGCAACATGTGGTTTAGTACTGTGGTGTGGCATTTATCAGGCGGTGCAACTCTCTTCAGTTCAGCAGAATCAGTACTGTTTACCCTTTGCTATTTGTTTGTGGCATGAAGGGCGTTCACAGTTCCAGTGGCTGTTGGCACAAAAAGAGGCAATCCAGCAAATCTATCATCATTTAAAAATGACTGGGAATGACAGAAGAGAGAGATAAGAATTCTCAGTACATATTATTCAGTCACATAAGTGATGGGTACTGCAAACTTGCTATTAAATGACATTACAATATCATGCAGAAAGAATTGAAGGATTTAGTTGTCAATGAAAGAGCAAAAACTTACCATGATCAACAGGTGTGATATACTATTATACACATCAATAAGAACTTTGTGCTAAATTTGCAGACATGCAGTACATGAAGAATTTGGTGGTATGGGTAACAGACTTTCCGAAGTTGCATGCATTATCCCACTGTTAGTTGCAAAAGGTTTTGATGGAACTACACAAAGTGTAGGGAGACTTTATATACTGCTGCAAAGTATGTTGGTCAATGGAATGATTTTTCACTTTTAAACTCACTACTATTGAATTTGAGGAGGAAAAAGTATTGCACAAACGAAACTTAGTACAACCAGAATGGATTGCAACCATCGTATTTTAAGTGGACGCAACAGCACACTGCGCATAGAAGGGCACTGCAAGGTGAGAAACAACTTCTTCTGATTTGATTGAGAAGCATTTAAAAAGAAAATTGCAATGTAGAAGGGGCACATTCTGATGAACTCAGGCCAGTTCCTTAAGGTCAACTGCATCAAAGAAAATGTGGGGTTTGAAGAATTCATTGGGGCTTTGAAAAAATTACGAGGATAGTTTCCTAAACGTTTTGAGGACACTGCCAATCTTACCACCATTTTTGGAACTGTTTGCCATTTCAGTTGAAAGTGCCCCTGTGCACATGCAGGTGTAACTGATTGATCTGCAAGGCAATTCCCATTTTAAAGGTGTATCCTTTTATATTAAAACTGTCTAGGATGTCTACACTGCTTTTGTCAGGTAGTTACCATGTCTCCACAATGAGGCTGCAAAAGTGCTACAATATTTTGATCAACGTGTGTGTGTGTGTGTGTGTGTGTGTGTGTGTGTGTGTGTAAAATCTTTTTCAGTTATGAAACTAAATAAGTCATGGTTACATGGCAACTTGAGTGCAAAAATCTGGAACTGTCCATGTCTGTCCATATGCTGACAGTTTGTACCATATAAAAATTATATGTTGTCTTCAACACACGAAAAATAATTAAACAATACCGAAAATTTGCTTTGGTTGTAATCTATGTTGTTGAGAAACATGAAATATAAAACCAAGTCATATTCAGTCTGACTGCATTGCCATTTAAATGTGGCACATTCGCAGTTCCCCCTCAGATAGCGTTGTGTGGTGGTGCGGGAAGTGTGCAATGAGGATCAGGCTACGGCACTCCTGCCAGTGCACGGTTCACAAAAAAATTCTTGGCCACCCCAGAATTACATGATTTATCCATCAATTTTCAGCGTTCTTCTGCAACACAGCATTTCAAAAGTGGCTATCCTCTTCTAGACTGAAGAGCTTACAGTCTACATTTCACTTCTGTACAAGGCTACACTTCAAATATCTTCAAGGAAAACTTCCTAAGACATGTTAAGAAATTCCTATTTTCCAGAAATGCTTTCCTTGTTATAGCCAGTCTGCATTTTGTATCCTCTCTATGGTATTTCACCTATCATCAGTTACTTTTGTGCCCAAATAACAAAACCCATCTACTATTGTTAGTTTATTTTTACCAATCTAATTCCCTCAGCAACACCTGATTTCATTTAACAACATTCCATTACCCTTGTTTTGCTTCTGTTGGTGTTTATCTTATGTCCCCCTTATAAGGCACTGTCTGTTCAGTAAAATATCATAAGAAAACCTTAGTGGTCCTCCTCCTGCCGTTGTGTAGACTGAATAATCAACTTTTAATGTTCTTCACCTTTCTGTCATGACGTAAAGGGATTAATTTATTATTATAAATTTTGAATAAGTCAGAGTAATCCCACATTGGTATGCTAACAACAAATGTACCCAGCGGTTTTATCAAAGTTGCCGTAAAAAGTGCCCACAGCTGATTTACAACTAGAAAACTATAACATGCAGTTGTTTTCCATGTAGCACACGCCTCTTGTGGCATGAGAAAAAAAAGAAAAAAAAATGCTGCAACTTAATATGGAATCGAACCTCTGCTCCTCAGCTAAAGTGATGACTAGAAAACAATTCCCTGTTAAGGGACTATGTTGTGTATCTATAGCTAATAACACCATACTACTACTACTACTACTACTACTACTACTTTTTTTCCCCAGAAAAGCATTTGTGTCTTCTTGGAATATGTGTAGAATACAGGCAGGAGCACTTTTGCATAATATTCCAAGTAGTAATTTCTTCCCCATGTTATCAATGTAATGTAAAAATGACATGTTGCATTTCACTCACATCATTGCTGTAGCAGACTTTGACTCTTGCTGTGATTTACCACCACCACTTCTCACATTGTCATGTGCACATATTCATGGAGTGCCTTGCACAGGGCAGATTTCCAAATTAATGGGAAGTTGCAAATAGGGTAAAAGAAGAGCCCAACAAAATCTTACACACCAATGAATCTGTGAGGCACACTCACTAAGATGTTGGAGAAAGGTCTCTCTGAAACACTAACTGCTGTAAGCAATGTAAGCTTACTCAAGTACTTGCTAAAAGAGCTATGTTGATGCCATAATGGTATTTAACAGAATGTAGCTATCATCACTGCTCACAAAGATGATAAATATCAACAATTACTGGCAATTATATAAATGTTGGTTAGAACATTGTAAGGACAGATAGGTAATCTTGTTATTTTCTCTAACATCAAGCATGAAAAGGACCCCAGCTCTGGGACATCAAATACAGCTTGACACACTAAAAAGAAAACAAGAAATGTATTATCTATATAGACAACCTGCTTCTTCTGGCACATGGAAACAGACAACTCTGGATCAAAACAGCCTACCACAGAACAGAGCAGTGCAAATATATAAAACTTTAAGTATTACTTTATAAACCAACTTACCTAGTCCTGGCCTTCAATAAGGATAAATTAGGTAACTGTTCATAGACAAACTACCAGCAGATAACTAAGGCTGGGCTTACATGAATATGACTATTTTCACACTCACTAAGTTGCAGCAGATATCAAGAACAAATTTTTAACATCTAAAATACTGTGTTTGGTTCAGTGCAATTTCATAATACTTATAGATGTAGTAAATCTTTCCCATTGTATGTTACTTGTGTCTGTGGTGGGGTGTGGCTGTAGATTTTGCTCCCACAAATTGAAGTTAATTATTTTAGCCAAATGAGTAAACCAATTATACTTAAGTTTTCTTCTTCATGAGCACTCTGAAGGTTGTGATGGGAATTGTGCCTTTATATTCCCAAAGAAGGTTTTAAAAAGTTGAATGCATTTCCAAAGATGGGAAAATAAGCAAAAAGTCCTATAAATATTTGATTTCGTCACACAATTTTAAATTAATCATAAATTTTATGTCAAAGGAATAACAAAGAAGGTGTGAGTAATACATTCTCTGGAAAGAATTTATGTCTGACATTCACAAAAGACTAAATCTGAAACAAAGTGAGGTGGTGAAGTGGTTATAACACTGGTCTAACATTTGGGAAAAGTGCGGTACAAGTCAATAGGGCGTTACACTCGACTCTTCCTTCTCTTGATAAGAAATCTGGGAATTTCTTCAGCTGTTCTTAGGTATGATGCATCAATTAATTCTGCATAGTCCACATCCAAGATACATTCGCAGTATTTACTGCAGAGCAAATACTGAGTGTGTCTGCAGTAGTGCCCTGGGTGTATCAAAGCAAATCCTCTGGGACGATTAATTAAAATAAAGTACAGTGTGGAATTTCAATACTGTAAGGAAAAGATAGATTGTTACTTACTGTGAAGATGACCAGTGAAGTTGCGGACAGACAAAATGGAAAGACACACAGTATCTTTCAGCCACAGCCTTCATCAGAAAAAGAAAAACACACACATGACCGCCGCCACCTCCAGCAGCTTGAACCGAGCTACCAGAGGTGGCAGTTATGTGTGTATGATGTGTGCTTTGTTGTGTGAATGAATGCTTGTGTGTTTATCTTTCTTTTTCTGATGAAGGCTGTGGGTGAAAGCTAATGAGGCAATATCTTTTAATTGTGCCTGTCTGCAACTTCACGTCACCTTTGTGGTAAGCAACAATCTATCTTTTCCTTACATTGTTGATATTCCAACCTGGCATTTCCATTGTCTGAAGTACAGTGAGGGCAGGGAGACAATGGCTTCAGACAGATAAACTAGGCTGAGACAGTTAGTAACCTAAATATTGATGGCAAAATGGGATTTGCATGCCACTCATCAGTAAACCATTCAAAGCTGGACTGGAGCTGTCAGTTCAGCTATTCAAACCCTCCAACGGCAATATGGAATTAATCTGGACAAAAGAAATGAACTTTGTGAATACAAGATCCACAATTTGCAGAATTACTTCATTGCACTGATAATAACAATGGTGAGAGCTGACTTAATCCTGATGCTGTTATGTCCATTTCCCTCTACCACAATAGTACAGTGCCTTGAAGTCTCAAGGAACTTTCCTGTGGTTTGTGACAGATGTACTAATGGATTATAGTAATAGGTATGATGGCGTGATTGGTCTAAAGGTTCTTTTATTTTTACAATACTCTTTTTGCTCATCATTGCCCTTATTTCTGTAGATTTTTTATATCATCTGGCAACATACACACTGAAGAGCCAAAGAAGCTAGAACACCTGCCTAATATTGTGTAGGGCCCCCTCGAGTACATAGAAGTGCCGCAACACAATGTGGCATGGACTTGACTAATGTCTGAAGTAGTGCTGGAGGAAACTGACAGCATGAATCCTGCAGGGGCTGTCCATAAATCCATAAGAGCACAACAGTGTGGAGATCTCTTCTGAACAGTATGTCGCTAGGCATCCCAGATATGCTCAATAGTGTTCATCTATGGGAAGTTTGGTGGCCAGCAGAAGTGTTGCTGGAACCACCCTGTAGCAGTTCTGGATGTGTTGGGTGTCACATTGTCCTGCTGGAATTGCCCAAGTCTGTCAGAATGCACAATAGCATGAATGGATGCAGATGATCAGACAGGATGCTCACGTATGAGTCACCTGCCAAGAGTCATATCTATACATATCAGGGCTCCCATATCACTCCAACTGCACACGCCCCACACCACTAAAGCGCTTCCACCAGCTCGAACAGTGCCCTGCTGACATGCAAGGTCCATGGATTCATGAGGTTGTCTCCATACCCAAACACATCCATCTGCTCTATACAATTTGAAACGAGACTTGTCCAACCAGGCAACATGTTTCCAGTCATCAACACTCCAATGTCAGTGTTGATGGGCTCAGGCATGGTGCAAAGCACTGTGTTGTACAGTCATCAAGGATACACGAGTGGGCCTTCAGCTCCAGAAGCCAATATTGATGATGTTTCGTTGAATGGTTTGTATGCTGACATTTGTTGATGGACCAGCATTGAAATCTGCAGCAATTTGTGGAGGAGTTGCACTTTTATCACACTAAACAATTCTCTTCAGTCATCGTCATTTCCATTCTTGCAGGACCTTTTTCCGGCCAAAGCAATGTCAGAGATTTGATGTCTTACCCGATTCCTGATATTCACAGTGCACTCGAGAAATAGTCATATGGAAAAATCCCTACTTCATCGCCATCTCAGAGATGCTGTGTCCCATCGCTCATGCACTGACTATAAAACCATGTTCAAACTCACTTAAATCTTGATAGCCTGCCACTGTAGCAGCAGTAATCAATCTAACAACTGCGCCAGATACTTGTCTTGTATAGGTGTTGTCGACCTCAGCACCATATTCTGCCTGTTTACGTCTCTCTGTATTTGAATATGCATACCTATACCAGTTTCTTTGGTGCTTCAGTGTATTACATTTCTGTTTTTAATTCTTGGGGTTAATGAAACGTTCCTAGCAAAAAGGGAGCAGTAACTAAAATTATTCAACACATTCTTTTACTAGCAGGGCTAGTACACTGCCTGCATTTCTCATGTACCTTTGAGTTATCAGTGCCATATAAGACTCATATACAGTGTGTCTCACGAGGAATGGTCAATATTCAGAGATATAATAGGAATGCTCATTTGAAGCAAAAAACCTCCCACACACGTATGCTCTAGTCTGAATGCTTTCCAAGATAGAACTCTTTTAACGCACGTTTGTGTCTTGGCTAGTGGTAGACACATGTGCCTTACCCTCCCTACCTCTTTCATGTTTTATTCTAACCCAACCAATGTGCAATTGTATATGATATGTTGTGAGGGAAGTAGTGCAAGGGATTGTGAGGTTATCACACAGAACCATCAGTAAACTGTGTACATGCACTGGCTAGAATGACATACATCTAACACACCTACACTACCGAAGAATATGCAGATATGGTGTAAATTTATAGCTTTTGCAGTGGTAATGGTCCTGCTGCTATCGAACAATACTGTTGGTGCTGTTCGACACGTCGAATTCCTGATCACAGAGTGTTTACCAGAGTTTTCAGTGCACTGCATGAAACAAATATTCTTCCAACTTCCCAGTTTTCTTCGGAACATGTAGTTCAACAATCTGGGCAGGAGCAGCAACATATTGCTGAGATGGTGCAGCGTCGTTCCCCTACCACAATATGGTGACATTCTGCATGTATCAATGTCCCACGAACACATGTATGGCAAACATTACATGCAAAAAAACTTGTACTCATTTCATGTACAGCATGTCCACAATTTCACATCGGTAACAACGCCACACAACTTGAATTTCATCACTGGTTAAATGACAATTGCCATTAGCTTCCATTAATACTATTCATTAGTGTTGCCACATTTACACGTAATGGAATCAGCAACACATGTAATAATCTCTGATGGTCACAGGAAAATCCACAGGCTACAGTGGAAATCAGTTTAAAAGACCATTTTTAATCAATATTTGAGACAGCATGACCAGTATCATTTTGATAAGTCCAGACATTTTAGAAGAGCAAATGAGTTAGCAAAATTACCCACATTTGTTGGAAAAATCATTTAATGAACACTTGGAGGATGTTCCTTTGGCAAAGTGAACTACACCATACTTCCAGCAGAATGGAGGCACTCCACACTTTACCAGATGTGGGAGGGAACATCTCAATTGCACTTACCCTAATCATTGGATTGGTCACAACAGTACAATTACCTGGCCACCAAGACTGGCAGATAGTGCTGCCTTCATTAGGGACTGTGCAGAGGCATTCAGACAAGCAATATAACATTTTCTCCCAAGAGTGCACAAATGCACTGAGGTCGGCAGTGGAATATTCGAAGATAAGCTTGCACAGGCTAGAGTAGCATGGAGAGCTGCATCAAACCAGTCTCAGGACTGAAGACCACAACAACAACAACAACAACAACAACAACAACAACAAGTTAAAAATACATATTTTTCAATTGATACTTACTAAAATGCATGTTGTAATGTTTACTAACTGTTGTACATGTGTACGCATCTGTACCTGACAATGTATTAAATAATACAGGAAATGAATAACAATGTAAACTGAATATGTTCTGTTTAAGAAACCCTTCGGAGTAGGGCACATGTCCGTATGAATTTTTTTGCTTCTAATGATTTTTTCCTGTCATCCCTGAATATTGTCCATTCCTCCTGGGACACACTGCATGCAATTAAATCTGCACTGGAAGTTTTACTGTTCTAATAAATGTACAATTCTGTTAAATTCAGCAAGTAGTTTACTATAATCACTATTATTATTATTATTATTATTATTATTATTATTATTACTACTACTACTACTACTACTGCTACTACTATCATATCAGACAAGCAGCTATTTCAGAATTTTTGGTTTTGAAATAATTCTGCTGTTAAGCATTACAGCATGTACAGTTCCAGGTTCTGCACTGTTTCATGTTCTGTCTACGGCTCATTCTGACAACACCTTTGTGTTTGTTGCAAGTCATCAACTTCCTGAAATACTCTTCAATACATTATTTGAATTGGTCATTTGGCACTCACTAAGTTGCTATAGATTTCTGGATACAAGCTTCCAGTCTAGAAATTATGAATAATATTTTATTAAATTTCCCATACTTTGTTTTAATATGTGCCTCCATTTATTCAGACAAGTCTCAGATCAGTTCTGAAGTTCACAAACAATGGGGAAAGTTAAGGGGGAGGGAGGTTATGGGTGAATAAACAGATGGTAATTGGTTTTCAATTGAATTTCTTATCTCAAGATTCAAAATTTCTGAAATGTTATTTATAGAAACTTCAGTGTATCTGAACTGTCGATATCAACATATAAAGTCATGAAATGACAAATCCCATATGCAATAGCTGGTCATTACTAAAAGTAATCAGCAACAGAAGTAATACTGAATAGCATTTTTGAAAAAATTGTTGTTAAAATCTGGTCCCTGCAGAAAAAGACAACACAATCAATCCAGTAAATTCCATAATAGACTAACTGTATAAACTTCCTTCTCCCCAGCACACTGTTAACTTATACAATACTATTTACCATAGAGGCTGAAGGATTTTAATACAGTGTAATGGACTGCTACAACTACAGTCCCTTCCCCTCCTCACAAGGTGCCAAACTGCTATGTTTTTTTTTTTTGTTTTTTTTTTTTTTTTTAATAAAGAAGTTACATAAGCAAGTATGCATTTGTAGTTACCATAATTGTCATCTACAGTTTCCACTATCTGGAGCACATATTAACTCCCTAATTATCTCCTCTCCTATGTCTCTTCATGTAGCATATACTTCAAAATATCTAATGTATACAAGGAGGTAGATGCAGCACAAAACTGCATGGGCATATTACCAATTCCACTACTACATAAATAAACATTATAAGCTGCAAAGATTACAAACCTATACCCCAATTTATGAGGCAAAATACTTTCGTTGGTTGTTTTAATACAACACAGTTTAATTACTTAGTTTCAATTTACTACTCCATCCAACATTGTCTAATATGTTACTAACATCAGTGAGTTATCATGAGGCTGAGGCAGTTTTAGTAGTTAACATGCCATGTTTGTACTGAACAAGTTCACAGTGGTGATGAATGTGAGAGTGGACATTGCAATTAGCAAGTAATAATGGCAATTTTTATAGCCACTAGAAAATGAAATTTTCTGATTGGTGCGAAAAAAAATTTCTTGTCATTCAACCTACATTTTGGAAATACCTATTCACAACTTTTCCAACATAACAGTCTGTTTTAAATGAAAGTACTTACCTTCTCGTTGCGTATGTCATCTGGATGGATAGATGCTGGTTTTTCCATTGCAACAAGACTAAGAATTTGTAGTAAATGATTCTGCATAACATCACGAATTATTCCAAACTCATCAAAGTAGCCACCTCTTCCCTGTGTGCCAAATGGCTCCTTGAAGCTTATCAAGACAGAAGCAACACATTCCCTGTTCCAAGTAGGACTGAAAATTCTATTGCCAAACCTGTTGAGAGAAGTGAAAAAAGAATGAAAAGTATTCGCCATTTTGCAATCTGTATTTTACAGATGAGTCAAACAATTATAAAAATTTTCTGGGAAACAATTAAAACATAAAAAATAACCACTGGTAATAGATATTCTACTATAAAAAAGTTTTTAAAAAGTAATTTAAAATTCAGGGCCAAAACAGCTGCACCATGAAGCAATTATTGTACAGAAGTGCGTAACTTGTAGTACATAATTAATAGTGGTGACAAATGGTTAAAATCTGTGACAAACTGAATCACAGCACTGGTGCAAAACTATTATTTTATGCAGGTATCATGAGTTAATAGATACTTCTGTGTTACCCCATCAAATCAAAGAGGAATGAGCATGTCCAAAATTAATTTTAGATAGAACTTGTATACACAACTATGTCCTGTTTTGTTTTCTTCCTCACAGTTGGGTTTCGCAGAAGGGAAAGTCTTTCTTTCTCATCCCATCCGGTAAGTCTCCTCTGACCACGGGTTCTGGGCAACACTTCTGAACTCTCACCACTTCCTAAATCTCACCCATCCTTTTCCTTCATCCCTCTTCTTTCCACTTGCATCCTTCTGTCAGGAGAAGGAGCCACTGGTTCCGAAAGCTTGCAAATTTCACTAACTTTATATGTGTGTCCTCCTGTTGACACTATGTGAGTACATTTTTTATCTATCCAATTACATCATATCTTCCAAAATTGATTATTTTTGTGGATCTATTAGACTGTCACAGTTGTGATGTGTAATTGCAGAGTGTGACATTCTCTTTAGCTTTGCACCTTTCCTAGTATCCTCATGTGATGTATTTTTCTTTAAGATTATGGCTAATTGTTTGTTGTTTAATTTATATCATAGGCATGTTTCACATATGGGAATGGATTATGCATGGCACTAGAAAGTGATTAACCACCTGGAGAGACATCTGCTAGTCACTGGTCTTTGAGAATTACACACATGCAGAGACATATGTTGGGCAGAAAAAAAGCAGTGAGCTGTGGCACACACTGTCAAAGAATAAATGAGACCAATAAAGGAAAACTAATAATAAAGTGATCATCATGATCTCACAACTAATATTATGGTATGCTGTTGAATTTTAACTGTACAAATGGAAAAGCATCTTTCACTGTCCTTTTGGTGGTGAGGAAAGCAGTCTTTCTATCTGATGGAAACTGCTCAAGTTCAAACACCAATTTCAAAGTGGTAATGTATTCAGCTTTTTAAAATAATCTCCACTGATTAAAGTATGGGTGACTGCTGAGCATGACTTTTGCTGAATCTTAATGGTGAATATCAGATTGTAAATTACCCCTGAACAGACAATAAGAATTTTGATTCAGTTGATAAACTGCTAGAATTGTTTTTATTTTTATCCATTTTCAAGATCCAAATATCACCCAGTGAATTAAATGTAGATTCATTTCGCAACTTGTGGCTCAGTAAGCCATGTCACACTGTAAAGATTTAGAGTAGTAAATTTTCCCTGAGTCTGAAGTTTCTAAAAAAATAGTGTATTAATTTTTCTTTTATAAGTTGCTCGATCTCACCCAATTTTTGTTATTTTATTTACAGGAATGTTGGTCATTTAATGTATACAAATGTCTTTCTTCTATCTGGAAACAAAGGACCTTGAATGAGATCATACAAATAACTTCTCATTTCTTATTTGAATATCATTCTATAAAACTGGTCAAAGGCTTATTAACAGCAAAGTGAAATAGCAATTACTTTATTAACAACAATTATGTGCCTGTTTAATCTTTGTCAACAAGAGCTAATCAAAAAGGTTTTTCAAAAGCATTTTAACATTAGTACCTGTATGAGAAAACTGAAGTGCGTTTTCATAGGTTGGATATTTTGTGATAATTTATTTACTTATCATATGGCATACATTAAGAGATTTTAACCACAAGAATAGTTATCCATATACAAATATTAATAAATTACTACATATAAATGTTTCGTCACAGCTCTGCAGCATAATATAACAGAGCTGACAATAGCTACAGACGAATATCAAGGTCTATTATATAGTTTATTACACCATTTGACATTGCCAGGAAATCTTCGAAAGGACCCTTGTATCCATGTGTAATGTGAGCAACTGTCTGTCATTCTCCACCCCAGTCACAAGATGGTGCTGAAGATTTGCCCCACTTGTGGAAAGTGTCTGCACATCATTCCATGGCTCGTATGGATGTGATTCAGGGTAGTACAAATTGCCTGAGATTGGTCAAATCCAGTGGGTTTCTCCTGGCTGCAGGACAGTTTTATGCAATGTGGAGAACAGTTCTGTTGCCAACACTGTTTCCGTTCACTGATGGCATTGAATTAATTCTCAGTTAAGAATTATGACTGTGATAGAGTTGGACGTCATCAACTTTTTTGCTCCACAGGAAATAAATTGGGGGTTCAATATGAGAAGGTTAGGGTTATCAACAATCTCCTGGTATTCACATAGTAGTGCACTCTTCTGTCTCATTATCAGGAGGGGAATGTCAGTCAAGATAGATAACCAGTATGTTGGAGTAGATTGTTGACCCACTAACAATATACATGGATTCGTTTAAGTTGTACATCTATCTTTTTCACATATGGACACAGACGAACAGTGCTCTGCTGCTGAGTGCACCAATCTGAGTACTGATACTCGGAGAGTGTCTGCTGACAATCCCCAACTAGTGCCACTCATGGACAATGTTATCTAAGCTCTTGTGATTAGCAGGTGTTTGCATCAAGGGCTGTTTAAAAGAGTATGTCCTCTCTAATATGAGTCCAAGGTATTCTGGATGTGTGTTACGATGAAGTTTGACTCCCTCAACATAGACTTCAAGGCTTCTGTGTGCAAATCTACTGGACAAGTGGAAACATGCAACTTCTGTTTTATTTGAGTTAGTTTGTAACCTCCACTGATGGAAGTATTGGCTTATGGTGTCTAGATCAGAAGGTAGTATTTCTTTAGTTATTTTGAAAGTTTTGTGTTGGGTACCTATTGCCCAGTCACCCACATAGGCAAATTATGTGAACTGTTTTGAAGAAATATCAGATATACATCAATTTTTCATGTTCTTCCACCTAACATGTTGTGAATTAGTTTTGTTGTCCATCTGTGGAACACAAGGTGAAATGAATTTGTCAAAAGACATGGACTAACATGGTTCTTTTCAGGGCCCTCCAACTATAAACTTAAAACACATTATTAAGACATTTGATAAAAATAAAACTATGCAACCAATTGCAATTATGGCTAATGCCCGTTAGACTTTCATCTGTTATATCTCTCTGTTCCTATTATCCAGCACAGAAAGGAAAGAACAAATGTTTCCAGATTTGAATGAGATTGAACAGTCCATCCATTTATTAAAAAAACTAAAAGGAATATGTATTAATCCATTCATGAACAGCAAATAATTGCTTGGCAATACGGTTCTGTACTAGGTCGGGAGGGTAGTTGCGGGATGCGAACTACGCTCCCAACCTGGTACAGAAGCAAATAACCAGAGCCACTTCATCATCCCCTCAAACCCAGAACCTCCCACAGAAGAACCACAAAAGTGCCCAACCTGTGACAGGATACTTTCCGAGACTGGATCAGACTCTGAATGTGGCTCTCCAGCAGGGATACGACTTTCTCTAATCCTGCCCTGAAATGAGATCCATCCTTCCCACTCCACCAAGAGTGTCTTTCCTCCGTCCACCTAATCTTCGTAACCTCTTCGTTCATCCCTATGAATTCCCCAAACCACCTTCCCTGGCTCCTACCCTTGTAACCATCCTCGGTGTAAAACCTGTCCCATGCACCTTCCCACCACCACCTACTCCAGTCCTGTAACCCGGAAAGTGTACACGATCAAAGGCAGAGCCACGTGTGAAAGCACCCACGTGATTTACCAACTGACCTGCCTACACTGTGAAGCTTTCTATGTGGGAATGACCAGCAACAAACTGTCCATTCGCATGAATGGACATAGGCACACAGTGTTTGTTGGTAATGAGGATCACCCTGTGGCTAAACATGCCTTGGTTCACGGCCAGCACATCTTGGTACAGTGTTACACCGTCCGGGTTATCTGGATACTTCCCACTAACACCAACCTGTCAGAACTCCGGAGATGGGAACTTGCCCTTCAGTATATCCTCTCTTCTCGTTATCCGCCAGGCCTCAACCTCCGCTAATTTCAAGTTGTCGCCGCTCATACCTCACCTGTCTTTCAACAACAACATCTTTGCCTCTGTACTTCCGCCTCAACTGACATCTCTGCCCAAACTCTTTGCCTTTACAAATGTCTGCTTGTGTTTGTGTATGTGTGGATGGATGTGTGTGTGCCCGCACGAGTGTATACCTGTCCTTCCCCCCCCCCCCCCCCCCAAAGTATGTCTTTCTGCCTTTCTGCTCCCGGGATTGGAATGACTCCTTACCCTCTCCCTTAAAATCCATATCCTTTCGTCTTTCCCTCTCCTTCCCTCTTTCCTGACGAAGCAACCGTTGGTTGCGAAAGCTTGAATTTTGTGTGTATGTTTGTGTGTCTATTGACCTGCCAGCCCTTTCATTTGGTAAGTCACATCATCTTTGTTTTTAGATATATTTTCCCACTTGTAATTTTTCCCTCTATTATACATCATGACAGTGAATGCTTGTGTGATGCACTATTTTCTTTTAGTTATTTTAACTTAATGGACTGCATAAGGACTGTATTTTAATATGAGTTATACAGCATGGACAAAATAAAACTGGCCTAGAAAATATTTAAATATTTATAAGATTGACATGGAACTGACCCTTGCTAATAAACATGAGAACTGTCCATCACAGAAAATGTTGAAGACTGTGATTTTGATGGAACAATCAGCTGCTGTGACATGCACATCTCCCACGTACTTTGCTGTTTCATTACATATGAGTGAGTGAGAGGAGCAGACATGTTTAACGACCAGTTGAATCCAACATAAAGTGGTGTTCACAATAAAACAGTGAATTTTCATTCTGAAGAACAATTTGTGCAGAATGTGTGCTGAACTGTTTGCAAAATAGTGTAACACTGTAAGTGTTCTGACAAAACCTCCAGCAAAGCCTGAGACACAAAACTTAAGTGGAAAAATGACATAAAATGGGCTCTTTAATTAATAAAAAACCATAACTTTCAAAAAACTGTTCTGAGTCTTATTGTAAATATTCTCCAGGACAGTTTTGTTTTGCCCACCCTGCATGACATGGTGACTGTGCTAACAGCATCCAAAGACTGGGAAGAAAATCTCTCAATTTTTAGATTATTGGTTGACAAATTATGTTAAAACAATATTACAATTAAATTTGCAAAAACACACATTGTTGTAGTGAAATCAAAGTCTGAAGATATATTATAAAGGAGAAGAATGACCCAAACAAGATTCTTGCAGTTACAGATTGTTCAGTATTTAGAAATAAAAAACAATGAAAAGTTTTCCTCGACTCTGTTGATTTGTGCCAAGTTGGACCCTTAACTGTAAAGCTGTGACCAGATTACTGCAAAGTAAAACTGAGTGACTGTGGGATGAGAAATGTCTGGAGCAATTTATGCCAATTACAAAAGAAATTATGTACCCCAGATTATTTGGACACACACATTCAACAACAGCTTTCTATTTAGCAACAGATGCATGTGGATATGGGATCAATTGTGAAGTGTTCCAATAATGGCATTAAGATGATAAATTATATCGAAAGGCTATTGCTTTTGTGATTCCACAGCTGTCTTGACATACTCTCACACTTTGAAGCTTCTGATCAAACGGAAAATCACACAGTAGGCTGATACTTTGGGCCTTCTGTTTACAAGGCTTAAATTTTAAAACGAGACTACCAATAAGCATGAACAATGAGCTGTAACATAGAGGACAAGAGAGAGTGTTTAAGGTTTCTATTTAATTATGAACAATAATTAAATATACTGTGAATAACACATCAGAAAAACAAAGGAAAGACCCATGACTCAGCACTGCAAGTAATAAAGAGGAATCGAGAAAATTGCGACCATTTATCTAGGTGTCTTCATTTAATAAAAACTAATTTGATATACTGAGCTTGAGACTTTGTATTCAAACAGATATGGTGCAACACCTGTGGCAGATATGGTAATTTTAGCCAAAATAAATGTATGTATCATATTGCAAAATTTTATTTTTGCAAGGAAATCAACAAATAAGGGGGAATGAAAATGGTAAAAACTACTGTAATTTATCAAAAAACAAAGACACTGCTGAAGGCTTAAACGTCTTAATCAAACGCATCTTCTCATTTCTAGTGGACCAGTCCCTCCAACCAATCACCTAGTGCATCTCATCCTACATAAAATATACCATCCAATATGTGGGGAGTCACAAATCCATTCACAAAGCTACTCACAACCTTTCAAGTTACACACACTGTGACCTCTCTCTGTATCCCAGCTCACATACATATAATGTCTCATTTGCACATGATCTTCCTTTATGAGCAGCAAAGTTTCTGCCTTTTTGAAGTCATGGCTTGCAATCAGATCACCACATAGGCCAGTTGGATACTCAATTCAATTCTTGTTTCCCTGGCCTTCAGAAATGAGAACTAAAACTACTACAAATCTTTAATCCTACAATCACCACACTGAACTCAGTCTTTATTATTCTTGCGCCTGCACTTACACATTCCCTTTATTTCCCTCTTTCTTCCATTCTCTTTCTTTTCTCCTCGTGCCCCCCCCCCCCCCCCCCTTCCTCCCCTTGGCCTGAAAGCCAGTGATCATGATCATGCCCTTTTGGATGTCAGATAAATTTTTCAGTTTCCACATTACTACAATGGCTGCACTGTTTTCTGCATTCACCCGACACACTTTATATATCGTCTGCTGCTAGTGCTGCCACCTGTTGTCTGTGATTGGGTTGTTGTATGTTAATGTCAAACATAGGTGGTGATCACATTAATGTGACTGTACTGTGTAAATGACCCATTTTCCCCCTCTTACCTTTTCCTTCATTCCCATTTCTTTCCTCTTTTCTCACTTTAAATGGGAAACTGTGATCCTGACAGTTAGAAGTACTCCATATATTTATTTGTATGTCTTTCTACTGGCTGTAACGGGAGCTACACCTCCTGAAGATATGTGATATCTTTATTAAATTGTAATATTTGCATATATGTGAATAAAAAAAAAGGGTTTTTTCACTCCCTTAGATTTATTTCACCCAAATATTCAAATTGTTAATATTCTGTAGTGAATTAAGTGTAATGAAGATATGGTACATGGTACATGGTATAGTGCGCGTGTCAGACACCTAATGTACAGTTCTGGAGTTCAATCTCAAGTCAGTCGTAATATTATTTTCTGTCACTTATCACTCATTTCACCTCTGACAGTTTGAATATTAATGTATAAAATGCCAACCTGCATCACAAGTTGGAGTCTACATTGAAATATGTGACACCAACAGCTTTCTGGGAATGTCACTTCAAAGGACAGAGGAAGGTAAGGTCACACCACCTATAATAGCACCCAGGCACAGATGCTACTAGAGCAACTACAGCACAGATCTGGGATAATGCCTTGCCTCTGCTGTGAGAATTCTCTAAGTCTGTTATCAGTCTCTGATGTCATCCAGTGTACACATTGCTATTTGAATGATGATCCTGGTAAGACGTCAGTCAGTCTGCAACATGCCATGCCATCACACATATCATGTTTATTGATAGCATTCTATGATCTACAAAAAAGTTGTAGACATTGAGACTTATTATAACAAGCATGTTGATTCCACCAAAACAATCTATGTTCTACATGGACTGACAGTTTTCCATGCTGGATGTCTCGATTTTTCACTGACTGACATTGCTGTCGACATCGGTCAAGCTGGGCTGACTGTCAATATTGTTCACATCGATTCTGCACTGCGCTCTTTGGCAATGAGTTTGGAGAACTTTCCCGCCTATGATGTAATCACTTATTCTATTAGTAAAGCACCTTCATGTTCGAATCAATCTTCAGGTTGGTGACAGCTTTATTTTATAGTATACAGGGGAAATTATTTTCTGTCAAACATTACATTAAACTTGTCATGGTAACATGCTGATAAAACCCATGATAGAAAAACGTATGTCTTTCAGAGCAATTTTTGTACTATTTATTTCACTTATGTCTCATTTAGCAAACACAAAGAAATGTTTTGTAAAAATCTGGTGGCAATACAAGTCACACACCAGATAAAACAGTGTTTCGAAACATACCTTAACGTCATCAAATTCTGCACCATTTCTTTCCCCAGGTAATGGTCAATTCGGTAGATCTGCTCCTCCTTGAATAGTGATGCCAAATGGTCTGACAATCGTTTTGAGCTGTCAGCATCTCGACCAAATGGTTTTTCTATAATTATTCTTGTCCATCCTCTGAAAAAGATATTCAAATGACTTCAGTGAACAACATGGTGTTTTCCTGCAAAATACACCAGTTCTAAGAAACATGCTTTATTTTTATTTATTGTTCACATTTACAGCTTTAAATGCTGTTTTAACTGTTAACCACAGATTTTTTAAAGGAAAGATAAAATAGTTTGATAGGGTCAGTCAATGCAAGTATGAGACTAGAATTACAGATTGTATTCCGATAAATTTTGAAAAATGTAGTTTATTAATACATTACGTCTATTTTTTCTATCATACATTGGTCTAACTAGAGATAAATCTTATGTATGTCAAACAAAAAACTCACTTCACAGCCATGCATGAATTTCTGATGTGAACAGTTACATCTTCAAAAACTGATGGTGGAAGTGCTAGATAAAACAGTCTGTTTGCTGAAGTGCCATTCTCACAGGTCATCAGTTCCTGGTTTAAGAGTTCGAAATCACGCCTTGAATCGTAACTGCCTGCTATGTATTTGTTATGTGCCCAAAACTCTTCATACTTCTCTTTCTCTCCTTCTTTAACCTGAAACAATTTATGAAAATATAATTAATAATTAATAGCAGATCCACACATTATTTTCTATATTCAGTTTATTCTCATAGTGACAGTAACAAACACACACTCAACAAATCAACGTTATTTCAGAGCTAACCTGTCTTATTTTCAAGAAAGTGAAAAAGGCTTCTATAATGGTAAAATGTGCGCAGATGTGGATGATAATATCTTGATTACCAATACAATAATAAAATAAAATAGAAACAACATATCAAAAAAATCTTTTATGAGCAACAGCATGAAATAAGTTTAATGAAAATATTCTGATCTAAATGAATATTTATATTGTTATGTTGTTGTCAATATATTAGATGATGTTTGGTTGGTGGGGTGTTCAATTTTGCAGTCATCAGCACCTGTACAAATTCCCAATCTGTACAAAGTCCAATCTAGCAACTTTCACGAATGATAATGGAATGATGAGGACAACACAAACACCCAGTCTCCATGCACATAAAATCCCCAACCCAGCTGGGAATTGAACTCGCGACCCTGTGATCGAGAGGCAGCTACACTAGCTAGCCACTAAACCACAAGCTGCAGACATCAATACATCAGAACCACTGAATTAATACAAAGTAATATGAACTCAGCTAAGGGATAAAACCAACTTTCTTACATACTACATAAAATAATTCAGTCCTTTATAAAACTTCACTCATGGGTATATGCCATAAATAGTAATTTAGCACAAAGAATTTGCTCTGGCATGATAACAAAAACAACAGTTGCGTTATGTGCAACAGATATTACTGTAATCAGCTCTGAAGAAATTTATATAAGTCAGGGGTATTAGGACAGAAACTTCTCCTTCATAAAAATTGCATAAAATCAGCATGTGCCATACCACAATAACTAACACAATACTTTTGTTGCTTATTAACAAATGATAATGTATTTTGAGCCAGACGAATGAGAGATTAAAAAAAAAAAAAAAGGAAAGAAAGAAAGAAGTGGATAAAAATTCACTTAACACCTTCCTAAGAGATAGTCTCTATTCCTTCCAAACTAAGTACGGAAGTGTAGACCAGATGTAGCTTACATTCAAAGAAATAGTATCAAAGGCAGTTGAGTGACTTATACCAAATAAATTAATAAGAGATAGACCTGATCTCCCACGGTAGACAACATAGGTCAGAACACTGTTGTGGAAGCAACAAAATAAGAATGCTACATTTAAAAGAACGTAAAATCTCCATGACTGGTGATGTTTTACAGATGCTTGAAACCTAGAATGGACTACAATGTGAGAAGCCTTCATTATCTTCCACAACAAAACACTGTCTCAATGACGAAGACGTGTTTGAATAGCGATAACATCACGTTCAGAAAAACTCTCCAGACCAGGGACATTACTAACATCACTGTGTCCTCTAACAATTACTACAGTAAGCCAATCATTACCACGAGGAAAAAAAAGTATCATTCAGATCCAAACTAAAACTAAAATTCCATCCTACAAAAACTACAGGACCATCAAGAATAGCAAGAGAATCAACAGATTTAACAGGTGTTTTATTCTTCTTATCAGCAGTGGTAGTAGTCAGCTCTATATTATCAACAGACTTATGTACAGTATGTCTTGAATGGCGATGAAACCTTCTACATGGAAACATATTGGTGTTCAATGCAGATGCCTGTGCAGCAGCCCAACCCAGCGACCCAGACCCCCCTGGATAGCAAAAAGTAAAATTATCCTTCCATGCAAGACAGTGTGAGGTGAGTTCTTGAGCAGTTTCACACATAACTGGCTTTTGCATGGTAAAGTGTGAAGTATTCTGGCAAGCAGATAGGTTTTCTGCATTCAGGGCAATGCCAGTTTTTTTTTCTTTTCTGCTTGTTTGGCCAGTAAATTGTCTTGTCTTCTCCAAACAAATCCTGGAAACCTGTGTTGGATGCTGCTTCATCATGAGATTCATATGTAAAAAGGACAAGTCTAAGACGAATAAAACAGAACTAAATTGTAATTACAGCAGCAATATATGTATCAACAATATTAGTGATGCAGTTTACATAAATATGAATCTTCTTCAGCCTGTTCCCACTAAGACAGTTCTCCCTCCACTCCAAAATACCTGAATTCCTCCTCTCAAACTTCCAAAATTTCTCACTCAGTAAACATCAGAATTACAGTAAATTGCAAAACCTACCAAATCCATGCACAAAACTCTCTACACGGAAGCATGCATTGGCTCAATCAGTTGCAACAACACAACAATTCTTATGTTCACAACTTTTTTTTTTCTTTTTAGTAAGAAACTGACAACAGAAGGCATCCATGCATTGTTCTCAAATGAAATGAGTTTAGTTACAGGCAGCTACTGTGTCAAGAAAATCACAGCTCAAGCTATATTAGGGCACAGTCTTTTCAACACAGTGTTTTGGCTCAAGCTATACTCAGGCTTGGTTGCCAAAGTGTAATATGACTTTGAATTCCATCTTTTTGGTTCTACAATGTAAAATTTCATCCTCATATGATTAAATTCTGCATATTCAGTGAGTTATAAAATAAAGCTAAATAATGTTTACAAAAGAAATACTTATGGCCTCATAATGTGGTATGAAGGGGAAACTAAAAATGCGAAACAGAAAAAAGTCAGCCCAATTGAGAAAATCCTGTTATATATCAACAAAAATTACCAACATTAATACTCCACAAAGTGAATAAACAGGCTTTGAACTATAAAGAAAGGCTTATTAGATTTGATGTCATTTACATACGTTTCTTTGTTTACAAAATACATATGACCACATTAATGGATTTATTTGATCACTTTCATGCATTCTATGTTTTGGTGTACACTGGCATAACTAAAAGTGAGCCAAAGATGTTCTGAAAACTACATTTTTTTTGGGCTTTATTATGTAAAGTGTAGTCTAGGGCTTGCAGAGGAATGCGAGAAATCTTCTACACTACCCTAAGATTGGCTGATTGAATCAACTTTTACAGACTAGAACTGAACCAAGTCCATCTCAGTCACTCCAGTTTGTAATTATTGTGCAGCCATAGTGATTGGATAGCTGGATTCATAACTCTATAACTGCACATTACATTGTGTTACACCCTACAGAGTTGAAAAGGTTTCAATTCCTGGAAAGGACACCTTTTCGACCTTGGAATTTCACTTTCTCCCCCGCCTCCTTTTCTAGTCCATAAAATGGGATTTTCTGCTTCCAAGTGAAGCATCTGGACTCCTAGATTAAGTACAGACAATTGTTTTCTTCTGAGTTTACTGCAATAGCTCTGCTCTGTAAAACTGAATGTAGAATTTGTAAGCCATCATGTGTCTTCTTTTTACACAAACAAATGGTAAATTACTATTGATATTCTATTGTACGACAAGGGGAAAGGCATTCTTGAGGAAGTTGAGAAAGACTGATGGGCATATGGACATGTGTATGCTGTAGTAGTCATTAAGTCACAATATTTCCTGTTCTACATGGCAATGTTAATTTGTAGTTTAACTACATCAGTGACAATCATTGCTATAAACCCAAGAGTATTCTGTAATGAATACAATAAAATCCTACACCCACATTCCAGGAGAACCAAGTGTCCCCTCCTGCCTTTACCCCTCTCCCCGCCCCCCTTGTGGACACAAATTATTGTAGCATAGTAAATTCTCCTATTACTTTCCTTTTTCCTAGTCATTGGTCAGGAATGGATACAAATAGTGCTTCAAAAGATCATTCTTGCAAGTAATTAAGTTTCACAACAAACAAATTATCAATATTAGAAATGGCAAAACACATTTTACGAATATATCTGCATCATGAAAATGGCATTAATCCAACAATGTTTTACCAACTTTCTCTGAACGCAAAAACACTATCTGCATGTGGTTGTTACCACTATTGAAAAAAACAATGGAAAAAGTTCTTTTCTGCGGTGATGAAATATTTTCACAAAAATGTGCAGCTGCGTACATGAGGCTTTTGCATCTGCATTAAAGACCTTATAATTCTAGCTAGCAAAATTTAAATATGGATGAAGCCCAACTGCAAAATTAAACATGTACTTTATGTCCAATTAATGCCAATTTGCCAAAAAGGGTGGGTGTGGGGGAAGGCACGGTACAGATATCAAAGGCCACTGATTGAAGATTTGTGAGAGTTGTTGACAATGTAAGCATCACATTAGATAGAATGTATAATACTGCATATTAAATAATAGATTTCAGAAATCTCTGTCTACAATGGTGCAGTTGACTCATAATTGTTCATTTTCAGACATACATGAAACTGACATTTTAGAGCAATGGTTGATTCAGATTACTTGCTCTCCAGTATTTTTTTTCTATCTCTTAATAACCTAGGATGAAACAAAAATCATATTTCTCCATGAAAACAGAGGGTGGCCCCTAGTCCAAGTGCGCTGAAAAAGATGAGAATAGTTCTGTTGACAAGGAAGATTATAGCTATAATTTTTGAGATGCAATGAATTCTGAGGGAGGAGGGCAAACAAAAGTGGGCCTATGGTACAGCCCTATTCAACACTCTGAACAAAGATCCCTAAGTGAAAAGTCTAAGACAGCAGTTCAGTGTCTGTATAGTTTGGTGTAATGTTCCTTTGGGCATGCATGCCTGTCCGAAGGAATGTTGCATCACACTATACAGGCACTGTCAAATACAGACACTGCACTGGTGTATTACATGCCAAAGCAAAGCAACCTGACCGAGCGAGGTGGCGCAGTGGTTAGACACTGGACTCGCATTCAGGAGGACGACGGTTTAATCCTGCGTCCAGCCATCCTGATTTAGGTTTTCCGTGATTCCCCAAAATGGCTCCAGGCAAATGTCGGGATGGTTCCTCTGAAAGGGCATGGCCAACTTCCTTCCCCGTTCTTCCCTAATCCGATGAGACCGATGACCTCGTTGTCTGGTCTCCTTTCCCCCAAACAACCCAACCCCAAAGCAACATGACAAGAAAATAATGTCTCTGCCTATGTGGGGATCACATACTGTGTGAGCACTATGGAATGTAGACTCTAGAACACGTGGAAGTTTGGGTCATTCCTGGAAGTGTGTTCAGATAGCTGAAGTGGTTAAGATGACCGCTTGTGATAAGTGAGAAATCCGGATTGGAGTCCTGGTCTGGCACAAATTTTAACATGTTTCTAGGAAACTGTATAGCTGTTGTGTAACCGTATTCACAAACTGCAACAACATTTCATAACTCTAACATGGTCAAAGAAAGTCAGTTTAATGTGACTGCACAAATTGTACACATTGTGATGCTGATCACTTTTTGAACTGACTCTTCAAATAGAAGCAGCAGTGGAGTGAACACAGAAAAGTGCTTTGCATATGATAAGATATTGATTACATATAGATATGCTTCACAAACAAGTATTTTGGAGTAAGGGAACCATGGTATCCAGTGATTTGTCACAGAGTTATAATGCAATTGTGGTTTATTAAATTTGTTACTCCAATTACCTCCACTTCTATGAAAATACTTTCACAACAGCTAAACAGTCTGCAATATGCAATAACTAAAATGTACTACACAAAACACATAGTAATACAACAACACTCAGATAAAAAACTGTACTGTGATGTAGTTGCCTTCACTGTGGAAAGACCTCAGCATAATGCTATTGTGCTGTTCTTCCACTGTATTCAGTAACCCCATACAAAAAGTGAACATCAGCCAACTCTTGGTAGACCTATTTAATTTCCATTACTTACATCCTTGCTCATTTCAGATAAATAAAACTTTCCCTCTGAGAGTTATTACTGCGAAAGAGTTCAAGGAATTGAGCCTATACTCATTTTCATTTGTTAGGTAAAATCACAGTTCATTTTTTGCCATTTACACACTATGCAGCTGACATTTAGTTACTAAAATCAATGTTTAAATAACCACATATGATAATATCAGCAACAGCACTAAAGAGTTCCTTACTGGGTTGCAGTAGTTACTACTTGAGTAGCTTGCAAGAATCAATATAGGCCAATAAATGAATACTTTCACTTCTGTTCATTTATATTTTTCTGGTGGTTTTCGGATTTTCTGTTGTTAAGACAATGAGTCATAAGGAAATCTGCTCAAGCCTGGTATTATTCAGGAAAACAATGTGTGGCTGCTTTGTTTAAAGAATCATTAGGGAGTACAGCATCTTGCTGTTGTACCATTTTACTGATTTTTCTTAAGCTAACATAGTCAAACTATGGCTTCTCATGCACAGAAAGAACATGTAAGCAGTGAGGGTGATAAGAAATAAATAATATTTTTGCAACATCTAATTCTGTAGCTCAAAGCAGTTAGCCTAGTAAACAGACTCAAAATTTGAAGAACAAATGGGGCATCTGAACGAATTTATAGCAAAAATTTTCTTCACATATGATTCTGCAGCTAGAAGAAATCTGTTAAAATGTCACTGTTTGCCTGTTGCTGTAAAATCTATATTGTAATGTTGTATCACAGTAGTTTACTAACATGTCTTCTCACCAGTTCAATGCATTCATGTATTGCATGCAGCCATATTATACTGGAAGATTATAATTAAAATGCAGCTATTCATGGAGGTCCAATGTGGGCTGTAATTATCGTGTGGCGGGAAACTTTGTAGATATGCTAATTCATTATAGCAGAACTGATTTACACTGGAAAAAAAATTAGTTCCAATTTTATCCACCACATGCAAAATTTAGTGCTGTGAATGCAAGGAAGATATATAGAAATGTTTCCATACTTAATGGATTAGGTATGGGATGAGGGCAGAAAAGGTCAAACAAGTGAGAAAGGCATAATGTTGATTGTTTATTAACCAAGTTGTATGAAAACAGACGCTTCGACTAAGTTGCGCTCTTCCAAAGCAAGAATCACATGCTGTAATGCTGTAGAAGGTAGTCTCAATAACATTCAGATGTCATGGTACACATGCAGTGGGTCTTGTGCACAATGTGCAGTTTAACAGTACCCCAAATCCTGCAGTCCTGTGTATTCACTGCATCCTGTAGAGCAAAAAGTGCCTCATTAGTCCATAGCATAATTCCTGGCAAGGTGTCACCAACGTTCATCTGTGCCACAAATTGAAGACCAAATTCAGAATGTCACTGAATCATAAGGTTTCAATTGCAGCAGCATCTGGATCTCTTATGGATACTAGTGTCATATAGACTGCAAAACTTTCCATACTGTTGACCATAGGATGGACAATTCTCAGGACACTGGACAAGTACTGCCAATACCCAGGGAACACGCTGCATGGTCAGTTACACCAACAGCAAACTCATCAATAACTTCCACAGGGATAGGATGCTTGCCTCTTCCAAGTGCCACATGAAGCTAATGACATTGGTCCTCTCCTCAGGTGTTTCTGTCAGTGATATTCTCTCAATGCAGCAGTGTAATTGATGCTGTTCACATAAAACAGTTTCACTAACATCACACGGTCTCTCTTCTCAACAGCCATATGGTCACTCATGTTATGACTTGTCAAATGACAGCATGCATGTCACACCATCATACAAATAGTATACAGTGCCAGCTTTGCACCCGGTGGCCACGATTGGAACTAACTTTTTCTGATGTAAATCAGTTTCACATTAATGTATTAGCATATCTACAAAGTTTTGCTGCCATGTGATAATTACAGTCCACACTGGACCACGATGAGTAACTGCACTTTAATTATAACTACCCAGTACTTGCATCACACAATATGTAATACAAGCTGCAAATAACAGTCCCACATAATGGGGGAAATAATACTGTCAAATTATACATATGTGACCTCCCTGCTCACAACTGCATCACCTGTGAACAGCTTCAGAGGGATACGAATGCTACTCAGCAGGTACTTTATGTGTATCATTAAAAGTAATGGTTGCATCACACTTCCTTGCTTCTAAAGATTTTTGCACTATATATAAAGCCTCCCATATTTCATTAATGATCTGAGCAAGCCAAGTTTTGCATGCTCTTTGTTACTGGAGTCCATTCTGATAGAAGAGTTGTTTAAGCCCCAACAAATCCATCATACAGGGTGCCCACGATGCCAGATTTGAATGGTATATTATTGATGCACGGAGGAAATGTCATGGAACAAAAAAGAAAAAAGAAAAGAAAAATTTGACCAATAGATGGTGCTTTAAGCATCAGAATATCCACACTAACAGACACCTGGCACATGGCTGTTCCTCAGCTTGCACCCGTGACAACCAACATGACTGTCTCCATGAAGGATCATGTACTGCTGGCAAAGCTCTTTTACAGAAACAGTGACTGTGCACCAGTAGCCTTGCAGAAGTTCTGGACACTCAGTCTTCTTTAAAAAAAAAAAAAAAAAGGCATTGGTCCAATGACTGGTAAGGGACCGGAAAAAATGATTACAAAATTCGAAAAGAACGTGCTTTTGGAGTGCAGTGTGGCAGAGGGAAGAAAGCATTTCATCCAACATCCATTGAAGATGTGACCACACTACTGCAGGAGGGGTTGACTGGTGGTGTGCAACATGCAGTGCACAGGGAATTGACCGAACACTTGACATGCCTCCGAGCACAGTGCACAGGATCCTACAAAACATCCTGATTTTGCTATCCATTTCAAATCACCCATGTCCAGGAGTTGCTTCCTGCTGACTTGCCTGCAAGACAAACATTCACTCTGGAATTTCTTGCTCACACGGCCACAGAACATTTTGTGGACAGACAAACCCCATTTCCATCTCCAAGGACAACCAGTAACACTTCATTCTGGAAAGTGACTGTGTGGCGCTGGTTGATGGCACCGATTATCGCAGGGCTGTATTTTTTCAAGGAGTTGAGTCTTGCAGGTTCTGTTATCTATAATGTCACTGGAAAATGCTATGAGAGTCTTTTGCACATCAATGTCACTCCAACCATTCAGCAGTGGATATGTGTGGGTAGGATCATTTTTATGCAAGATAATGCTCCTCCACACATTGCACATCTAGTGAAGTGGCTTCTGCACAGGAATTTCAGAAATGCTAGAATTATCAGTTTTCATTTCCATACAGCCCAGCCATCCAGATCACCTGATTTTAATCCGTGTGACTTCTGGCTGTATGGTTATCTGAAAGATAAGGCTTGCATTGTACAATGCACTCTGAACATGAATCTTGAGACACTCCCACCTGTTATGGAACATGCTGTTTCTCAGTCTCAACATATGGCAGAAAACAGCGAACAGCAAACTGAACATGTCTAGCGCCAGTCTCATGACAATTAGAAACCAATGTCATACTGCTTTTTATGCAGTTTTTTGACCCAGGACAAGTGTAAACCAATGTTAATTTAATTTTGATGTGGATTTTGGCCCCAGGACAACAAAAAAACTGAAGTCATTTTTCTTTTTATGTTGTTTTTGGCCTCACGATAATTGAAAACCAATGTCACTTTGCTTTTTATGTGGTTTTTGGCCCCAGGACATTTAAAAAGTGATGTTATTTTGCTTTATACATGTCTTTTTTGGCCTCAGGACAATTAAAAATGAATTTTTCCCACCTGATGTGGTATACAACCTTGCCATAGTGGATGGATTTACTGAACTGAAAGTGCCACAACTGTTGACTGCTGAATTTGTGTGGCCATTCACACTGAACAATATGGACGATGTAATGTACAACTCAAACCACAGCCATCGCATCACATTTCATCTGTCATTTGTAGCCAACACCATTTATATTAAGATACTTACAGTGCCATTTATTGGTAAACTTTTTGTTAATTTTTTTTCTTCCATGACATTTCCCATGATGTCAATAATATGCTGTCCAAATCCAATGTTATTCTGAGCAGTGGTTCTCTTTCTACAAAGGTATCTGTCATCTAATCCTCAAACACCACAACAAATTGGGCCTTTTTCCAATCACGTAGGATGCTCCATTGTTCCAGCAAACTATAGTAAACTGTTGCTACGAGAAGGACCAGTTATTTTACATAGTTCATAAAAGAATCTAACTGGTAACCTATCATGTCCACTGGCCTTTTCTCTATCAAGACACTAACTAATTTCCATATACGTCATTTCCCAAACCAGGCAAATGTTCAAAATAGGAGTTGTGTTGTGATCTTTTTTGATGTAGAGATCTTACAAGAAAAAATATAGTATTTCACCCTTTAGTTTATGGCCTTTCATTTCAATGCCACCATTAACAATGAGGATCCAGGCAGACAATTTTGATAGTTGACTGACATTGTTAGAATCAAAGCATTTTAGGCTTTTTTGACTCAGCAAACTAGATTTTGACTTTGAATTTACTGAATGATACTCACATAATTGTCATTATGTTTATTTTGGCTTTGTACAACCCCTTTTTGTCAGCAAGGATTTGGCTCAATTTAAACCCATTGTGCAGCTCACTTTGATTTCACTTGAACTTTCTAACACTGTTATTCAACCACAATGGGCCTCTACTTGTCTTCACTATCTCCCATAGAATGAATCTGTCCATCTACATCTATACTTTGCAAGACACATTATGACGGATGGCAGAGAGTATTTCATATACTACTATGAATGTACCCTTTCCTCTTCCAGTCACAAATGGTGTACTGGAAGAACAACTGTCGGTAAGCTCCAGCATGAGCTCAAATTTGTCTACTTTCACCTTCATGGTCTTTTTGCAAGATACGCCCTGGAGGAAGAAATAAGCTGGTGAGCCTTCTAAGAATATTCAGTCTTGAAAGGATGGAAGGAAGGAAGAAAGATTAGGGGTTAACATGCTGTCAACATTGAGGTCATTAAAGGTGGAGCACAAGCTCAAATGTTTCAAGGATGGGGAAGGAAATTGGCCATGCCCTTTGAAAGGAACCATCCTGGCATTTGCCTGGAGCAATCATGGAAAACCTAAATCTGGATGGCCGGACGAGTCTTTGAACTGTCATCTTCCTGAAAGTGAGCCCACTATGCTAACCACTGCACCATCCTGTTCTGTTGCACTCTTGGAGTTTTAACAGTTAACCACAGTGTGATGAACACCACCTCTCCTGTAGTGTCTGATACCGGAGTTGGATGATCATCTCTGAAATTTTTTGTGCTTACAAAACAAACCCATGGCCAAATATGCTGCTCATTTTCTGATCTTCTTTATTTCATCTATCAATCCTAAATGGTAATGGTGCCAGACTGGGGAGCAATACTCAAGTATCAATCAAATGAGGGTTTTGTAAGGGGACTACACTTCCTGAAGACTGTTCCAATGAATCTCAGTCAACTATCTACCATTCCTATAATTGAGGACATAGGCTGGAAGTGCTACTCTGACATGAAAAGGTTGGCACAAAAGAGAAATTTAGAATGTGCTGCATCAAACCAGCCAGAAGGCTGATGAGAAAAAAAATTAGTTTTATGTGGTCATTCCACTCTGTTCACTTAATCTCAGTTATATAATGGATGTGACTGTTCCCAGTGATTATTCAGCAATCATGTAAATACACAATAACAAGCATTTCTAGCTTTTTGTGCATGATACGCTCACATTAAGGCCTGAGGGTCAATTGCAAATCCCTGCTCCAAGTGTCTAACCTTCACAGGTTTTCTTGTAGTTTGCTATACATTTATAGCTTCTGGACAAGCAATGGCATCATTCGTGAACAGCACTGTGGACCTGCCAATGTTATTCACTACGTCATTTACATACACTGTGGACAGCAATAGTCCTGTAACACTCCCTTGAGGCATGCCCAAAGATGCTTTCACTTCTCAAGATTTCTGTTCCTTAAGAACTAAAGCTGATCTCATATTCAGTATATGTGTATTTTGTTCATCATGCAACATGTAGATGTGTACGAAATGCCTTCCAGATGTCAAGGAACATGACACCAACCTGGGTGGTGGTATCTACTGCATTCTGGGTCTCGCAGATGAACAGAGTGAGTGGGATTTCACGAGACTGTTTGTGAAATTCATACTGATTCCTACAGATGAGATTTTTGGTCTCTAGAAATGTTATAACCATGCAAGCATAAAATTTGGTCCCAAATTGTACAATGGATGGACATCAGTGATATGGGGCTTTAGTTGTGTCCTTATATTCAACAACAGTTCTTCAAAAAGGGAATAACCTGTTTATTTTTCCAGTCATTTGGAACTTAGCTAGCACAAGGTTGTTGTCTGCTCAGAACAGGACGTTTCAATCGTTTTCATATCAAGCAGAAATACATTCCAATCTTTCTTAGCCATCTGTGCATCATTAATGACCAAAAATGTTATAATGGCCTTGTAGTCACTGATTTGTATATCTACATTTACTGAATCAACAAGTTGAGGCAAGTTTGCTTTCTGCAGCTCTAATGCATTTTCCTCACGACTGAGTTGCCTAACCAACATATCAATGTAATTTTGGAAAATATGTTCAGTACAATGTGACATGAATATGTCCCTATCTCCTGTGCCGGATGCTTTTCCCAGGCTATGGACAGCAGATTGCTATCTCTCCATATTGCTTAAGCATCATAAGAGAATTTGAAGGTGATATTTTCCAATGTTTGCCTAAAGCTTGCTTGGTGATAGAAACAATCAATTACTAATTTTCAAAGAATGGAAAATCCAGGGTGGAATAATGACAATATTATGAGAAGGATAGGCTGCTATTCACCATATAGCAATGATGCTGAGTTGCAGATACGCACAACAAAATGGTTCAAATGGCTTTGAGCACAATGGGACTTAACATCAGAGGTCATCAGTCCCCTAGAACTTAGAACTACTTAAACCTAACTAACCTAAGGACATCACACACATCCATGCCCAAGGCAGGATTCGAACCTACGACTGTAGCGGTCACGCGGTTCCAGACTGAAGCGTCTAGAACCGCTTGGCCACACCAGTTGGCTACACACACACACACACACACACACACACACACACACACACACACACACACACACACACACACACAGCCTTGGCAACCAGAGCCTGTGGTCGTGCATGTGTGCGTGTGTGTGTGTGTTTTTGTCTAATTCTGATGAAGGTCATTTTGGCTGAAAGCTTACTTATTTAACAGTTTTTTTTGTTGTGCCTATCTGCAACTCAGCATCTCTGCTATATGGTGAGTAGCAATCTATTGTTTTCATAATATTGTCAATTACTAATTTTGGTCCATTTTTTACACTTATCTCCATACATATTACCTAACATTCTGTCCTTATTTCATCTGATATTCTGAATTTTTCAAAGCAATATGTGAGTTGCCATCAATTGTGTCTACCCTCTCTTTCCGGTATACACTACACCCAGAAATTAGAATTTTGATGTTATTTATTTCGGGTTTAAGTCAACTTTCTGTATTACAAGCATGTTTATATTATTTATAAGAAATAAATATTACTCATTCTAGGCTCTGTAGTGTGATACAAGTAAGTGCACATTGGCACTTTTTCTAATGCTATCCTGTGTACACAACACATTCAATTCTGCACAAGTAACAGCTTCCCAGGAGTAATACACATGTCACCTATTTAAAAGACCTCTATAATCCTCCACTCAATAGCACAAGATAAGAAATCTTCACCTGAGATGGTTTTAGAATTAATGGAAGCTTTGGTTTAAATGTTAACACTGAAACCCAAACCAGAGCACCACAGTTAGTCCTGTGGATAATGCTAAAAACCATGACTTGGGCTTCCACATCACCAGTATGAGAGGTTGTCTTCAACATTTCAGACATGGAAGGGAGTTGTGATTGGCCTTTGAACTGAGACAAAGACATAATTGTTTCGGACATCAACCTGACATGCAGCCACATGCACACAGTATGTTCAACAGCTTGCAGCAGAAACTCCTCAACATCTCATGTTAACTTCACCCTGGAGGAAATGTTATAGCTCAGAGGATTACCACCCTCATATTACAGCAGTTGAGGACATTAGTGGAGACTATGACAGTTCTCAGCAACCTTCCTTATAAGCTAATCAAATACAACTGCTCTGAGACAATACTTAACCTTACTATACCAGTTAGAAATTAGAAAAAGGAGAAACTGCTAATATTCAAGTATCCCATACCTGATCATGACTTATATTTACCTATTTTTCAGGTCACACACTCAACAAACATAAGATCCATGACTTGTTGGATTTAACAGCATGAAGCAGATTTTAAAAACTGAACGTCAAGTCAGTGATGCACATCATAGATGAGAAAATGAAGGAAAGCTTCTTCAAATCAAATGCCACAGTGCTTTGCTAAACATGTCCTACTGATAAATACACACGTTCAGTTGAACGTAGACTGCAAACAATGGTGCAAATTGGCAATTTTCACGTTTAAAAATCAGTGCCAGAGGCAAAAGAAGCAATAAATGACAGAATAATCCTGCGAACATCCAGGATGCTAGGATATTTTCACATTTGCAAATCACAGGAAGATGTGAAAGAAGGGATTGGTAAGGGAAAGGAAAATCCTACTGCCAATAGTAGCTGAAAACCAAATCTTTGGGTTTGTGGCCTGGTACTTAACAACTGATCCATCAGCCCACACCATTGCAAATCACAAAAATTTAACAAATTTGTTGATCAAAAAGAATGGTAAAATGCTTGATCACATAATACACTGAAAACTGTGACTGGTAAAACACCATCACCAATTTGGGCAGGAATCCTAAAAAAAACATATTCCTAAAACTAAAGGAGATTCCATGAAGTTAATCAATCACGCAATGAGCGCCTAAACTCTTGTGACTTTCTTCTGCTGCACATTTTCAAGATAAGGGGTAGAACTGGCAGTATTTTAATAAAATATAAAATTTATTGAGGGATTGGTGATGAAAATTAGTGACTGCATCAGGTTATTTAAGAAGTGGGACTCATTGTGAGTACGCCACATTCTATGCAAATATAGAATAGTCAAAATTAGGATGACCGGAAATTCCAATAACATTTGACTATAAAGGTGCACTGCTGGCAGGAAACACTGTAAAATTTGTACTGGTTGAATGTGCTTGGCTGGTGGTGCTAGATAGGTCTGTGGGTCTCTTTTCTGAAGTGAGACCCACACCTTATAAGCCACTCTGTGAGCTCAAGAGCACTGTGCTACATGTAGAACATAATAAATGTTAACAGTGCCCAGCTGGTTTACTTGCAAAATATCAGAGAAATGTTTGCTTGATTTTCATCTGAAATTTGTCCCAGTTCTTGAGCTTCCCCCCTGTTATTCTCAAACGACTGCTGGTATGCACAGTCCAAGTAAAAGCAGTCACTGGTAAAATAGTTCATGTCATGTTTAGCAAAGGTATAATCCCTTTAGCCATTTCATTGCATCCTGACTGGTGTCTCCTCAAAACACTGCTGAATGTCTGATGTGCATATGACTCACCAATGCTTTTGTATCCATTTTTGCTTTGACGCTGCAAACCATAGAAAGGATGTACTATTTGTACTCAGGTTCCTTACTATTAAGGCGATGTCTTTTGAGTAGTCTTACTGGAGCCGAGGCATTGACGATGTCCAAGAAACATGGAGCCTCGACGAAACTGTGTCACACAGACTCTAGAACTGAGTATCAGTTACGAGAGTAGGTATGTTAACAAGAACTAACCTTGCATACTGAAAACACGTTTACCAAGCACACAAAAAGGTATACATAGAGCTGAAATGCCTGTCTTGGGATACATGCATGTCCTAGCAAAATTTCAGTGTTCCATATATAATTAAGCCCCAAAACTTAGAAAATATAAATATTAAATGATATATAATGGCAGAAGATGAGACTTGGACAGGTGACCTGCAGATCACCCCACAACTGACTATAATCGCTACATCGTGGCAGCTGGCATAGCACACACAGAATTGTTCTTACAGACAGCAACATAGGAAGCTGTAATGTGATTATAAAGGTAACAATTGTTCAAATAACACGATAGATTCAACAATACGACAACACTTAAGCAATTTCTTATGTGTGCTATGTCTGCTTCAAATCCACTGCAAAAGGTAGCTAGAATGATTAAATGGATATTGCTATACACACTTAAAGAGAATGCAGGGGGAGCTCCTATCCATACAAAAGTATATGGTACAAAGCAGAATAAATAGCCAACTACAGCTGTGAGTATATGTAGCTTGTACAAACAAGATACATATTACTTACTGATTTATTGATGTTAGTTATTTTAAAATAAGTGCAACATGATGCTAGTATTCACATACCAGAAACACATGATGTGAGCACTGGAGAAAGCAAGAAAAAATTTTAAAAGTAGCATCTGCGACCATTTTAAAGGGCATCCATTATTAACAGAGAGACAGAAATAGAGTATGAGAAGCTTTTATGCCCATTGCAGGTAGTAGATTAAATTTAATTCATGGTATTTCAAAAATGTTTACCATCAGTAATAGTCATGTCATAGACAAACTTAATCATCTTTGTCACACTGGAAAATGAAACATCTACAACTAGTTATCTGTCAGTTTATCATGCTTCCTCAGCTCTTTCTTGTGCACTTAATATGTACAGTCCAATAAGAGAGATCCCACCCATCTACAATTTAGCAAATATTTGCAAATGATGCACAACAATTTAAAGAATAAATATAACCACTCACAGATTCTTCTTATTTACACTGTTAAATAATGTACATGTGCAATTAATATTATAAAGACATCTTTTACAAGAAAATTGTCTGGTACAATAAAATTTTCCAGTTGGGTCTATATGTCTGTGTTTCTTCTACCACTATAAAAAGGTACGTCAACATTTATTTAGAGATTGATCAATTCATCTGTTTATGTGTATACAGTATTTTAATTCATATGATCAATAAAATGGTGAAGATAAAAGACCTCTTTTTCATACAATAATACCAACAGTCAAATTCACCAGTCCTTCACAAAACTATGCAATGGTTATAAACAGCAACAGTATCACCTCTATTATTATCATTACTATAGCCATATTATTTCGTTGCAGAAAGTGGGAAGATAATTAAGATGATTCACTTTCATTTAAAGTAATTTTTAGAATACAATTTTCAAGACAAATAATTTTGCCACATTATCAAATGCATACAGTTCTGCCAGTGAGTCAGAATTTTTACGCTTTTTGTTGTGCTGTTCCCTTCTTTCTTATACAGACACTAGGCGTTATTGTGCAATTGCTGATATAACTACTACACTGCCTTTTAACACAATTACTGGCCATTGCACAGATTACAGTAAGGCCAATAATCTTGACTCATAACTTGAAAATGTACAATACAGTATGAATACTCAAAGGATGCTCAAAAACAGTGTTCCAATTAACTTCCACTCAACAGTTTCTGTCTAAATATCCCAATATACTTTCCACTTAATATATGAAATTCTAAATTTGTTAATATCTGAAGTGCATTTTAGGTCCACTGAATAACCTGTATTTATGTCACTGTGAGAAAAGTATAGAAGTGAGTATGAAATATATATCTGAGACAGAAGCAAGTTATGCAGATTAACATTTGTGTTCAATGAATGTGAAGAAACTGCTCATAAAACTAACCAAGGATGAGCGGAATATTTATAACCCATCTTTTCCAGACTGCATATGCAATCCCAGCCATACTACACCTTCTGTAATATAAAGAAGCAGTGAGTAATTGCTCAACTGACTCTGTGCATGCACAGATCTCCACTACTTCCTCAATAATACAAAAAGTTGAGAACAAAATCATAGCCAAATAATGAATGCTGCATCATTTGTTATATAGAAAATAATAATTATTGTTGGCAGGAATGATTTTATTCTGCATTACCAATGAAAATAAGCCTGCAATAATTTGCAAAATGTGTGTGCAAAAAGTATCAATCCCTTTTACATATGAAGAAGTATGATATATTCTTCTGTGCATAAATAAGTATTCACAAAAAACTTATCAATGAAAAATTCAACATTAGTACGGGTTCTTGAAATATTGAGTGAAATATGAAATGATTCTGACTTGTACTAACCTTCATGTATGGTTCACATTTCTTTTGAAGTTCTTGCAGTGAAATTTTTGACCTTGCGTAACCATAAAACCTTGTATTAGGTGGTAGGAGATTATCCCTGTAAAGCCACCACAATGTAGGATATATCTTCTTCTTTGCTAAATCGCCCTGTTAAAAAGAAAATTATACATGTAATAAATTACAGAACTAAAAACTGTAAGGCACATAAGAAATTAATTGACATATAAGTTTGCAATCATTAGCTGACAGATCCAGGAGGCTACATCAAATCTGGATGTAAGTTACATGCAATGTGAAGTATTAGCAGTTTTATGAGTATTTGGAATACATATTAACACTTACTGCATCATACTGCTCCTGAATAGTGTGTGTCACAATGCAAGAATGTGCTGGAAATCAATTCATGAAGAATAAGGCAGGGGGAGGCCAAATTTTTGAGGGAGCATTATTATAGAAAAATGACAAATTACTGCTGTGATGTCAGACTTCTGGTAACCACCAAGGCGTTAGTTTTCACCAACAACATTACTTCTAGACAGAATAAAGGCAGCATTTTGGAACAACTTCCAGAGATAAACTGAACTTCCTGCATTAGACTGGTAAACTGAAAAGCAAAACAAGTCAACACTGTACTAGAACACAGCTGAAAAGTAATACAGGACGCTACAACAACAGTAGTGGCAAAACTAAAGGCCAAGTATGAGCTACGCCTGTAAAATAAAATCTGAACACAAAATTAAAACTAAACAGCACAATAATGTTTTTTTTCATCAACTAAAGCTCTTTAAGCTGCTGCGGTTACTTTAAACGCAATAATAATTACACTCCTTCATATGCATTTTCATCACTCTGACATATGGGCATCAAGATAACAGATAGTTTTGTGACATCAGAAAGCATTGTATGTAAAATACAAATTAAGAGTGTTAATTTGTTACAGTTCTCTCTGGGCAATCTCAATAATTTACAAGTATAAATGACAATAAGATACTGCCTCAGAAGCCAATGTTCCTACAAGTGAAAAGAGACAAAGAGTAGCAAGACTTTCAGAAGGAGATCATAATTGTGCTATGCAAAGTTGTCACAAAATGGGAAATTAGATGGAGGTGACGGGAACAGGATGAGGACTGAATTTCAACCAAGAATTATGAATATAAATATGTGACAGCAATATTGCCTAAGCACTTGGAAGTTATGCAAGAGGGAGTGAATCCTATTACAGTCAAGTCACTTAGATGAATTAGAATGTAGGCATCTGACTTGGCATACTCATCTAGTTGAATCTCTGTGAGTTAGCCTGCTCTCCATCACAGACTAACTTTAATATGTCAATCAGAGTGTGAGGATATAAATGAGGATAGAATGTGGCAAGAAGCTACTTAAGGCTTATCTACAAAAAACTGTATAAAAATAACAAAAATACATATTAAAGACAATACAGGTGAAATTCAAAGTTGGAGAATGTAAACACTCTGTAGAAAAAGTTAGTTAGCCCCAAGAGGCATTGTGCAAACATCATGTAACACTGCATCTAGCCTTGATAATGGCCACAATTCAGTGAGAAGGTGGGCACACAAGTTTCTTCAGGTATGCCATAGCCAGCTGAATCCACTCATTGATGATTGGATCTGCTGAGTTACCAAATTTCAAGGATATTTATTGCTACTGTTCATCCACTGTTCCAAACAATCCGGAACATTTTATAAAGTATGGAGATTGGGTGATTTAGTAGGCTAGCCAAGTTGCGACCAAGTGGTTGAGAGTTCACCAAACCAGTAACGAACGTGTGCAGCCGTGTGAACATGTATATTGTCACCTTGGAAGATGGCATTGTCACAGCATACTCATCATGAGGTCACCGAAGAAAGGGCAACACTTGATCACTGATAATGATGAACTAAACATCCTGCTTCATGTTCATGGAATTCACAAAAATCTTTATTTTCAACAATTTGACTTGTTTTTGTATGATCTTGCAGAATTACACTGGATGCAGGAAGAGAATGTGTAATAAAAGACATGCCAAGAATATGAAACACTCAGTATCAAATATTTCTTAAAGAGCCACAATTCTAATCAGGCTGTCTAACAATAATGATTATATAGAATATTATTTACAGACTTAATATATTGGACAATATTTTGCACTATAGTATTCCTTCCCCATTAGACAGCATTTGAACTTCTCTGGAAAGCTACTGTCATGACACCATCCAATAGGTTTCTGTGAAAGTTTCTTATTATCTTGATACCCGAGTACCAACATTCTTTTTCAATAAATGTCATCAGTGAGTGGGGTAATGTTCTTAACTGGTTATATCTCTGTGTGTTGAGGGTGTGGACACCTGCATATGTTAAGCACCCTGAACTATCTTTTATAATGAATATTATTGTTATTCACACATATGGAGATTCAGAGCTTAACACACTTAAACATCTAAAGAGTTTCTGCATGTTTCAGATGATCTTTTAAAAATAGTCCTAGCTGCTTTTCCCTCAATGTGCACATACTTTTTACTTCTTGTATGTTTGAGTTTCCACACATTATTACTCCATACTGCATCCAAGAGATGGTTGGTACTGTGCACAGTAACCATTTGCTGCAGACTGTGCTAGCTGCTTCAGAACTGATAATATCAAGCTGTCTTCTTTCAATGTGCCTGTCTGCCACTTAACACCTCCTCTATGAGGTAAGTAGCAATTTATTCTATTTCACATTGTTGTATTCCATCACAGATTTTTTTTCAGACAGTTTTAGTATGCTGTTTTCATTTCAGCTCATTATCCACAGCAACCTAGTGACTTCTTCTTCCTCCAGTCTTGTTTCATTCACCTTTGTATCCATGTGCACTGACTTCTCTGTATCTGAACACTGCATTCATAGCCCTTTTCAAGTTTGTAATTAGTTCACTTTGAATGAGCCATTGTACTTTGGCATTTACAGAAATATATGCTCTTCTCTAAATCTGTTTTACATTTTTCTCTTCATTCTGTACTGTCATGTCATCTGCATAAAGTATCTTCTTCTCTTTCTCTTCAACTCCTTTATAATTTATAAACAGATTAAACAGCAACGGCCCACTTACCAAGTTCTGTTGCACTCCAAATTTTATGCTTTTCATGTCTGACTGGTATGGGTTTTCTATTGAGATATACAGTTTCCTGTTGCTTAGGTATGAGTGTATGCAATCTCATGTTTGTCACTAAATACTGCAGTGTTCCAGTTTTGCATGCATATTTCATGGGCAACAGTGTTAAATGCTTTAGAAAGAACCACAAACCTTGCAGATACAACCTTTTTTATCTAATATCTGAATAATACTTTCCACCTGACTGGTAACTGCTGATTTAACAGGTTTACCCTTTTTGCAACCAGGCTATGATTGTACAAGAATGTTGTGCTTGTCCATATAAACAACTCATCTATTATGCATAAGCATTTCCAGGAGTTTTGAGAAGCTGGTCTTTATTTGTCAGGTCTCCCTTGTCCCCTTTCTTGTTTACTGGTACTACCCTACTTATCCATGGTTTTTCTGCAAACATTCCATAGCAGTTTGATATGTCCATCATTGATGTGATGTGATGATACATAATTTTTATATTTGTTAGTACATGGTCAAATACATCAGTGTTACTCGTATCAATTGATCATCATCCACAAACCCAGTAGAATTAAATATGAAATAAATGTTTCATTAAACATGCAGAATCTATATAATAATGAGCAGAAAACTTGCCAAAAAAGGTTTCAAAACATAACTCAGATTCAAATGACAAATAATATTTGCAATAGGCCAGAAACAATCAGATGTGTACAACAAAACTGAAACACTAAGTACAAAAAGGAGATTTTGTCATCAGAGTACAGTAAGGAGCATGCAGTATTGACAATTTCCTATTAAAATAACCATTCAACAGTTTAAAAATTATAAACCCATTAACAGAAGCAGGATAAGGATGGATACCTCTCAACCACGCTACTGGACAACCATTCCTTTCTTCTTTTTAGGCTGTCAAAAGACTGTCTTTGATACCAACAACTCTCTTAGGGATTATTAATGTTGTTCCTGACATAACTAATGTCAAATAAGGAGAATGGACACATAGTCAACTGCTGATCTTTTTTAAGTTTGCAACCAAAGTATGTGATACCCACATGTTGGATTTTCTTGACCTGGCTTATGGATTGCAAGCATCACACAGTGGTGCACTGGTCATGATTCCTGCTGTATCCTAATTTACAGGCTGACACATTGATCATCATGCATTAAAGTGTTCACCTAATTCTCGCCAATGCTCAATAGGTTTCCCAAATGGGGCAAATGGCTGAAATAAAAAAGAATCTCTCTTTCACACAATGTATCATTTTCTTGTTGTGATTGTAGACCTTGTAGCCTGATCTTATTGATAGTGTCAGTATAGAGACAAATTAAATGGCAAATATAGCTGATCTGAAAGTGAGCACATCACATGCTAGTGTGAGAATTAAAACCAGAAAGCTTACTGTGTGCAGTAATACTCATCTTTATAACTAACACCATGTTATAGGACACTATATGTGCTCACTTTCACTGTTGAACACCAGCTGTCACTTCCTTACTGTGTGGACGGAAACAATTCTAAGCCTCTTTAATCAAAACGGCAGCAATTTTTTTTACACAAATAAAACTGAAAAAGTTTTCTCTGGAAATGGGATTAATGAAGTAACTGGAGATCAAACAAAAATTCATGCACAACTAAAATGAAAAATTCAAAACACTTTATTTTCTGTTTTCTGACAAGGGAAGAAGTGATACATAGTAATGAACCCAAAAATGCCAGATGTGTGCACAGGTAAAGCTTCATAAAATAGACAAATCCATGAGGCTCATATCCAACATGAGACAGAGTCCTAACAACCCCCAATAAATGCTAAACCAGCACAAGGGTTAAACACACTATACTCATTTTATGAGCAGTACAGTTTAAAAAATATGTACAAGTTTGTGGACAAGTTAAGGATGCAGTCATACCAGTTAAATCCATTTTTGCATCCCCAGATGTGGTGAATTTATACACAAACATGCCTGTCTGTGAGACATTAGAAATAATTACGAACAACCTTATAAAACAGAAAAAAAGTACAGGAGAAACAGGCGAATTAATGGAGCATCTAGAACTGACATTATACTTTAACCATTTCATACTTAACGGTAAAATATATCACCAACCTGAAGACCTAGCCGTGTGCTTGCCCATTAGTTATAAGGGACAGGTTTCAGAAATTATTGCTAGAGAATTTCACGATACCAATTTGTGAATATGGTTTAAGAATAATGACATTATTCACTTCAGATTGAGGCACTGTGTGTGTGAAAAGGCTTCAAAAATCCATGGCAGCAGGTGTATGTAAACTAAAGTATGGTATGGAAACTGCCAAAAGTACACATTGATCAATCAGGTGGACGTTTGAAATGTGCTTTAAAGAGCACACTTCAATTCACAATAAATGTAAATGTCAAGTGACTAGGGCTTCCTGTCAGGTAAACTGTTCGCCGGGTGTAAGTCTTTCAATTTGACGCCATTTCAGCGACTTGCACGTCGATGGGGATGAAATGATATGAAGCATGTCCCTATAATCATTGGTACACATTTGAAAGTGCTGCACAATGAAAATAAGGGACACCTGCTGACACTGTTAGAAGAAATTGAGATTTTTACACATCGTCTGCTAGAGACTGGCAACACATTAAACCAGCAGAAGGATTTTATTAACAGTACACTTTTAAACTTTGAAGGCTTCTTCCAATTGTCCTCCACCTCGACACAGCGCATGTATGAAAAACAGCCCCACTTACTGAGAGGAGACAGTGGTAGCACATCGGCTCACACACTGTCCTAGCAGCAGTTTGGTGTGCATGTACATAGTATAAAACTGCATGCCATATAATGCCACAAAGCATAAACAAATCCAATTAACCATAACTGTCACATCCTACTCCCTGTAACTTTAGTTGGTGCACATAGTTTCACTTTCATAATTTTTTGTTTAATACTTTTCATGGTTTTTAATATTTAATTCAGTTCTAGGTCTTCTACATATTTCCACTTCTTTAATTTTATGATCTTTACTATTTTACTATTTCTACAGCCATTGTTCTATACTTTTAACATTTTAGTGATAATTTTTATATAACCTTACTTAACATACTTTCAGAGTGAGACCTTATGGTTTTATACTTTAAACATTTTACATTTTTAATATTTTAAGATACTAATTCCGTTTCACTTAATTTAGACTTTCATAATTTACTGTTTTATACCTTTTACAGTTTTACACATCCATCAGTCTGTGTTTTTAATGTTTTAGTGGAAGATTTTAACACAATTGATTTTTTGCAGTTTTACTATAAGACCCTCTCTTCTTAAACCAATAACATCCCTGCCACAACATTGCAAAGTCGTGTCCCCCCCCCCCCCCCCCCTCCATTCAACCCAGTTGGCAGCAAGGTGCTCTGTGGCACTCATCATTCTAGTAGGGAACAGGCTGTCTTTATAGCTCACCTGAAGATTTTGCAAGAGGTAAGTCTTTTGTGTGAAGAATCACATTTTTATTACAGCTCTCCATTCCCAGGATGTCGAAGCGCGGTCTTCAAATGTAATCAGTTGGCTGTACAGAGTCTAGCTAGCCCTGCTGATCATCTATGTTAACAGCTTTGTTTCAGGCACTCCATGATCTGCTATGTGTATCCACATTGGGATGCCACCACTGGAGGGGAGTAATTGACTGCATTCCACTGAGTAGTATGCACGAGGGCTGGCAAGTATACTGAGAGATCTATGGTGCAGTAGAAACCCATAGCAATTTGGTTTGTTTATCTACCAAGTTTTCAGAAGGCATACCGCTTCCCAAAATATGATGCTCCTAACAGCTCGATTTCTTTGGCAGTGCCAACACAACCCCCATTCAGCAGAGACTATAACCCCTAATTACAAAAACATCAGTACCTCCAAAATGTGTCTCCTGTAGACATAGGGTACAAGAATCTTCTCTTTTCTGACAGTTTCTACTCCACCATATGCATCCTGAACCCATTTAGGTTCCACTACAGTACAAAAGGCATTTCCTTTCTTCTCTTTACTGAGTTTGGGAGTTCATAAAAGCTAGCGAAGAGGTAGAAAAACTTTGGAAGTCCTTCAGGCAGACTTCAACCCCCATATATTCTGACACTGTCTCCTCCTCTCATCAGACATCCTACTGTTTCTCTTTTGGAGACAACAGTGGACTCTTCATACAAATAAATGACTAGGAAACATCCTTTTATCTGCCTGTTTGGAGGCGGTACTGGGTTGTCCTCCAGTGGTTGCAGCAGGCTTTGTAGCTTGTCTGGAGGAGAAAATTCTCTTTGCTGCTGGTGGGTTTTTGCAAATACAATTGCAAATGTGTGTAGTGACACCTGTACTGATTGGGTGTTTGGTGCTGCAAATACTTCTACTTGCTGTTTCTTCACTGTTACTGTGAATGGCATTCACAATTTAAACTAACCACTGGCAGTGTTCCTGTGAGAATTAGTGTGATCCATGAAAATTTCACAAGTAGCTAGGGACAGGATGACAGACCCAGACAAGTCCCCATGTACCTGTCCAGCCTAATACAATGTTGTGTTTTTGCTGTTGTGTGTACAGTTTATTATGATATTAAAAGATACACAAAGGGAATTAAACTACATACATTATTTCACTGTCATCTTTGTAAATGCCCAACGTTAAACTGTATTTTCCCCTACAACTGACTTGGTGAAATCGATTCAGAGGTTAGGTGGTGGTGGTGGTGGTGGTGGTGGTGGTGGTGGTGGTTAGTGTTTTACGTCCCGTCGACAACGAGGTCATTAGAGACGGAGCGCAAGCTCGGGTTAGGGAAGGATTGGGAAGGAAATCGGCCGTGCCCTTTCAAAGGAACCATCCTGGCATTTGCCTGAAACGATTTAGGGAAATCACGGAAAACCTAAATCAGGATGGCTGGAGACGGGATTGAACCATCGTCCTCCCGAATGAGAGTCCAGTGTGCTAACCACTGCGCCACCTCACTCGGTCAGAGGTTAGAGGAAGGCAATGTCATACTGCCTCCAATAGGATCGTGTCTAGTACAGCACAAACCAATCTTTGGATAGGTGACAGCTTTATTTGAACTTACTCTGACCTTGATATCAATTTTTATTATTTTTCCATCATATATCATCAAAAGAAAAAGGCAACACTGATGCTGTAGGGAGATAACAAATAAATTAGTTTCAGTTACAACTGTAAAGGAATATTACTGTAATAATGATTTTTAATATACCTTCCAGAATTTCTGCAGTACTTCACTAAAAAAAGGCCACACACTGAATGTATAGTAACAAAGTGTACAGGCAAAAAGGGAACAGCAATATCACGTGGGGCAATATGAACTAAATGAGCAGCACACACAACATTTTTCATTATCAAACACCAATAAGGGAAAAAGAGCATGCATAGAGGCGGCTACAGACAACACACACCAGATGAAGACAAAAGTGTAATTAAATCAGTAGAGAGCAAGAATTGTAATACAGCTGCACGAAGGAATGAGTGGCACGTAGGCAAAAGCCTTATGGAAGATAAGAGACAGTTGTGTACAACTTGATTAAGAACAAAAAAGTCCTGTGACTGAATGGACAGTGAAAGACAAATTTGGGTATTTGGTGACTTATATAAAAACAAAACACAGAAATTCTTAAGTATCGAGAAGAGAGAGAGAGAGAGACATGACCAAAAATAAAAGAAAGAAAAGGTGTAGGGGAGTCAGCGCAGAGGACAAAAACTGTTAGCAGTGGCTGAGGCCAATGGTATAGCAATTAAATTCAAATAAATACTTGTTATTCGATCAGACATTTTGACTTAACACGATATTTACTTTTGTACTCTCAGTGGTTTTGGATGTGTAAGATTTTGCATAAATGTATACAAAATTTTAATTCTCTATTGTAGATTAATGAAAAGTCCAGACTGGAATAACAATATTATGAAAACAGTAGAGAGCTACTGACCACATAGAGGAGAACTGAGGCACAGAGAAGCACAAAGAAGTAACTGTTACACATTTTAGCTTTCAGTCAAAAGCCCTTCTTCTGAAGTAGAAAACACACACACACACACACACACACACACACACACACACACACACACACACAAACACACACACACACACACACACACAAAGCACATTTGCATACACATGACCACTATCTCTGGCCACAGTGGCCAGATTATGTGCGAGAGTTGTGCTTTGTGTGTGTGTGTGTGTGTGAGAGAGAGAGAGAGAGAGAGAGAGAGAGAGAGAGAGAGAGAGAGAGAGCGAGAGAGAGAGAGAGAGAGAGAGAGAGAGAGAGAGAGAGAGAGAGAGAGATTATATATATTTATTCTACTTCAGAAGAACATCTTTCGTCTGAAAGCTAAAATATATAGCAGTCTTTTTGTTTTGCCTGTCTGTGACTCAGTGTTTCCTCTGTATAGTGAGTAGCAACCTATCCTTTTCATAATGTTGTAAACCAATGGGATATTTATCAACTAACTGCACTTGTTTTTAGACACAGAGTTCCCATTTCTAAGCACTGACTACTAATGATTTTACTGCTATGCCAGACGTATAAAGTATGTACATTAATAGAAAACTTGTGAAAAGTAGAGAAATGACAGACTATGTTGAATCTAATGAAGTCATATCTAACCAAAAAGAGAGAATAATTTGAAACAGAAATTACTCTGAATGCTGAAGTGACCACATGCACTATTCAGTTTATTCTGTTCCTAAACCATAATTTCAGCAATGGGGAGTATACTGACCTGCTTTTCTCTTAATTTTGATACTACCACTGCAAACACACACATTTGATAAACTACTATCATGCCCAAGAGTAATGCAGAATCATGCACAACAAATCATGGCTATTCTAACACATACCATTGTCTCTACATACATTTTTTCCACAGATATGACATATTACGGAGGCTATATGCTCTACGCAACAACACCACCAAATAAGCTCTTTCACTTCCCCAAGCCACCACAACACTTACAGTAATTCAGAAAAAGCTACAGACTTTCCACGATCATGACATAATCCATGTAAAATGAACTCCATTCCATCCCAGCATGTCTACAACACAACACAGAATCGTTGCTTCATTATAGAGTAAGAAAAACATACACTTTTAGGAAATAAATGACTGTATACAAAATTTGGAACATCTGCATCTACAATTAAGTAGTGAATTTTTTATTCTTATTTTACAACTTTGCATACATATTACATTACTCTCATCATTGTTGTTATACTGGCTACTACAACACAAAAAAATAAAAACTACAAATGGCCAGATTAATTGCAACTTTTTAACTGATATGTGTACAGAAAAAAATTGGAATAGTTCTATGCAAGAGAATATGAAAAGTTTTAACGTGGGCACTGATTGTGCTTCAATTAAAACCATTGGCATTCTGATTCAAAGGAGCTGAACAGATTCACTAGTTGTAAATAAAAACTTACTGTGTCAATAGCAATAATGTTACTATATCTTCATTTCATTATATTTTCAGCATGTCCCTTTGACACATTTAGTGTGTTTCTAAGTTCTTTTCTCAAAATCAAACATCCTCTGTGATTTTTTAGGACATTTGAAAAAGTATCTCAGTACTTTATAAATAATAAATATGAATATGTATTAGCTTTATAACAAACCATTACTACTGAATATGCAACATCAAACATCCCCTGTGATTTTCATAAGGACATCATAGACCATTGAGAATACTTCAGCATAATACTTTTAAACATGTTATGTATCTCCTTTTGATCCTTGATGATCATGCCTTGCATGTACACATGTATGGGCTATCCAATAAGAGGTATGTTCTGACAGTGTAAACGGAAATGCACTTTATGAGAAAGACAAGTACCTGGTTTGAGTCCTGGAGAAGTAAACAGTTTTAATGTGTTCAACATAGCACATAATTTGCTAAAGAGCAATAATATGCTGTCTTCTTCAGAAAGGTGTTGCTAGAGGAGTGATTTCACTCTTCAGGAGAGCATATACTATAATGAAAGTTATTGACATAGAAATGGTGTACTGGGCTAAGGATTTTGAAAATTGAGAATAATACTGGCTCACAGAAGCTCTGACTGGGGTTTGTATGGTATGATTGCATACCTTAATGAACAACGTGGTCAGTGAACAATCAAGGCTCTATATTTGTGTCCTAGTCCAGGACGAAGTTTGAATCGATCAAGAAATTTTGATCCATTACCTGATTTTGCATAATATTTTTTTCTTAAAAACTTTCAAACATTGTCATTTCAATATGTTGGTACTCTGAAAAAACATTTGTTGTGCACCCTGGAGTGATTAGACGCAAGTCTGCCTTTTCAGGGTAACAGGATGGCTTTGGTTCCTGGAATGTCTACTTTTGACAATTGCAAAATATCTACAGAAAAAAAACACATTAGGTGTGTTGTGTATAATATGAACTTAAGTGGGGCATAAAACATTTCATCAACTATACTCTGATTAAAATTACTTTGTGACAGACAGATTGCAGTGGCGGGAGGCAGGATTGCCAGCATGCAGCCAGCCACACTTCACAAGGCATTGCATGCACCTAAAAAACAGGCAACACATTGAGCACATGGTTGAGAAAGAATTACAATTGGATGGTGGCTGGCCCTTACCACATGACTCACTGAAACGTCAATCACAAAGTAATTTTAATCAGAGTATAGTATTCCTATTTCAGAATGTAGTTCCAATGGAGAGGATGCACACTAAATATAAGACAAAAAGAAAGAATCCATTGTATCAATTCTGCAGTATGTCAATACCTCGTGAAACATAACACATGGCATACCAAAAAAAATGAAGAAATCAAACACAATACAAATGATATACAGAAAAATTGTCTCCCAAAATGTAAAATTCCACAAAAATGTATGTGGAAACACTCATGGCATGCTGTTACACATACACACAATTAGTAAGGATATGTTGATTTATTTAAATATTTGAAATTTAGCAGTTACACTGGCGGGTACAAGCAGCAACATCAATGCAGAACATAATACAGTTGGGTAACACAAATTCAAACACATATTGATATGAATGTCTACATAAAGACATTTTTCTGCAAGAAGATATTGGAACACTACTTTATATTTTTATTCTGTTAATAACAGCAGAGCATCATAATTAAAGCAGCAAAATAGTAGTAATTACTGTTGTGCATTTTTACATCCTTGCATACACAGGTGCCACAGGAGGAATGGTCAGTGCTCAGGGACATGACAGGAACACTCATTTGAAGCAAGAAGTTCATATGGACATATGCCCTAGTCCAAATGGTTTCCAAAATAAAACACATTTTACCCAGACATGTGAGGGAAATGTCAACTGCACTTACCCTAATCGCTGGACTGGTTGTTGTTGTTGTGGTCTTCAGTCCTGAGACTGGTTTGATGCAGCTCTCCATGCTACTCTATCCTGTGCAAGCTTCTTCATCTCCCAGTACCTACTGCAACCTACATCCTTCTGAATCTGCTTAGTGTACTCATCTCTCGGTCTCCCTCTACGATTTTTACCCTCCACACTGCCCTCCAATTCTAAATTTGTGATCCCTTGATGCCTCAAAACATGTCCTACCAACCGATCCCTTCTTCTAGTCAAGTTGTGCCACAAACTTCTCTTCTCCCCAATCCTATTCAATACCTCCTCATTAGTTACGTGATCTATCCACCTTATCTTCAGTATTCTTCTGTAGCACCACATTTCGAAAGCTTCTATTCTCTTCTTGTCCAAACTAGTTATCGTCCATGTTTCACTTCCATACATGGCTACACTTCAAACAAATATTTTCAGAAATGACTTCCTGACACTTAAATCTATATTCGATGTTAACAAATTTCTCTTCTTCAGAAACGCTTTCCTTGCCATTGCCAGTCTACATTTTATATCCTCTCTACTTCGACCATCATCAGTTATTTTACTTCCTAAATAGCAAAACTCCTTTACTACTTTAAGTGTCTCATTTCCTAATCTAATTCCCTCAGCATCACCCGATTTAATTAGACTACATTCCATTATCCTCGTTTTGCTTTTGTTGATGTTCATCTTATATCCTCCTTTCAAGACACTGTCCATTCCGTTCAACTGCTGGACTGGTTGCGGTAGTAAAATTAACTGGCTACCAAGGTCGTCAGACCTTATGGCATTAGAATTTTATTTATGGAATTGGATGAAGGTCAAAGGTGTACAAACAAAAGACAGCTGCGCGAGATGAAGTCCTGCTCATATCACAGACTCTGTTGTCACCATTAGGGAATGTTCAGAAGCACTCAGACAAACAACCAAACATGTTTTCCAAAGAATGCACAAATGCTCTGAAGTTGACAGTGACACAGTCAAACATTTGTCGTGAACTGTACAACCACTGTAATGTGATGTGTATGACAATGCTTAGAAGCGAATGTGTTAAAGTACGTATTTCTCCACTGACACTTCATAAAACACATGCTGTAATGTTTACTAACTGTTGCACGTGTGTAAACCTGACAATTTATTGAATAATAAAGAAAATAAATAACATGTGCATTACACCTACATCTACATAGATACTCTGTAAGCCTCCATAAGGTGCATGGCAGAGGGTACCCTGTACCACTACTTGTCATTTCCTTTCCTGTTCCACTTGCAAATAAAACGAGAGAAAAACAACTGTCCATATGCCTCCGTATGAGCCCTAATTTCTCATATCTTGTCTCTGTGGTGCTTAGGCACAATGTATGTTGGCGGCAGTAAAATCAATCAGCAGTCAGCTTCAAATGTTGGTTTTTCCCCAATAATGTTCTTCAAAAAGAAAATTGCATTGCTCCAGGGATTCCCGTTTGAGCTCCCGAAGCACCTCCATAACATTTACATGTTGTTTGAACATACCGCTAACAAATCTAGCACCTGCATCTCATTTGCTTTGATGTCCTCCTTCAATCTGACCTGTTATGGATCCCAAACACTTGAGCACTATTCAATAGGAAGCACCAGTGTCCTAAATGCAGTTTCCTTTACAGATTAACCACACTTTCCTAGAATTCTCCCAATAAACCTAAGGCAACCATTCACCACCCTTATCACACTCCTCACATGCTCATTCTATTTCGCATCGCTTTGCAACATTACGCCTAGATATTACACAATGTGACTGTGTCAAGCAGTACACAACTAATGCCATATCTGAACATCACAGGTTTGTTTTTCCTACTCATCCACATCACTGTGTTATATCTCAAAAACATTCAGTATAGAGCATATGTTCATATGAAGTTTTTACTTCAAATGACTGTTCATGTCATATTTCTGAATATCGACCATTCGTCGTGGGACACCCTGTGTAACTGAGATAAGTGAAGTGAAAAATTTTAATGGATTTTTTATAAAACAACTCACAGCATCCCTAGATGACCATCTCTCTCTCTCTCTCTCTCTCTCTCTCTCTCTCTCTCTCTCTCTCTCTCTCTCTCTTCCCCCCCCCCCCCCCTCCGTGTGTGTGTGTGTGTGTGTGTGTGTGTGTGTGTGTGTGTGTGTGTGTGTGTGTGTGTCAGAGAGAGAGAGAGAGAGAGAGAGGAGAGAGAGAGAGAGAGAGAGAGAGAGAGAGAGAGAGAGAGAGAGAGACCGACCCCCCTCCGCGTGTGTGTGTGTGTGTGTGTGTGTGTGTGTGTGTGTGTGTGTGTGTGTGTGTCAGAGAGAGAGAGAGAGAGAGAGAGAGAGAGAGAGAGGGGGAGGGAGGGGGGGGTAGGTGCGAGGGGGAGGGGCACAAGGGCGATCATCAAGCACCCTTCCGTGATAAATTCTCATCTATTCCAAAGAACAGACTTCCACACCCCACTACACACATTCCAGAAGATGAATGCAAAGCCAACGGTGATGCTTGCTTTGATTCACCATTGTTTATTTGTGTTACTTTGAAACTAGGTGTTGGAGGAAATTTTCAATGCCAGTTTGTCTGTAAAGTAGAGCAGTGGCAGTGGTGTACTGTTCTGATCACCATGTGGCATGCTACAATCAAACCCCAAACATCTCTGCAGAGTCTTGTGGAATGACTACATGTGACACTGTTGATAGTGATTACGCCATTCAACGATGGCGTTGAGCTCAGTGGCTCCCCAATGTTATTGATGAGGAGCACTTTACACGAAGGTACCATGCTTCACCTTCTCCTTTACATTTACATTAACTTCCGCAACAAAACAAATTAACACTATGTTACAGAATCTCTCGTCACAGTCATCCATAGTCCATATTGCACATAACACTGAGACAAGAAGGTGGATCTGACTTCAGGGTGTAATGCAAGCACTCACAAAAATGAGTCAAAGAAGTTGGATTCAAATTAGTAACTAGACCTGGCTCCAATGGTGTACAAAGAGGAAAATGGTCCATACACAGTGCACCTATATTCCCTATTCAGAATTAAATAACATTAAAACTACACACAGAAATATTTTAAATTAAATCAATATGTTTTCTCCATTTCTAAGGTACACAAAATTTCAGTTTTATCTTATGTATTTTCACAATAATGAACAGAACATAAGAATCAACCTTAAACATAGCTGCTCTCCACATACGTGTAGGTCATTAACAACAATGGAAACTCTCAAAGATATTCTTGAGGAGTTGCCTCCTCCTACCACCCCACTCCCTTTTCATAAAAGTATTTAAACAGCCATCTGAGATCATTATGCATTCAATTCACACAGGCATGCTTCACGTCAAGGCCATCTACTGGGATTTGGCTACGTAATATGGTGTGCTGCATAGGCCCCTCCAAAATTCTTAAGTTGTCTTAAATGGTATGATACTTCCACAAGAACACTAAAAGCAACTACAAATCTTCATGCATTATAATGTCCAACTGAGCCAACATCAAACATAACTCCACAGTGCTTTACAGCTGCTGAGAGTTATTATACTGAAGTTACATAGTATTTATGGTTCTCTCCTGGTTTTCAGAAAGGAATATTCAGCTCTTCTGTTTAAGAGCTTAGTAACAGGCCTAGCAATCAAATTTTGTTATAAGGGAGGCACAAAAATGTATACAATGTGGTTTTGAGATGACATCACATGATATACTGAATTTAGCTGTGATACATTGCAATGTGACATTGATTTCCAATATTACATTGTTGAAGCAATGTGTCATGTTGTTGCTAGAGTCAAATTAACAACTGCCATCCTCTCAGTAACTGAGTAATAGCAACCACAGACTATTGACTGGCAATGAAAGTAATACCAACAAAATGTTCTGTCTCTGCCTCTGTGATATATTTAAGCGTATTTAAAGGCATACACTTCTCAATACAGTGGAAACTGGTAATCTCTGTTTCCCAGAATTTTTCTTAAAGCTGACTTTCATATTTGAAACAAAAATAATAGGTTAATTAACACAATCCAGGAAGCTCTATCCATCATTTTCTTGTTTACTCTTCACGAAAGACCTGGTGTTTTGCATTCACAGCTCCAAAACTTTAAAAGGTCACTACTGATGGGATATTCTTCAGCCATTGCAGAATTACTCACCAACTCGTAGCAATGTAGTAACATTCTAAAGTCAATCATACGAAAGTTTTACAATTACTTTGGACTTTGGCTGGAAAAATGTAAATGGTGACATAATTCTTCATTTGAACAATGGGCAGTTCTAGCTAAGCACAGAGCATAATTATGAACCTTTTTTTGCAGCATTAAAAGTGTATTACCCATCCTCTGTTCCAAAGGCAGCAAATTTGCCACACTAGAATGAGACTCAACAATTCTATTCTTCAGACAAGTGTTCAAAAAGTCTCACACTGTAAGGTATGTATTAAAATTTCAAGGAAGCTGAGAATATCTGTGGGTGTTGTTCAATAGCATTATTGAGAGAATTTATAAAGAGGGAGCAATGAGTTTCAATCATGTAAATTAAAAATCCATATTTGTTATATCTTCCAGTCTACAGTAGTCATGACTCTCCTGTAGTCATGCCCATCAGGTCATTGAGAGCAGGAAGTTTTATTATCAAGCCCATAACGCACGGAAATTTCATTTTGAAACTCTGCAGTGGTCATACCCATCAGGCCACTGAGAGTAGGAAATTTTACTATCAAGTCAACAACACGGGGATTTCCCAAATCATGTTTCATGAGTTGAATGATGTGATACAGTACTGCTGTTTTAAATAATACATTACTGCTGCTTTAGCAATGAGAATGACAATTCTAGCCTTTAGTAAATTTGATGCATACTTCCCAACTGGTACACTTTTATAGAAAACATACACAAATGGACACTTTCTTAGTTCTCATTCCTCCATAGCTAATACAAATATTTTTTTACAGTAGGGGTTCCATCACTTTCATTCAGCTTCATCCAAAAATATTTGTTCAAGAAGGCTGACCTCTGGTATATCCTGTTGGGTGCTAATCACCAGTAATTCTATCAGGCCTGCTGGGATAGTTTCTCCTTAGTTTTAAAATAATCAATTTTGGCTCCACAAACACGTAGGATTTTATTTTAGCACCCCCCCCCCCCCCCCCCCGCCACAGACACACATATATTTATGTTAACCTTGCACGTCACGGAAACATCAGGTGGCAGCCTCAATAGTCACACACTAATGAGTTATTTTTTCCGTCAACATTTACTTGCTTCGTCCATTACTCAGTTCCAGCCTCATTTCTTGCTATCCTTTCTAGTAGTGGTCACAGAAGAAACAACAGCAAAGCACAACAAATAAACCAACTCCGGCAATCAGCATCCGATGCACAGTGTTGATGATTAATAGCCACATTCAGTTCAGAATGAACTGTGCAAGATGCAATTATGGTTCCGCATCAGCTGTAGAATATTTCAGAATAAATGAAAATTTGTACCAGACTTCCCACTTGTTGTGGGCGGTCGCATTAACCACTTCGGCCATCTGAGCACATTTCCAAGAGCAGCCGAAATCTCCACCAGGACAAATGGAAATTTGGGCCACTCCTGGAAGCATGCTCGGACTGCGAAAGTGATTAAGGCGACAGCTCGTGACAAGTGGAAAATCTGGGTTCGAGTCCCAGACCAGCACAAATTTTCATTTCTTCTGAAATATTCAGCAACTGATGTGGAACCATAATTGCAATATTTGCAATTCATTCTGATACCAACTCCTGTTTAATCATGTCTGTAGTTACCAAGTTCTAAGTCTTTGACAAAATGGTAACTTACACAGATTAGTACTGGCATCTAGAATGGCCCTTCAGGAGGCTCTATTTTCAAATTCATCAGATGTATTTTGGAATAACCAAGAAAAATGTAAATCCAAATAGCTGGACCTGTATTCCAATCATGGACCTCAAAGGTACAGCAATGAAAAAATTGCTAAAAAATCTACAAAATTCCAACAAGATGCAGAATTTTAGATGGAAAACATCATAGCACATTTAAGTTGAAAGATTTATACAGCAACAAGAAATAATAAAATAAAATGTTAATATAGAAGTATACATGCATATAGTCTAGTAGTAAATATTTTAAGAGAACAGTTTCCTTCAAGTGTCAACAGCGCTGTAATATGCAAATCACCCATGGCTATATTTGTCACTAAAGCCAGGTAAACTAACAAGCCAAAAAAAGTTTACTCCAGTGATTTTTATGTACTTACTGAAGCTCCCAAGGTTACAAATATGTGTGGCACTTTTACTTCAAACTGAGAACCAGAGGTTTCCATTGTAGCTGATTTCAAAGAGCGTCTTATTAGTGCAAGGCACTCCTCACTGGCCTCTGCAATAAAGAAGTGACAAAAGTAATAATTTGCTGTGTCACATAGCCAAACTTTCAAATTAAAGTACTTAATATAAGGTAATTAAGTGTCACTGACCCAGAGATCTAAATGAATAAAAATATAAATAAATACCAGGTAAAATTTCTGCATGTCTCTAATTTAGTATAATAGATATCTACAAGTCTTTCTTGTTTCTCTGAAGGCAGAAATGTTCTGAAATTTTGCAGAGCCTATCACAAAATAAATTTGCTGCTGTTGTTGTGGTGGTTGTTGTTGTTATTGGTGGTGGTGGTGGTGGTGGTAAAAGTGACACAGCTAATTAATTATGTCATTATGAGTTCAAATGGCAGTTCCTTGGTTTTTTCATGGAAAGAGATATGTATCTGTTTACTCTATATATAACTTTTTATTTTCACTTGGTTTATGGAAGCATTTGCTGTGTGTAGACCAAAGCCAGCCATATCTGCAAGGTATGCAAAACCAATCACACATATATGATACCATTCCATTAACTTCTAGTCAGCTCTACATATCATAATTACATTTCATTGATAGCAATAAACAATAAAAACAAAAATCTACAGTTTGTCTTGTGGCAATCCCACATGGAAAATGTCTTTACAATATTTAATGAGAAAACATTCACATTTATCTCCTAATGTTGCTTGACCCAAAATACGATCATCAAAACTGGGTGCACCCTGAAGACTATGCAAGCCAAATAAACTGTAGGTAAACCTATATCAAATATGTTCAAAAAGAGTTGCAAATTGTAGGTAGCCACTGTTGCCCCAACTGCAATACTCCTGACACAATAGTACAGATCATACCTTCTTCTTGCAGAAATGTGACATGAAAATAATGTATTATCCTACAATACTTAGTTGCAAAAATATTGCACTCAATTTTATTGAATTATGACTTGATTCTGATGAGCAGTTATAATGCAAATATTATCTTCAAGCCATACTTGAATTAGTGAGACTGTAAAATAATACAATCATGCTTTTCAATCCAAAGTGTGATTTGATGCAGTTCTTGACACCAGTCTATCCTGTGCAAGGCTCTTCATTCCAGCATAGCTACTGCAACCCCAAACCATCTAAACCTACTTGCTCATTCATGCCTACGCCCCCTCCCACAATTTTTACTTCCCACACTACTCTCAATTATCAAACTAAATACTCCTTGATGCCTCAGAATGTGTCCAATCAGACCCTTCTTTTAGTTACATTGTGTCATAAATTTCTTTTTTCTCTAGTGGCATTCAGTACCTACCAATTAGTTATTAGATCTACCCATCTAATCTTTAGCATTCTGCTACAGCACCAAATTTCAAAAGCTTCTATTTTCTTCTTGTCTGAACTGCTTAATTTTCTAACAAATTTATATTTGATGCTAACACTTTCTCTCTTTCTGTAGTCATTTTCTTGCTACAGCCAATCTGCATTTTATATCCTCTCTGCTTTGGCCATCATCAGTTATTTTGCTGCCCAATTAGCAAAACACAACTATTACTTTTAGTGTGTCATTTCCTAATCACATTCACTTAGCATCACCTAATTGACAACATTCCATTACCCTTGTTTTAGTTCTGTTGATGTCCACCCTATGACATCTTTTTGACATTATTTATCCTTTTACACCACTCTTCCAGGTCCTTTGCTGTCTCTGACAGAATTGCTATGTCATCTGTAAACCTCTAAATTTTTATTTCTTCTCACTGCACTTTACTTCCCGTACCAATATCCTTCTTGGTTTCTTTTATCACTTGCATAATGTATGTACTGAGTAACAATGGGGATAAGCCACAACCCTGTCTCACTCCCTTCTCAACTACTGATTTCCTTTTATGTTCTTTGACCTGTATAACTGCAGTCTAATTTCTGTCCAAGTTGTGAATAACCTTTCACTCCTTTTATTTTAGCCTAAAAAACTATACTCCACCCGAACAAGCCATGTAGGCCCAACAGTACCAACTGGATGACACGTCATCCTCAGCCCATAGGCATCACTGAATGCAGACATGGCGGGGCATGTGGTCAGCAACTGCTCTTCCGGTGTATGTCAATTTAAGAGACCGTTATTTTATCCTGGCTACCTTTAAAATTTCGAAGAGTCCCATCAACACTGTCAAAAGCTTTCTCTAAATCTACAATTTTCTAAGACATGTGGTCAGTATTACCTTGTGTGTTCATACATTTCTCCCAAACCCAAACTGATATTTTCTATTTCATCTTTATGTTTTCCTCTTCATTAAAGTTTTGCCAGTTAACTTTCGAATTGTCAGTGCTATGTACAGATTACAGTCCTGATATTTACTCCTTTAGATGGCTTTTCTCTTCCAGCATGCATACTGTTTTTTCTACTTTCAAATTTCTTCACAACTACCTTCCTTCCAAGCATGAAATGGCTATCCCCATTCTAATCTGTTAGGTCCCTCTCCATCTTCTTTTCCTCTCCACATTATACAACAGTTTCCTTCTCTCTACTTATTAATGTTTCCACCACCACCACGGGCCTTTTAGTTATGTTTGCAACTTCAACATTAAGGTGAAATGTACTCTACCACTGCCACAAATATTAAACAATACAATGGCTGTCAACAGTAGAGAAATCACGTAAACAGTGAAAGAACACTATTCATTGGAATCTGTAGTAGTGAATATTGCAGTCAGTAACATATCAGTTACAGCTGACTGAAATAAACCTTTGGGAGAGCATTCTTTTTTATGATGAGATAATAGGAGTTCTGTAGGGATTCTGGAATCAGCTAAATAAAGTTTATGACCCCAAAATGTGGAAGAACTGGTACATGTTGTATCACTTACATGTAAGTAAACAAACAACAGGTAAATATGAGAAACAAGCTATCTATTTACATTATTTAAGCAGCTAGAGTAAAACTGTTGAAACTTACTTAGTTCAGATAATTATTTCACATTTGTATGTGAGAATTCAGAAAAAAATATTACGATACTAATAAGAGATGAACATGTGAGATATGCTGCAAATAGAAAGCACCTGAAACATGATGTGGGATAGCTGAAAAGTTATTTAGATGGTTGCATATATCAAATGTGGCACGACTGCAGTTAGATGCTTGCATATATCAAATGTGGCACGACTGCAGATCGTTTTCAATGAACCGTTGCACTTACTTTATACATCTATGTTAAAACAATTTGGTCAAAAAAAACTAAGAACAAGAGTGAAATCTTATACCTCTCTCTCATACTAAAATATGACACAAATTTTACATCAAAAATAAATATAATTGCGGTGACAATGTAGATATGTCCATCGCAAGTTCATGGCGCTTAATAAACGTCAAATAGGTTCTAATTGGGACCTAAGGCATACAAAATAAGAGGAAGAAAATCATCTACCGCAGTGTATTTATAGTAAACACGTGAAATATTACAGCTCATGTACCGAATATGCGACAAATTCTAACGACAACCTGGGAAGGTCAAGTATTGACTCGCATGAAAGTGGACGCGTAATTTATGAGCAACATTTGTGAACGTGTTAACTGTTGACGATATTTATCGGTGTGACTGTCATCGATAATTTCCCAACACGACACTGCCCGCAACCGATAAATAATGCATTGAATTTATAGAGGATTCTGTTACACTTCATACTGATATTTTGTGTAATTTAATTTACTTGCACAAATTTCGGTTTAACTGTGAGAAAAAGGGGTAAGGAATGATATAGTAACGATGTATTTTTACCGCCAGCCATGATAAGCGATAACGAATACAGCTGACACAAATTTCCTTGTTGTATGTTTAGTTTCTGTTTGAAAACCACAGCAATTTGGGCACCACAAAACACATAGCGTGAAGATATATCTGTACATTGTTGCTTATCTTTAAGTTCTTGCTTCTCTTTGACCAAGCCCACGAATTTCGATGGTCGATTGGAAGGAATGCGATTTGTCGAAATTTTTTATCACAAATTTCAAATACGTATTTTTAGACAGATGCAGATATTTAAGTTGTTGCCATATAGTACCTCTCGAATGACTTTTTCATGCTCAGGGTCGTAAAATGAATGGATAGGCAGACATCACATTTCCTGATCTTTTTTATATTATCCCCACTTTAATATCAGTATCTGCTTCATAATACTCTGAAGATTAGTTTTCTGCTTATATCGTAGGAAACATGTCCCAAACAAATGTTCTCATTACGTGTCTTATTAAAATTAACTCTTTTCAGAGTCAGTTGCCGATACACACTCATTTTTCGGCTTGTGCTGTTTCCAATCTTAAGGGGCCAGCACACGTAAAACATATACACTGGCAATACTAGTTTTTAAAGCCTTTAGTATATTGAAGCGACCTCACACCATCAATGACACTTACAAAAACTGTCAGTTGAAAACGTGATTTTACAAGGCTGAGATGTCGAATACCCAAAAGGAAGAGTGTGCTGCTATTATATTAGCTACAGCTTGAAAAAAAAAAGTGTCATGTAGTATCTTGTACAGACACATTTTATTAGCCTGACACGTTCCACATCATTACGAAGTGTCGTATTCATGATATATGGAACAAGCACTAATCTAATCTAATCTAGTCAAGGAACAGACAACAACGAAAAAGTCGAAATGCGTCTGAGAATGGTTGAAAAAAAAAGGAGCGACTGGTTACATGTTAATTTACTGACTGAAATCTGAACCACGTACCCGAAATATTTGATAAATTATTTTCCGATGAGTCCTACACCGTACGACAAGTTATTAGTGTTGATAGGAGATAAAATAGAAAAGCAAAATGCATTAATGAGAGAGGCTATCCAAATCGACAAGAGATTAGGGGTAACTTCGAGGTTTCTGGCGACAAGCTGGTCATTCTAATGCTCGAAGTTTAGATCTGTAAGATCAGCAAACACAATTAGTAAAATTCTATGGAAATCTGTGAAGCAGTTACATCTGCCTAGCAAGGACCTACACAGGCAATTAATGTAAAACACTTTTTCGCTATTTGTGATAATTTGGTGAAACTGATACGGATTTCGCAGATCTCTCACCAGTCAGTGCAGATATATGACGTATTTTTCGAAATGGGAACTGTTTTCCAAACTGCTACGTAATATAACAATTTGTACTATATTTTCAAATTAATGACATAAGTAGTGTCCTAGAGTATCCTCCGTTAACCATCCTAATGTGGTATATACAATGATTGCATAGGTCTATTAATATTATTTTGTGTTAAAAAACTTCTTTAAACTAAATCTGGGGTTTTATGTACATAAAAGCAAATTGAAAAAATTGACAGTGCACGCTAACACTGTGTGGCTGGTTCATGAAGCTCTGTCAACGTCTGAATGGAGAATATTGCCAAACAGTCAATACTTTACCTCAGACGTTTAGTATGATTTGACAATACTGAGAATATTTTGAGGTCCATCAATATTGCCTGTCACTATTTCTGGTATTGACAGTATGTTAATATGTGCACTCAGATGGTCAATATTTTGACAGTTTCACAATATTATTGAATGTCTGAGGGCCCCTTTAAAGGAAGTATCCAAAATCCTTATTGGTATTCTCATTCTACTTCTTGGGTGTTAACATGAAGCAGTTTCTGGGAACGATATTTTCCGAATATGGTAGATGGGGGCAAGTTATATACACAAAAAAGGATGTAGGTCATTCTGGCCCGTAAAACCTCCCACACACCCAACGTCACGATGCAATGTCCTAAGCTCTAGAACGCGCATGGTCATCCTTTGGTGACCCCTGAGCCATAGCCCGCTTTACACTTGGTCATGCCCAGACCTGACTCAAAAACTTAAGTTCACGGTCCACCTCGACACGAAGCAACACCAACGGTCCTAGGACATAAAGTCAAAACTATAGAGTCCGTGACGTTAATGTTTATGGTATAACGCACCGATATGAATGGCACCCCTTTCCTGACGCGCCACGCCAACAATTTGTGCCTCAAAACGCATGTTTTTGAGAGTACATTCATTTTATTTTTACCAGGAATTTCTTCCATGGGCCGGGTTGAAACTAATCGCTGTCTGGGTGCGGCCTGTGTGTACTATAAAATCACGGCTAATTAAAGGATACGATCTAAGGACAGTCTGCTGGGTGTATTTAATACAGCACACAATGTCGCAGTGTGCATTTGTTTTAACTATGAACACGGGCCTTTATTAATGTGCTACAGCATAATGCATTAATAATGCTCGAAAGACGGCAGATGTTATTAATCACTTTGTTTCCCCAGAGATGAGTAATTACACGTCGAATTGATAGTTCGATGCAAACGCACTAACGAAATAAATGTAAAAACTAAGTTGGTGTGTTTAGTACGTTCTTGACCTGAGGATTATCAAATAAATAAATAAAACTAACTTCAGAAAGAAGTTACAACCCGGTAGCGATTCCCAATCTGTGAAATCCAAATTGGCATGACGATTAAACTGCATGAAGTAGGTATGTAAGAGAAAAGGTAAGAAGTTGGTATGGAAAATAGTTACACTATAAAATGATGTTGGCATAAATTAATTTCATAAATGCAATGATTGTTTAGCGCAGAATTTCAGTGTATTACAACAGTGTATTACACTCTACAATCTGTAGGAAGAAAAATTAGCTTTTACTCCCGGATTGTATAATTTATTTTTCGTCGAAACAGCGATTATATTTTCATATTGTCAAGATGTGCCACATATTTAATTTTAAGAATTCCAAAGGACTTTTGATTGGCTTCGCATTATCGAAATATATCTCGCTATCCGCAAATTTTGGCAAAAAAACCACTGAATGTGACAAAAAAAATCACTGAACGTGACAAAAAAAATCACCAATTTTTCGAATAAATAGAAAAGAAACCGAGGAGTTTGGACAAATAGCCACAGAATTGGGCAAAAAGCGATGGAATTTGGCAAAAAAAGATGGAATTTGACGAAAGACACTGAATTTGGCGAACATATAGAATATGGCAGAAAACACCAATTTGGAAAAATAAATAACACTCAATTTGGCAAGAAATTACACCGAATTGGGAAAAATTAATACCGACTTTGTCAAAACAGCTCCGAATTTAATAAAAAATAATACTCAATTTGGCAAAGAAATAACGCCGATTTACAAAAATACTACACCAAATTTAAAAAATAAAACCGAATTTAGCACAAAATAACGCCGAATTTGGCCATAAAATATAAATCTTTTTTCCTGTCCCTACCTATGAATCAAATGTAGTTAATAGTAACTTGATGTGTATATGCCCGCCATTGTCACCGTAGCTCACAATGCAGCTAATGGCAGAACTGGTAACGTGCCTTCTCAGCCAAAAGAGCGTTTCACGATAGAGTGAGGAATGTAATTTTCTGTTGTTACTGTAATGTTTTTAATTATACATAAACTGTTTGTTATATTCAGAAAAAACGAGTGCAAAGTTTTCGGGTTGTTTCCTGAATAGAGCACTGTGGAACCTCATAGTATCAGAATATAAGTAAGAAACTGGGAACATTTAACTAAAACAAGTGAAACGTATTGGAATCAACACCATCTTGTAAATTCCTACGTTATTTGTGAGCAGGTGATGAAAATATTACAAAATTTTTTAAAAGAAGACCGCGATTCTTTGGGGTAATCTTTTGGTAAGTGTAATTAATCCCTCAATAAAATTAGCAACATCCAGATTTTTCTTTCAAGGGAAAAGAACAGCAAGCACGTCTACTTGAATAAGGATAATTTTCTTGTCATCATCAAACTATTTGTCAGTTATCAATCAGTACTGAGAGATATGCTGTAGACGCCCCATAGCTCCTCTTCATGAGAACGAAGTTAGTTTTTTAATGACAGAAGGAGTCACACACGATATAATTCAAAACATTCAGACTGCACAGTCTCTTTCTGTCATACATGATACTACATAAGGCATTAGTAAAATACATCACTTACCACAGCTTCCCCTCCACCTCCGCGCTCAAGGAAGGAGTTTTTATTAATTGCAAAATTCTCATACATTTCTAGAAGTAATTTCCCGTTATTCTGATAAACCTCTCGTTTAGTGCTTTCCTTTCCTCCATCCCCAAAATAAAATCTACGGACGCCCATGTCAGTCAGTGAAGTCTTTCGCTATGTTAAAATAATATCATTCTGGATATACTTAAGGAGTACTTCGTTTACCCAGGAGGAAGAAGAAGATGCACCAGTATCCACAAATAAAGTAACTGAAACCATGGAACAACAGGGACTAGATTTGAGCACATTCCGAGATCGAGCCCATGACACAACATCCGTCACGAGTCAGTAACATAACACTATACAAAAAGGAACAAGTAAATTAGGACATTATGCATATTTCGTCCACTAACCAATCACAATTGAGTGGTTTGTTCTTAGAATTTAAAAACTTGTTCCTAAGCCATTTAGAGGTAAGCAAAGAAGTTCACAAAGTTACCATGTCATGCATTCGTATGCAATTGAATAAAAAAATTCGTTTAATTTCATACAAGTATACGTTAACTTAAGGGTGAAGTATGATAAAAGAAGTGAAGAAATAGATCTCAGAAAGGTAATGGAACACATAGCTTTGTCACCATTTTAGAATTTAATGCAATGTACTAGGAAACTCAGAGTAGCGTCTGAAGTCTTAAAATCTGAGGGCATGCGTTATGCATAGGCATATCGTCCTTGTAAAATTAATACCGTGTAACTAAAATTTCCGATTTTCCGGATTTCAGTCAGATGGCATGTTTGACGCGACGCACCGGGTGTTACGGTGCGAATGGCAAATTTTCAGTTCTTTACAACTAAAATGAAGCTCAAAGACTACTGTGCAAGTCAAACAAGGTAAATACGGTGTGAATTCCCCATAACTGCAAAAGAACGATATAACGTGCAACTGGAGCGTCGGTAGTTCCGCAAGACTGTCCGGGGAATACGCTGGCGTCTGTAGGGAGGGTGCAACGAAGAAGACAGTAGCGTAATGCTTGAAGACATGCAGACGGACGGCAATTGGTGCAGTGGCTCGCAGCTGTCACTCACAAATATCCACTTCCATACGATACTTTCAAGTGAAAAGTAGCACAACACGAACGCTATGTACGATTACAACAACATAATAAATAGGCGATAGCGGGACACCACCATGACTGTGGACACCCTATCAGGTTCCAGGAAGCCCGAGTATTGGTGAAAGAATCGTGGATGCCACAACGCAAAATACGGGAAGTGGTCGAAATTATTAAGCAGCCTGACAACATCAACAGAGAAAATGGCTACAAACTCCCAGCGTCCTGGCTGCCGGCCATCCCAGTCCAACGGGCCGCGAGCGGTCGCGGGGCAGAAGCTACACGGGACATGGGACGTATCTGCACAAACAGCTGTAGAGCAACTGTCAGCCCATTTCCGCGCACACCAGGAGGTAAACTTGCCGACCAGAAGCCGAACGCTGATTGGCGGACAGCTACCAACTGTTGACGACATGGATATCCACGAATAGCCTCTTTCCTTCTATCTTCCCTTTCGTCATGACTAGACTATCGTATTAGAGAGCCACTTAAAAGTTTTACGACAGTGACCTTAGACAGCGATAGTCTGTAATCAATAGAAGCACCTATCCCCATGCAAAACCAGTCGTGTCCTGAGGAAGACCGTTGCAATTCGGCCGACACGTCGGTTTTAATTTATTATTGTTGTTAGTTCTTTAGCAATGACGCGGCATAATACCCAGAAGACTTTAATCACTATGACACCGGCAACGGAAGCCTACGTTCTTATATAAGTGAAAAGATGATTTGTTTCTTGACGAAAAGCCGACAAGGGAAATGCGACCGTCGTAATGAAGACCGAAGATTATGAGCAGAAGATCCGGGATCTATTAGATCCGACGACGTACCGAAAACTAAGGGCAGATTCGACGCAGTGGAACACGAGGAATACGAATCTGTTAACCAAGGCGTCTTCTAGGCCGATTGTTATCGCTCCTGGCTCACCGATGTATAAACTGGAGAAACACGTGGCCTCTCTGCTCCAGTCACAAATGGGAAAGACTGACACATACATAAAGGACTCATAACATTTCATCGAGAAGCTAAAGAAGCGAAACCTTGGACCAAACGACATTCTGGTCAGTTTTGAGTTGTTTCTTTGTTTACTGAAGTGTCTCTCAATGATTCTATGGAGTATATTGGTTCCCTTTGCCCACAAGGTATCACCAAGGTCTTCCATGTGTGTCTCACCACGAGTTATTTCAACGTGGGATGGCGACTTCTATGAGCAGCTGGAAGACGTCGCCGTGTGTAGTCCACTTAGTCCAGTGGTGGCCAAGCCACACACATACCCGGTAAGGTGATGGCGATGGTCTTCTGGAACTCCGAAGGGGTTATTCTGTTTGATATCCTCTCTCATGGTGCAACGATGAACTCTGGAGTGTATTGTGATACACTCAGGAAATTGAAGAAACGACTTTAGTGTGTTCGTCACCACAAAAATGCTAACGATCTTCTCCATGTCCATGACAATGCAAGACCTCACACAAGGCCGGCCGCGGTGGTCTCGCGGTTCTAAGCGCGCAGTCCGCAACCGTGCGACTGCTACGGTCGCAGGTTCGAATCCTGCCTCGGGCATGGATGTATGTGATGTCCTTAGGTTGGTTAGGTTTAAGTAGTTCTAAGTTCTAGGGGACTGACGACCAGAGCAGTTGAGTCCCATAGTGCTCAGAGCCATTTGAACCTCACACAACGTAGCTCGTAAAAACTCATTGGACTGTTTTTCCTCATCCACCCTACAGTCCGGATCTTGCACCTTCCGGCTTCCATCTGTTTGGCCCAATGAAGGATGCAGTTCGGAGCAAGCAGTACTTGGATGATGCGGAGGTAACTGAGGCAGCAAGACGAAGTCGACCAGTAGAGTGGTACCATGCGGTTATTATGGTCCTCCCAGCAAGTTGGCGTAAGGCACTCTCATTGAACGGATATTATGTTGGAAAATAGGATGTTGTAGCCAAAAGAGTGGGGAATAATATGGTGCACTGGAATCCCGAATAAAACGAACCTGCCTTCAGAAAAATATTATTTTGCATTACTTATTGAACACCCCTCTTAAAACACAGCTTACTGGTATCGGGATACTGTGACGCATGTACGACCAACCTGACGTATCTAACAGTACCTATTGCAGGCTTTCACATTATAAATCCTGCAACTGTGATAACAGCTATTCTGCACTCACTACGTCAACTGGTAGCACATTTGTTTGGAGAGACGCTTCTGCAGCAATACATTTCTGCAGAGGCTGAGTTCTTGTCAGGAAGCCAACGAATGGAAAGCAAACAACCTTCTAATTGTGGTGACAGACTAATCTGTAGCTTAATTCGAGGTCTAGGTTAGGTTCGAATGTGGCACGTTGGTTGTGAGTTGGTGAAGTCAACGAATGTGAAATCATGAAAACCATCTTAAGTTTCTTGTGCTATGGAGAAACGTCGTCACGTTCCAACTCCGCACAAGAGTCACTCCCCACAAGTGTCACAAACAAGTCCACCGCGAGCTTCGTCATTGGCTACCATAAACAGTTTCTTACCACTTACCGGCCGGCGTCAGCTCCGTGGTTTTTTTATCTGACTATGAATTAAAGCAAACAATCAGGTGCTTTTTGCTAAAAATGCGAGCAAACGGTTGTACAAATAACGTACGTTGATCTTAGGGTATTGTATTAATTCCGCACCGCATCATGTACGAGCGCTCGTAAAACACTAGCGACAATATTCCACGTATAAAAGCATGGTTTTCCAAATTACAGCAAATTCAGCATATTATCAAAAGTGATGCTACGAGTATATGCACTTCGAGTTGCTCGTGGTCTTACACATTACTAGTAGAAAAGCTGAACCCGATGGGAAATGTTGTTTTGTATGGTGGGCAACCACAGCCAAACCTCGACATTTTTTCAAAGAAAAATTCCGCACTCGCTGTATGAATGATTTTTATTAAATCTGCGACCGGTTTCGCACGATTATCGGTGCATCCTCAGGCTATCTGTACAAAAAATAATATAATAAGAGCTCATATAAACTATTCGACCCTCCCCCCCCCCCCCCCCCCCCCCACTCTTCACACCTTCTACACGTCATCCGACCTCTGGCGATTCTCGTGCCACTGAGTAAGCGCTTTTCGGGTTGCGGTCAGTCAGTCAGGTCGTGTCCAATGCTGCGCGACTCCTCTCAACTTGCACGGTGTGTTCTGATATGTTTACAGGGCCCAATTCCGCTGTTTGTCGTTCGTGTTTAGCGGAGTTTTATCAGCACCGTATTTTATTTTTTATTTTCTATGTCATTGCCGCTCCCATAATTTAAATTTTTTTAAAGATTTTTAAATTTTAGCTACGCTTTCATCAGATGATGGTATATTGGACGTGAATGGTGGGGAGCGGCTACAGGGCAATGTTCAACGTTACTATGTTATAAATAGCGTATATCCAAAACACTGGCTATTAATTTACACCTCAGAATTGGGGGATCGAATAGTTTACATGAGCTCTTATTATATTATTTTTTGTACAGATTGCCTGAGGACGCACCGATAAGTTATGCGAAACCGGTCGCAGATTTAATAAAAATCATTCATACAGCCAGTGCGGAAATTTTCTTTGAAAAAATGCCAATGGGAAATGTTCGCAAGATCATGTCTGGGAGATTGGTGTTACCTTGTCTTAGCATCGTTCGTACTCCAAACTGAAAATGGTAGTTCGCACACCTTTGGGTACTATCGGAAATTAACACTTCACAGTACAAAATCATTGTTTTAGTTAATATACCCTGCCGGAAGAGAATGCAACACTCTCAAGGACAAGGTTATTTTATTGATAAGTAATGTGACAGGTAGTTCATCAATGATAACAAATTCAGACCAAATGAAACACACATTCCACAGCAAAGGGTGCCTACAGTCGCATCAGTACACCGCTTGCCTGTCACTGGCGGCAACGCACGCGTATATTCTCGCGTGCAAACAGTCATAATGGTGCCGAATGGCGCAGTGCGATAGATTGTCCCAAACATCTCGCACCCTTAGCTGCTTATGGTCGTGCAGGCTGTGTAGAACGTATAAGTTCCCGCTTCATCACGTCCCATACTCGTTCAATGGATGACAGATCTGGTGATATTTTTCGCCATGGCGTACGAGGATCACTCCAAAAGAAATCCACGCTATATTCTTTTTTTAAATCCATCTTTTATCCAAATGTTTGAAAGGTTTACAGTGTGTAGATACATCCTTTAGGAGCTATATTTTCATTTCTCCACATAATTCCCATTCCTCTCAACTGCATACGCTATCTTGGAAAAACGCCTGTATATCCGCACGGTAAAATTCTGGACCAACCTGTTGGAGCCACTGTTTGGCGGCGTGCACAAGGGACTCATCATCTTCAAACCTTGTTCCACGAAGAGAGTCTTTCAGGTTCCCAAAGAGATGATAGTCACATGGAGCCAGGTCAGGACTGTAAGGCGGGTGTTTCAGTGTTGTCCATCCGTGTTTTGTGACCGCTTCCATGGTTTTTTGACTGACATGTAGCCGTGCATTGTCGTGCAACAGCAAAACATCCTGGTTTTGCTGATGTGGTCGTGCACAACTCAGTCGAGCTTGAAGTTTCTTCAGTGTCGTCACATATGCATCAGAATTTACGATGGTACCCCTTAGCATGATGTCCACAAGTAAGAGTCTTTCGGAATCGAAAAACACAGTAGCCATAACTTTTCCAGCAGAAGGTGTGACTTCGAACTTTTTTTTCTTGTGTGGATTTGCACGATGCCACTCCATTGATTGCCTTTTCGTCGCTGGTGAAAAATGATGGAGCCATGTTTCATCACGTGTCACAATTCTTCCAAGAAATTGATCTCCACCATTCTCAAACTGTTCCAAAAGTTCGCTGCATAGCGTTTTTCTTGTTTCTTTGTGGGCCACTGTTAACATCCTGGGAACCCACCTGGCACAAACCTTTTTTAACGCCAACACTTTCAGTATTCTGCAAACACTTCCTTCCCCTATCCCAACGTAGCGTGACAATTCGTTCACTGTGATGCATCTGTCAGCAGTCACAAATTCGTTAACTCCCTGCACACTGTCTGGAGTGTGTGCAGTACGAGGCCTGCCACTGCGAGGACAATCCTCAATATTGCCGTGCCCGCTTTCATCACGTAATCTGCTTGCCCGCCGAGTAACTGTGCTGAGATCGACAGCAGCATCTCCATACACCTTTTCCAACCTCTTGTGGATGTTTCCCACTGTCTCGTTTTCACAGCACAGGAATTCTATGACAGCGCGTTGCTTCTGACGAACGTCAAGTGTAGCAGCCATCTTGAAGACATGCTGTGGCGGCGCCACTCACGGAAACAGGTTGAACTAAGTTTGACAACAAGAGGGAAGGATGTAGCTACACACTGTAAAACTTTCACACATGCAGAATGAAAACTGTGTTTTTACAAAAATAGTGTACTTTTCCTTTGGAGTGACCCTCGAAATACATTACGAAGAGTACGTTGTGTTGCGGAAGCCATATGTGAACGTGCACTGTCCTGCTGAAAAAGTGCAGCACCTTCCTGTCGAAGAAATGACAGTAGCACGGGGATAACATCCTGTGCAATGTAGCGGGCACTGGTTACTTTACCGAGCGAGGTGGCGCAGTGGTTAGCACACTGGATTCGCATTCGGGAGGACGACGGTTCAATCCCGTCTCCGGCCATCCTGATTTAGGTTTTCCGTGATTTCCCTAAATCGTTTCAGGCAAATGCCGGGATGGTTCCTTTGAAAGGGCACGGCCGATTTCCTTACCAATCCTTCCCTAACCCGAGCTTGCGCTCCGTCTCTAATGACCTCGTTGTCGACGGGACGTTAAACACTAACCACCACCACCACCACCACCACCACCACCACTGGTTACTTTACCCTGAAGTGTGAACGCGAGTTGTAACTGATGGCCCGCCACACCATGAAGCGTGTGATGGGACCTGGATAAACAGGACGCTCAGGTCTACACTATACTTGTGCGTGTTCATCACAGAGCCTACTCTGATTACTGAAGACAACAGAGCGCAGTTTCATTCTCCAGTTGATTCTTTCACGACACCAGAGTAGCCATGCTTGGTAGTGTGTTGTGTCAGTGGTACCCTGGCCAGAGGCACACGTGGTCATAGAGCTGCTGCAAGCAGACGGTTCCCAGCTGTCCTTACTGACACAGCAGTTGCAATGTGTGCCCAGATTTCTTCCCTGGATGATATTCGGTCGGCCACCGTTGCTCGCACAGTACGTCCGCACACCTTTGGGTACTATCGGAAATTAACACTTCACAGTACAAAATCATTGTTTTAGTTAATATACTCTGCCGGAAGAGAATGCAACACTCTCAAGGACAAGGTTATTTTATTGATAAGTAATGTGACAGGTAGTTCATCAGTGATAACAAATTCAGACCAAATGAAACACACATTCCACAGCAAAGGGTGCCTACAGTCGCATCAGTACACCGCTTGCCTGTCACTGGCGGCAACGCACGCGTATATTCTCGCGTGCAAACAGTCATAATGGTGCCGAATGGCGCAGTGCGATAGATTGTCCCAAACATCTCGCACCCTTAGCTGCATATGGTCGTGCAGGCTGTGTAGAACGTATAAGTTCCCGCTTCATCACGTCCCATACTCGTTCAATGGATGACAGATCTGGTGATATTTTTAGCCATGGCGTACGAGGATCACTCCAAAAGAAATCCACGCCATATTCTTTTTTTAAATCCATCTTTTATCCAAATGTTTGAAAGTTTTACAGTGTGTAGATACATCCTTTAGGAACTATATTTTCATTTCTCCACATAATTCCCATTCCTCTCAACTGCATACGCTATCTTGGAAAAACGCCTGTATATCCGCACGGTAAAATTCTGGACCAACCTGTTGGAGCCACTGTTTGGCGGCGTGCACAAGGGACTCATCATCTTCAAACCTTGTTCCACGAAGAGAGTCTTTCAGGTTCCCAAAGAGATGATAGTCACATGGAGCCAGGTCAGGACTGTAAGGCGGGTGTTTCTGTGTTGTCCATCCGTGTTTTGTGACCACTTCCATGGTTTTTTGACTGACATGTAGCCGTGCATTGTCGTGCAACAGCAAAACATCCTGGTTTTGCTGATGTGGTCGAGCACAACTCAGTCGAGCTTGAAGTTTCTTCAGTGTCGTCACATATGCATCAGAATTTACGATGGTACCACTTAGCATGATGTCCACAAGTAAGAGTCTTTCGGAATCGAAAAACACAGTAGCCATAACTTTTCCAGCAGAAGGTGTGACTTCGAACTTTTTTTTCTTGTGTGGATTTGCACGATGCCACTCCATTGATTGCCTTTTCGTCTCTGGTGAAAAATGATGGAGCCATGTTTCATCACGTGTCACAATTCTTCCAAGAAATTGATCTCCACCATTCTCAAACTGTTCCAAAAGTTCGCTGCATAGCGTTTTTCTTGTTTCTTTGTGGGCCACTGTTAACATCCTGGGAACCCACCTGGCACAAACCTTTTTTAACGCCAACACTTTCAGTATTCTGCAAACACTTCCTTCCCCTATCCCAACGTAGCGTGACAATTCGTTCACTGTGATGCATCTGTCAGCAGTCACAAATTCGTTAACTCCCTGCACACTGTCTGGAGTGTGTGCAGTACGAGGCCTGCCACTGCGAGGACAATCCTCAATATTGCCGTGCCCGCTTTCATCACGTAATCTGCTTGCCCGCCGAGTAACTGTGCTGAGATCGACAGCAGCATCTCCATACACCTTTTCCAACCTCTTGTGGATGTTTCCCACTGTCTCGTTTTCACAGCACAGGAATTCTATGACAGCGCGTTGCTTCTGACGAACGTCAAGTGTAGCAGCCATCTTGAAGACATGCTGTGGCGGCGCCACTCACGGAAACAGGTTGAACTAAGTTTGAAAACAAGAGGGAAGGATGTAGCTACACACTGTAAAACTTTCACACATGCAGAATGAAAACTGTGTTTTTACAAAAATAGTGTACTTTTCCTTTGGAGTGACCCTCGAAATACATTACGAAGAGTACGTTGTGTTGCGGAAGCCATATGTGAACGTGCACTGTCCTGCTGAAAAAGTGCAGCACCTTCCTGTCGAAGAAATGACAGTAGCACGGGGATAACATCCTGTGCAATGTAGCGGGCACTGGTTACTTTACCGAGCGAGGTGGCGCAGTGGTTAGCACACTGGATTCGCATTCGGGAGGACGACGGTTCAATCCCGTCTCCGGCCATCCTGATTTAGGTTTTCCGTGATTTCCCTAAATCGTTTCAGGCAAATGCCGGGATGGTTCCTTTGAAAGGGCACGGCCGATTTCCTTACCAATCCTTCCCTAACCCGAGCTTGCGCTCCGTCTCTAATGACCTCGTTGTCGACGGGACGTTAAACACTAACCACCACCACCACCACCACCACCACCACCACTGGTTACTTTACCCTGAAGTGTGAACGCGAGTTGTAACTGATGGCCCGCCACACCATGAAGCGTGTGATGGGACCTGGATAAACAGGACGCTCAGGTCTACACTATACTTGTGCGTGTTCATCACAGAGCCTACTCTGATTACTGAAGACAACAGAGCGCAGTTTCATTCTCCAGTTGATTCTTTCACGACACCAGAGTAGCCATGCTTGGTAGTGTGTTGTGTCAGTGGTACCCTGGCCAGAGGCACACGTGGTCATAGAGCTGCTGCAAGCAGACGGTTCCCAGCTGTCCTTACTGACACAGCAGTTGCAATGTGTGCCCAGATTTCTTCCCTGGATGATATTCGGTCGGCCACCGTTGCTCGCACAGTACGTCCGCACACCTTTGGGTACTATCGGAAATTAACACTTCACAGTACAAAATCATTGTTTTAGTTAATATACTCTGCCGGAAGAGAATGCAACACTCTCAAGGACAAGGTTATTTTATTGATAAGTAATGTGACAGGTAGTTCATCAGTGATAACAAATTCAGACCAAATGAAACACACATTCCACAGCAAAGGGTGCCTACAGTCGCATCAGTACACCGCTTGCCTGTCACTGGCGGCAACGCACGCGTATATTCTCGCGTGCAAACAGTCATAATGGTGCCGAATGGCGCAGTGCGATAGATTGTCCCAAACATCTCGCACCCTTAGCTGCATATGGTCGTGCAGGCTGTGTAGAACGTATAAGTTCCCGCTTCATCACGTCCCATACTCGTTCAATGGATGACAGATCTGGTGATATTTTTAGCCATGGCGTACGAGGATCACTCCAAAAGAAATCCACGCCATATTCTTTTTTTAAATCCATCTTTTATCCAAATGTTTGAAAGTTTTACAGTGTGTAGATACATCCTTTAGGAACTATATTTTCATTTCTCCACATAATTCCCATTCCTCTCAACTGCATACGCTATCTTGGAAAAACGCCTGTATATCCGCACGGTAAAATTCTGGACCAACCTGTTGGAGCCACTGTTTGGCGGCGTGCACAAGGGACTCATCATCTTCAAACCTTGTTCCACGAAGAGAGTCTTTCAGGTTCCCAAAGAGATGATAGTCACATGGAGCCAGGTCAGGACTGTAAGGCGGGTGTTTCTGTGTTGTCCATCCGTGTTTTGTGACCACTTCCATGGTTTTTTGACTGACATGTAGCCGTGCATTGTCGTGCAACAGCAAAACATCCTGGTTTTGCTGATGTGGTCGAGCACAACTCAGTCGAGCTTGAAGTTTCTTCAGTGTCGTCACATATGCATCAGAATTTACGATGGTACCACTTAGCATGATGTCCACAAGTAAGAGTCTTTCGGAATCGAAAAACACAGTAGCCATAACTTTTCCAGCAGAAGGTGTGACTTCGAACTTTTTTTTCTTGTGTGGATTTGCACGATGCCACTCCATTGATTGCCTTTTCGTCTCTGGTGAAAAATGATGGAGCCATGTTTCATCACGTGTCACAATTCTTCCAAGAAATTGATCTCCACCATTCTCAAACTGTTCCAAAAGTTCGCTGCATAGCGTTTTTCTTGTTTCTTTGTGGGCCACTGTTAACATCCTGGGAACCCACCTGGCACAAACCTTTTTTAACGCCAACACTTTCAGTATTCTGCAAACACTTCCTTCCCCTATCCCAACGTAGCGTGACAATTCGTTCACTGTGATGCATCTGTCAGCAGTCACAAATTCGTTAACTCCCTGCACACTGTCTGGAGTGTGTGCAGTACGAGGCCTGCCACTGCGAGGACAATCCTCAATATTGCCGTGCCCGCTTTCATCACGTAATCTGCTTGCCCGCCGAGTAACTGTGCTGAGATCGACAGCAGCATCTCCATACACCTTTTCCAACCTCTTGTGGATGTTTCCCACTGTCTCGTTTTCACAGCACAGGAATTCTATGACAGCGCGTTGCTTCTGACGAACGTCAAGTGTAGCAGCCATCTTGAAGACATGCTGTGGCGGCGCCACTCACGGAAACAGGTTGAACTAAGTTTGAAAACAAGAGGGAAGGATGTAGCTACACACTGTAAAACTTTCACACATGCAGAATGAAAACTGTGTTTTTACAAAAATAGTGTACTTTTCCTTTGGAGTGACCCTCGAAATACATTACGAAGAGTACGTTGTGTTGCGGAAGCCATATGTGAACGTGCACTGTCCTGCTGAAAAAGTGCAGCACCTTCCTGTCGAAGAAATGACAGTAGCACGGGGATAACATCCTGTGCAATGTAGCGGGCACTGGTTACTTTACCGAGCGAGGTGGCGCAGTGGTTAGCACACTGGATTCGCATTCGGGAGGACGACGGTTCAATCCCGTCTCCGGCCATCCTGATTTAGGTTTTCCGTGATTTCCCTAAATCGTTTCAGGCAAATGCCGGGATGGTTCCTTTGAAAGGGCACGGCCGATTTCCTTACCAATCCTTCCCTAACCCGAGCTTGCGCTCCGTCTCTAATGACCTCGTTGTCGACGGGACGTTAAACACTAACCACCACCACCACCACCACCACCACCACCACTGGTTACTTTACCCTGAAGTGTGAACGCGAGTTGTAACTGATGGCCCGCCACACCATGAAGCGTGTGATGGGACCTGGATAAACAGGACGCTCAGGTCTACACTATACTTGTGCGTGTTCATCACAGAGCCTACTCTGATTACTGAAGACAACAGAGCGCAGTTTCATTCTCCAGTTGATTCTTTCACGACACCAGAGTAGCCATGCTTGGTAGTGTGTTGTGTCAGTGGTACCCTGGCCAGAGGCACACGTGGTCATAGAGCTGCTGCAAGCAGACGGTTCCCAGCTGTCCTTACTGACACAGCAGTTGCAATGTGTGCCCAGATTTCTTCCCTGGATGATATTCGGTCGGCCACCGTTGCTCGCACAGTACGTCCGCACACCTTTGGGTACTATCGGAAATTAACACTTCACAGTACAAAATCATTGTTTTAGTTAATATACTCTGCCGGAAGAGAATGCAACACTCTCAAGGACAAGGTTATTTTATTGATAAGTAATGTGACAGGTAGTTCATCAGTGATAACAAATTCAGACCAAATGAAACACACATTCCACAGCAAAGGGTGCCTACAGTCGCATCAGTACACCGCTTGCCTGTCACTGGCGGCAACGCACGCGTATATTCTCGCGTGCAAACAGTCATAATGGTGCCGAATGGCGCAGTGCGATAGATTGTCCCAAACATCTCGCACCCTTAGCTGCATATGGTCGTGCAGGCTGTGTAGAACGTATAAGTTCCCGCTTCATCACGTCCCATACTCGTTCAATGGATGACAGATCTGGTGATATTTTTAGCCATGGCGTACGAGGATCACTCCAAAAGAAATCCACGCCATATTCTTTTTTTAAATCCATCTTTTATCCAAATGTTTGAAAGTTTTACAGTGTGTAGATACATCCTTTAGGAACTATATTTTCATTTCTCCACATAATTCCCATTCCTCTCAACTGCATACGCTATCTTGGAAAAACGCCTGTATATCCGCACGGTAAAATTCTGGACCAACCTGTTGGAGCCACTGTTTGGCGGCGTGCACAAGGGACTCATCATCTTCAAACCTTGTTCCACGAAGAGAGTCTTTCAGGTTCCCAAAGAGATGATAGTCACATGGAGCCAGGTCAGGACTGTAAGGCGGGTGTTTCTGTGTTGTCCATCCGTGTTTTGTGACCACTTCCATGGTTTTTTGACTGACATGTAGCCGTGCATTGTCGTGCAACAGCAAAACATCCTGGTTTTGCTGATGTGGTCGAGCACAACTCAGTCGAGCTTGAAGTTTCTTCAGTGTCGTCACATATGCATCAGAATTTACGATGGTACCACTTAGCATGATGTCCACAAGTAAGAGTCTTTCGGAATCGAAAAACACAGTAGCCATAACTTTTCCAGCAGAAGGTGTGACTTCGAACTTTTTTTTCTTGTGTGGATTTGCACGATGCCACTCCATTGATTGCCTTTTCGTCTCTGGTGAAAAATGATGGAGCCATGTTTCATCACGTGTCACAATTCTTCCAAGAAATTGATCTCCACCATTCTCAAACTGTTCCAAAAGTTCGCTGCATAGCGTTTTTCTTGTTTCTTTGTGGGCCACTGTTAACATCCTGGGAACCCACCTGGCACAAACCTTTTTTAACGCCAACACTTTCAGTATTCTGCAAACACTTCCTTCCCCTATCCCAACGTAGCGTGACAATTCGTTCACTGTGATGCATCTGTCAGCAGTCACAAATTCGTTAACTCCCTGCACACTGTCTGGAGTGTGTGCAGTACGAGGCCTGCCACTGCGAGGACAATCCTCAATATTGCCGTGCCCGCTTTCATCACGTAATCTGCTTGCCCGCCGAGTAACTGTGCTGAGATCGACAGCAGCATCTCCATACACCTTTTCCAACCTCTTGTGGATGTTTCCCACTGTCTCGTTTTCACAGCACAGGAATTCTATGACAGCGCGTTGCTTCTGACGAACGTCAAGTGTAGCAGCCATCTTGAAGACATGCTGTGGCGGCGCCACTCACGGAAACAGGTTGAACTAAGTTTGAAAACAAGAGGGAAGGATGTAGCTACACACTGTAAAACTTTCACACATGCAGAATGAAAACTGTGTTTTTACAAAAATAGTGTACTTTTCCTTTGGAGTGACCCTCGAAATACATTACGAAGAGTACGTTGTGTTGCGGAAGCCATATGTGAACGTGCACTGTCCTGCTGAAAAAGTGCAGCACCTTCCTGTCGAAGAAATGACAGTAGCACGGGGATAACATCCTGTGCAATGTAGCGGGCACTGGTTACTTTACCGAGCGAGGTGGCGCAGTGGTTAGCACACTGGATTCGCATTCGGGAGGACGACGGTTCAATCCCGTCTCCGGCCATCCTGATTTAGGTTTTCCGTGATTTCCCTAAATCGTTTCAGGCAAATGCCGGGATGGTTCCTTTGAAAGGGCACGGCCGATTTCCTTACCAATCCTTCCCTAACCCGAGCTTGCGCTCCGTCTCTAATGACCTCGTTGTCGACGGGACGTTAAACACTAACCACCACCACCACCACCACCACCACCACCACTGGTTACTTTACCCTGAAGTGTGAACGCGAGTTGTAACTGATGGCCCGCCACACCATGAAGCGTGTGATGGGACCTGGATAAACAGGACGCTCAGGTCTACACTATACTTGTGCGTGTTCATCACAGAGCCTACTCTGATTACTGAAGACAACAGAGCGCAGTTTCATTCTCCAGTTGATTCTTTCACGACACCAGAGTAGCCATGCTTGGTAGTGTGTTGTGTCAGTGGTACCCTGGCCAGAGGCACACGTGGTCATAGAGCTGCTGCAAGCAGACGGTTCCCAGCTGTCCTTACTGACACAGCAGTTGCAATGTGTACCCAGATTTCTTCCCTGGATGATATTCGGTCGGCCACCGTTGCTCGCACAGTACGTCGATCTTGACGTGCACTTATACTACACGGACGTCCAGAACCTGGTCCACGGATGCGGGTATGTTCCACACATCACTGCTGAAATCTGCGGCATGTAACCTATACATTGTGCCCGACATGTGCAGCAATCCGTCAATCCAGATTTCCGCAGGCCTACAATGCGACCCCGTTCAAATGGCTGAAATTGTTCGACAGGACCACGTACTCGTCAGGGGGCATGGTTGTTCCATAGAATGAATGTTGCAAACTCAGCACAGTTACTGCCTGCCAAGTCAAAACAGAGGGAACACAGACATGCCTCCGGAGCGTCATCTCATCGCCAATGACTGTGCAACACTGCAACCCCTCAGCCTACACATGTGATATCCCTGTGCCTCTGGACACAGGGAGGATGTTCCAGTTTTTCCCAGCGGTGTGGCCGTGCGGTTCTAGGCTCTTCAATCTGGAACCGCGTGACCGCTACGGTCGCAGGTTCGAATCCTGCCTCGGGCACGGATGTGTGTGATGTCCTTAGGTTAGTTAGGTTTAAGTAGTTCTACGTTCTAGGGGACTGATGACCTCACAAGTTAAGTCCCATAGTGCTCAGAGCCATTTGAACTATTTTTTCCGCATTAGTATGAAATAATTGACGATCAAATAGTGATTTCCCATATTCATCGGCATCAGTTAATAATGAGCAACAAGTATTGGCAGTTTGGCAACTTTATTGGTAGCTCTTTCCCACCGTAGTAGCATTGTTCAATGTTCGTTCTCTCGCTTTAATGGTACCCCTCGTTTCACCGTCCGTTGAACTGAGCCGTATTCTCTCCTATCAAATGTGCCTTTGAAGAGCCATACTGTTGACATTCTTGAACAGAACTACTTATTGCACGGAAGGTGATGCAGCTCTCCATGCTAGACTACAGCGTGCAAACCTCTTCACCTCCGCACAGTTACTGGAACCTACACCCATTTAAATCTGCTTACTGTACTCCATCTATGGTCTCTCTCTAATTTTTTTTTACCCCATACACTTCCTTCCACTACCAAATAGACCGTTCCTTAATGCCCTGCTACGCTAACGTATGCTATCAGTCTGATTGTGCCACAAATTTCTTATTTTGCCCGATTCGATTCAGTACCTCTATCTATCCATCTAATCGTCAGCGTTTCAAAAGTTTCTAACCTCTTCTTGTATGAACTGTTTATCGTCCACGTTTCACATCAGTACAAGGTTACACTACAGATAAATATTTCCAAAAAAGACATGTAAACATTTAAATTTCCGTTCGGTGTTAACCCAGGCTTTTTTCCTGCCAGTCTGCATTTTATATCCTCTCTACTTCGGCCACCGTCATTTATTTTGCTGCCCAAATAACAACATTCATCTACTTTTTCAGTGTCTCAATTCCAGATTCAATCCTCTCAGTATCGCCTAATTTTATGCGACGAGATACCATAACCATTGTTTTAGGAGGGTGTACTGAAAAGTAATGCCTCTAAATTTTTATGTGAAAACTCTTAAATCTTTTTAAATAAAACAAACGGTTTAAACATTTTAAAAGATTATTCTTCATGTCTACGTATTTATTTCTCAACATATTCATCCTGGCGACGAACATATTTCTCCCGACGAGGGACCAGTTTGTTGATACCGGAACTGTAGACTGACTTTGTTCACGGAGCCACAGCCTTACTTCTGCTTGCACCGCTTCATCACTATCAAAGTTAAGTCACAGTCTCATATATATATTTCACGATCATTTATGTCTCTCGCTGTTCTCCTAACACTTGTGACGCAAAAATATTTTGTAAATTACGTACAAAACGAATTAAAAGCAAACATTATTTTTACGTCGCATCCACCGCAGAGGAAGGCGAGCTTTATGGCCGCTAGGGGCGCTAGTGTCACTTGAACTATCAAATGATAACAACTTTCACTGGAGTGAGTGTCGCGACTGTATACATTAGACTGTGGTAAAGTCTTCGAAGGTGTTCTTTAACTTTGGAAGGAGATGAAGGTCGGATGGGGTCAAGTCTGGACTTTACAGAGGATGATCGATGACAGCGTCAGATCATTGCAGGTGTCGCAGCAGTCGTGTGTGGTTTGACATTGTCATGCTGAGGGAAGTGGTGCTCCATAACCCGACCCAATAACAGCTCGCTGTTTCTCACGCACCGATAGTCATGTTACACATCGCCATGTTACTCGCTACAACTCGGGGCCCTCCAGCGGCAGAGGGCTGCAAATATGTAGATATGAAGAATAAATATGTAGAATGTTAACAATAACGCATTTTTTATTTAAAAAGCTTTCGGAGGCATTACTTTTCAGTACGTCCTCGTAGTTTTGTTGATGCTCACCTTACAATCTGTTTTCAAGACACTATTCATTTCTACGGAAACAAACGAAGAGTGGAAACGTCAACATTCTAAGTACCAAATCTCACATTTGTCACGAAAATAAAAAGAAATGAATCTCTCTCTGTACATATCTTATTTGTATAAAAATGATAAAATATTTTTATACCATAGAGTGATGTTGACTACCTCATCACTTCAAAAAACAATGAGACAAATTAGAAAAGGGGTGATTTATTAAGAAGGTCTTAAGTGCCTCGCCCGGAAACTGGCTGGTTCTAAGCCCCAATAAGAAAGTTTTAGTTCTGAGTGCCATTAATACAGAGGCTCTACGTTCAATTTGTGGTAACACTAGTACAGAAATACTGCAGTAATATTTTAATTACTAGAACTGTAATCATCAAAAAACATTTCTCATTTCTTTTACATTTTTTTACAAGAGGATAACAAAATTAATTTCACGAAAAAAACTCTCTCAGTGTTACCTTCTGTTTCCTACACGACTACAGTCTTGGGGTCAGATGTTGCTAGGTTCAGGAAGAAATGGCAACATCGTAGACAGGTCCTTTTGTTTTGCAACTGATAAACAAGGCTGTTCTTTCAGATGAAGTATGCCAGGGCTTACACCTGCCATGGTATTTCCTTGTTTGAATGCATTAACATTTTTGCAGTCTCCTATTTCAGAGTAAGAATTTTTAATAGCTATTTGACATCGGTGAGTATGATAAACGTTGATCATACTGCATTTAAAGACCTTAAACGGCAATGTTTCGGCAGCATCTTTACAATCAAAAAATCCAGTTGTGTGCATCTGAATTACAATGAACGGCTTCATAGTTTTAGCTGACTCAACAATATCGCGTAAATCTTTCTGAAAAAAGACTATGATGGATGACACTTGGAACTCCTGAGGGAAACAGTCTTGGCATAGAGACCATAAACCTTCTATTGATGAACGTTTGAAACGTTTTTTCCTTGATTTGACACTTGGAACAAGTCTAGGGACCTGCAACAGATTACCGAGAACATAACACCACTGAAAATGCGCTAAAAAAAAAGGCACTAGATCATTTTTCCATTTCCTCTCTTCAATTACTAACGTAGCTGCCTTTAGTTTCTAAGAACATTGAAAATGCTAGACTTTCTTCGCGTTGTGTTGCTCGTTGGTAATTAGTGTTCTGCTTTTAAATTTCCCTCTCCACTGCAGTGAGAAACAAACGTAAAGCGTCAACCGAAGTAAGTGCAAGGTTTTGGAATAATTATAATGAAGGCTGGAACTGCAATTCAATGATAAGCGTTTCATATTTGCATAAAAATTCAGACACCTCTTAATGCAGTTTTCTTTTTCTATATCATTTGCCAGCTTCGTCAAAAACCTTGTGTCCATTATGAAAAATAGCCCAGTATCAATACCACAACTTTGTATCGCTGTTATCACTAATGTTGCAATGAGTGAAACCTGTAAGGCGATTATTAGCGTCATCAAAACAATAAGGCAACGTGTATACGGTTGGCAGGCTGTGCTCATTCTCTCGTGTACTCTTCCGTTTCCTCCAGTGTAAATCCTCGTTCACAAATACAAGCGAATGGTAGCGAACACTGGCGTATTGTCTGCGAGTGCCTGCTCGCTTTCATTCGCTCTGGTGTAAACGAGGATTTGCCTGAATGGGCTGCCCCTCCCCTCCTTGCCTGGGAACAACTGCAAGCCAATCGCAATCTGTGGGGCGCAGCTCGGCGCCAAAAACTGACTACTTAACGCGCAGACTGCCGCCTACATTACGGACTGCGGAGGTGCCGTTGTACTCGACACGTTATGGCAGCGTGCCCATAAGGATAACGGAAGTGGCAGCAGGCGGCAAGGTGCAGTGCAAACACAGCTGTCTTCTCCAACGTCCACCTCCCTGGGCTTCTCCAGGTAATTGTAATAGGCCATCTGCTGTTCTTAATCTGTAGAAACTATTTAGGAGACAATCTCAGCAGCCCTCTTAGCTTGTTTGCAGATGACGTTGTTGTTTCCCGTCTAGGACAGTCATCAGAAGCTTAAAACGAATTGATAATTGCTTTACACAATATATCTGCATGGTGCGAAAAGGGGCAGGTACCCTAAACAATAAGAAGCGTGAGGGCCTCCATATGAACATTACAAGAATTTCGGTACACGATAAATAACACAAATTTAAAAGTTGTAAATTCAACTAAATCTGCCTCGGGCATGGATGTGTGTGATGTCCTTAGGTTAGTTAGGTTTAAGTAGTTCTAAGTTCTAGGGGACTGATGACCTCAGAAGTTAAGTCCCATAGTACCCAGAGCCAGTAAACTAAATACCTAGGTACAACAGTTAACAACAACTTAAATTGGGACCATCACATTAAAAATGAAGTGAGGAAGGTGAACCGAAGACTGCATTTTATTGGCAGCACACTTAGAAGATCCAACAAATCTACTAAAGAGACTGCCTACACTACACTTGCCCGTAGTCTTCTGGAGTTCTGCTGTGCAGTATGGGGTCCTTACCACATAGGGTTGAAGGAGGGCATAGAAAAAGTACAAATAAGGGCAGCTCGTTTTGTATTGAGGCCCAATAAAGGAGAAAGTTACAGATATGATAAGCATGTTAGGGTGACAATCATTAAAAACAAAGACGTTATATCTAGTCCCTTCAACCCCCACAACCCAATCCCTCCCCCTCCTCCCCCCCCCCTCAAAGACGTTATTCGTTGCAGTGAAATCGTTTCGCGACATTTCAATCACCAACTTTCTCTTCCGAATGCTAAAATATTTTGTTGACTCCCACTACATCGAGAGAAATGGCCATTGTAATAAGATAAGAAAAAAACTAGAATTTGCACGGGAAGCTTCAGGTGTTCATTTTTTCCAAGTGCTATTCGAGAGTGAAATGGTCGAGAAATAGTCAAATTATTTCTATGAACCCCCTGTCAAACACTTAAGTGCGAATTGCAGAGTAATCATGTGGGTGTAGATCTAACATACTCATGTAGACGTAGATCTGTCATCTCTCTGCTCGAAGGATCACGATAGCAAATATCCTTCAACTTTCCCCACAGAAAGAAATCCGGAGACGTCAGATCAGGTGGACGTGCGGGCCATGGTATGGTGCTTCGACGACCAATCCACCTGTCATGAAATATGCTATTCAATACCGCTTCAACCGCACGCGAGGTATGGGCCGGAATCCATCATGTTGGAAGTACATCGCCATTCTGACATACAGTGAAACATCTTGTAGTAACATCAGTAGAACATTACGTAGGAAATCAGCATACACTGCACCATTTAGATTGCCATCGATAAAATGGTGGCCAATTATCCTTCCTCCCATAATGCCGCACCATACATTAACCCTCCAAGGTCGCTGATGTTCCGCTTGTCGCAGCCATCGTGGATTTTCCGTTGCCCAATGGTGTATATTATGCCGATTTACGTTACCGCTGTTGGTGAATGACTCTTCGTCGCTAAATAGAACGCGTGCAAAAAATTTGTCATCGTCCCGTAATTTCTCTTGTGCCCAGTGGCAGAACTGTACACGACGTTCAAAGTCGTCGCCATGCAATTCCTGGTGCATAGAAATATGTTACGGGTGCAATCGATGTTGATGTAGTATTCTCAACGCCGACGTTTTTGAGATTCCCGATTCTCGCGCAATTTGCCTGCTACTGATGTGCGGATTAGCCGCAACAGCAGCTAAAACACCTACTTGGGCATCATCATTTGTTGCAGGTCGTGATTGACGTTTGACATGTGGCTGAACACTTCCTGTTTCCTCAAATAACGTAACTATCCGGCAAACGGTCGGGACACTTGGATGATGTCGTCCAGAATAACGAGCAGCATACATAGCACACGCCCGTTGGGCATTTTGATCACAATAGCCATACATCAACACGATATCGACCTTTTCGGCAATTGGTAAACGGTCCATTTTAACACGGGTAATGTATCACGAAGCAAATACCGTCCGCACTGGCGGAATGTTACGTGATATCACGTACGTATACGTTTGTGACTATTACAGCGTCATCTATCACAAAGTGAAAACAGTGGTCCAACTAAAACATACATATTTGATTACGTTCTACACGAATGTGTAATAAAATGGGGGTTCCTATTTTTAAAAAAGATAAAAAGAAACAAACGCAGTTGATGTCCGTTTGACCTATGACAGCGCCATCTAGCGGGCCAACCATACCGCCATCTGGTTTCCCCCTTCAAGCTAGACGAGTTTCGTTCTTTGTAGTTTTTTCGTTTGATGCTTATTTCGTGAGATATTTGGCCCGGTCACTATCAATGGACCTCCCTGTATATGTTGAATGGCATATTTAGCAACCCAGATAATAGGCAGCAATAGTGAAGAACAAGTAAATAAATCCAAGATGAGGTTACCTTCATGTACAATTGTTGACCGCCAAAGGTAATTCCTCATTGTGTAAGGCGTATTTTTTTCGTTAATTTTCATTTTTTTACTTATTGATATTGTGTGCTTGAATTGTAAGTGCGCAACACTGGTGCCATTTGTCCGAACGCGTGTAGTAAATTTAGTGCATCGGTTGTTAATCCAGTTAAGAAAATGCAACTGGATACAGCTAGTCTCCTATGAATCAGTTGATTAATACACTCGGTTGATCTGCCGTGTAAAGAACGGAATCGATATTCGTAGTAGCGAAGCCAGATAGCTCCGTACCTACGATTCGACTTACTCAACAGATATCACAAAAATGTTCAATGTGAAACTTTTTTCACACAGAAAATTGTTGTCACTTGGCTAGTCTCAGTGTAATATTTAGTACGGAGTAGACGGATTTACCCTCATCTGCGTATAATGATAGATACTTGTTAGCTACGTAACCTACAAGTAGCAACGCCACACGTTAACTGTGCTAGCAAGACGGCTTATAACATTATCGTTGCCTGATTAGTCGCTGTTAGAGATCTCATTAGCGCACCACTAATTACATAAACACGTGAAAGAGTAGAGGAATCCCTCTGCTACGACAGCTTTGACTCACAAACGATTGGGAGGTAGAATAACCATTTAACGTGCATATGATTATTGACTTTTTGTGACATTATAATGTTCATTTTTCTTCGAATATTACTTTTTATAGACCTTCTTTTGTACAACTAAATTGAGCAAGTAGTTCCTACAGCACGTTTTCAATTAGCCGGATAAATGCGGGCCGGCCGGTGTGGCCGAGTGGTTCTAGGCGCTTCAGTCTGGAAGCAAGTGCTCTACCGCGAAAGGCAAAGGTCCCGAGTTCGAGTCTCGGTCGGGCACACAGTTTTAATCTGCCAGGCAGTTTCATATCAGCGCACACTCCACTGCAGAGTGAAAATCTCATTCTGGAAACATCCCCCAGGCTGTGGATAAGCCATGTCTCCGCTATATCCTTTCTTTCAGGAGTGCTAGTTCTGCAGGTTCGCAGAAGAGCTTCTGTAAAGTTTGGAAGGTAGGAGACGAGATACTGGCAGAAGTAAAGCCGTGAGTACCGGTCGTGAGTCGTGCTTCGGTAGCTCAGTTGGTAGAGCCCTTACCCGCGAAAAGCAAAGGTCCCGAGTTCGACTCTCGGTCGGGCACACAGTTTTAATCTGCCAGGAAGTTCCCTTCGTGTTGTTTTGGTGCTCACAGGGTTCACGAGTGCGGCATTCAGTTCTGATGTGACTTTTGCAGCTGTCGTTCGTTCCCTTATATCTCGTCACATTCCTCTTCAATGACCGTCTGTCACGATCAGTGAACACACACTTCCGTCCGCTTTGTGGCTTAAGAAGATGACGTTTTTCCACTTTCCCTGTATGCGGTATAAATCTTCGATAAGGTTCCTCTTGAAACATCAAACACTTCGACTAACTTCGTTACAGAAGCACCCATCATAGGAGTACTACTAATCTGCCCAAGTTTGATTTGATTGCCTTAGCTCCAATATAATGCACTCACAACTACACAGAACACTGTCCTGACGCTTGCAACGTATTGAGGACATTGCAGAGGTGCCGTTCGTGATCAAATGCAACAGCGCAACGTGCAGGCTTGGCTAGAATCTGCATTTATGTTCAAGCACGAGTTTCTCATGGAGTTTCCATATTTTTATCCAACCCCAGTATTTTCAAAATTAAGCTTATACTATATTTCGTATCACACGATTTCAGTTCACTACTAGGAAATAATGGTCTATTTTCTTCACGTTTCCGTTTTCCATTCATTTCTTTCCTGACGACGATTCGCATTTTGCATTTTGTGAGTCAGAAGATCGGTATAGTCAAATGAATTCTGTCTCCCATACTCTAATAACAGAACAACATATTTCAGTGCCTCAAAGTTTCATCGATCGGTCTATTTTTCTATCGAACACATTTTGTTTATTACTTCGACGTCACTTAGCTGGTCCAATGCTTTACGGGCATCGTTATTCAACTACAAACGGATGTTTTCGTGCCTGCCGGAGTGGCCGAGAATGAGCGAGGTGGCGCAGTGGTAGCACACTGGACTCGCATTCGGGAGGACGACGGTTCAAGCCCGCGTCCGGCCATCCTGATTTAGGTTTTCCGTGATTTCCCTAAATCCCTCCAGGCAAATGCTGGGATGGTTCCTTTGAAAGGACACGGCCGACTTCCTTCCCCATTCTTCACTAATCCGATGAGACCAATGACCTCGCTGTTTGGTCTCTTCCCACAACCAACCCAAGTGGCCGAGCGCCGGCACGGTAGCGCAGCGTGTTCGGTCAGAGGGTAGTGTGCCCCCTGTAATAATAATAATAATAATAATAATAAACGGAGTTAACAGATCAACAACGAACTTAAATGGATGTCTTACGACGTCCGCCCCGAGCAGATGCAGCAATCTAAACCGAACAAAATGAAAATAAAAAACAAAATGAAAATAAAAAAAATAAAAAAGCAGTTCTAGGCGCTTCAGTCTGGAACCGCGTGACCGCTACGGTCGCAGGTTCGAATCCTTCCTCGGGCATGGTGTGTGTGGTGTCCTTAGATCAGTTAGGTTTAAGTAGTTCTAAGTTCTAGGGGACTGATGACCTCACAAGTTAAGTCCCATAGTGCTCAGAGCCATTTGAACCAATTTTCATGTTTTCGTGATCTACGTGTTTACAACCAGGAATCTGTATTTTAAATGATAATATTAGTTCTAACTTAAGCAGAATACTTTGGGCATTGTTTTCTGTTTGTTCAAAAATAGCAGAACTATGCACAGATAAGCTGCTAGCCAGATAAACAGCACCCTAATAATTTGGACCTTGCTGTTCATCGTCCGTTTTTCGTCTCTTTCTAACGTCCCATATAACCAAAGTCGTTAAAGATGGATCGCTAGTTCAGGTGGACAGGTACGAAAGAAATATTCGGGTGTGATACGTCTCTAGGAACCATCGCGGTATTCTTATGAGCGACTTTGGCAACATACGAAAAAGCCAACCCAAATCAAATGGCTGGATGGAAGTCTGACTTCTGCTCTTCCCTGTTGCGAGCCTGCCTTTTGCAGTGGTTTTCGTCATGAAATACTTTAGCCTCTGCGTTACGCTGCACAGTGCACTCGAAGTATGAAACCATTTATTAATGGATGAAATATTTCAGAAGCAGCAGACGGAACGCTGTTAGGAATTACTGAGGCAGATTAAAGGGGCACGCCGAACCGGAATCTGAGACTTTCGCCAGCTGCACTCACTCTACATTTTCTGTGAAGAACCAGTACTCGGCTGCACAGAAGCAGGACACAGCACACCAGCGATGTGCCAGCTGGAGAGTCATTTTCGAGATTCCTGCCAACGTTGTTTTAATTTACTAGAAATCAAAAGAAGGCCGTTTGGAGTTTACATTACATCAATATATTTGCATCAATATTCCGCAAGCCACCTGACAGTGTGTGGTGGAGCCCGAAGCCCGGAGCACGAAGAAATAGACGTCGTTAAGGACTGTCCACTTATTCAGGGGCCCTGTGCGGTCGTGGACTTGATGAGTTAATCATTCCTTAATTCACAGAGGCCATTTAGGGAAATCATGAAAACCTTAAACCAGCATATATTGAGATACGAGTACAGGATAATGTTCCGCCATATCGTTCGGTTATTTGCACGAAGAATGATTTCAGTACGCTGTCCTCTGCCTAGTGAAAGATCTCATCAGAATACAACATTAATCAATGGCTATGCAATTTGAAAAATATCGTTTCGTTTAGTTTTTACAAGGAAATGATCCGGCTAGCTGTGCCGAAGTATGTTTTTTTTTTCTTTTTTCTTCCCCTCTCTCGTAGTTGTTCGTTTCCGAAGACTAGCTTGACGCAGCTCTCCACGCTGGTCTACCCACGCAAAACTTCATCTCCGAATAACTATTGCAACCTACATCCGTTTCAACCTGCTTACTGTATTCATCCCTTGATCACTCTCTGCGACCTTTACCCCCTGCACTTCCCTCCAGTACCAAATTGACGATTTTCCATAATGCCTCAGAGCGTGTCTTACCAAGCGATCACTTCTTTTAGTCATGTGGAATAAATTTCTTTTATTCCCAGTTCTTTTCAGTACCTTCTCATCAGTTACGTGATTTATCCATCAAACATTCAATATTCTTCCATAGCACCATATTTCAAAAGCTTCTGTTCTTTTCTTGTCTGAACTGCTTATGGTTCTCCATTCACTCTTGTACTGGGCTACGCGCCAGACGAATTCCTTCAGAAAATACTTAAATTAATGAAATGATCGTATGGTATTGACGGCCAGGAGTCCTCACGTCGGAAGTTCGGCTACCAAGTTGCAAGTATTTTGAAGTTGACGCCACATTGGGCAACTTACGTGTCGATGATTATGAGGACAACACAACATCCTGTCCCTACGCGGAAATAATCTCCGCCCCCCACCCCATCCGGTCTAATTTATATTAGATATTAACAAATTCCTCTTTTCGGGGCTGTTTGCTATAGACAGTCTGCATTGTCTCGTAATTAACATCGTGTAGTTTTCTCACCCGATTCACAATGGAAGTGAAAAAAATGAACGCCAGTGTATATAGGCAAGGGGAACGTAAGGACGAGACTGACACCTCTGGATGTTGCTAGCTAGCTGTTTCAGGTCGCGAGGCGAACATGATCGAGAAAGTGCGACAGCTTTACTGTAATTGCGACGATCGTCGAAGGAGATTGTGACTTCGGGATGTGCGTCGTCTACGGCAGTGCTCCACGCGACAGACCGCCCAACAACAAAGAAGCGTTCACACGGTAGGGTCTAGTCGTCTGCTCCGCATGTCTGCTGCAGTTGTCAACTTCCAGCAAGCGGATCGACAGCTTCAGTTCATTTTTCGAGACTATCAGGTATTTTATGTCCTTTTGTAAGATTCCTATACTTACTTGTACTTTAAACGGTCACCGTCTACACCTACATCTACGTAATTACTCTGCTACTCACAAGAAAGTGCCTGGCAGAGGGTTCAATGAACCACCTTCAAGCTGTCTCTCTACCTTTCCACTTTCGAACGGCACGCGGGAAAAACGAGTACTTAAATTTTCCTGTGCAAGCCCTGATTTCTCTTATTTTATCGCGATAATCATTTCTCCCTATGTAGGTGGGTGCCAAAAGAATGTTTTCGCAATCGGAGAAGAAAACTGGTGATTGAATTTCATGAGAAGATCCCGTCGCAACGAAAAACGCTTTTGTTTTAATGACTGCCTCTCCAATTCACGTATCATGTCTGTGACACTATATCCCATATTTCGCGATAATATGAAACGAGCTGCCCTTCTTTGTACTTTTTCGATGTCATCCGTCAGTCCCATCTGATGCGGATCCCACACCGTACAGCAATACTCCAGAATAGGACGGACAAGCGTGGTGTAAGCAGTCTCTTTAATAGTCCTGTTGCACCTTCTAAGTGTTCTGCCAATGAATCGCAGTCTTTGCTTAGCTCGACCCACCATATTATCTATATGATCGTTCCAATTTAGGTTATTTGTAATTGTAATCCCTAAGTATTTAGGTGAATTTACAGCGTTCAGATTTGTGTAACTTGCCGTGTAATCGAAATTTAGCTGATTTCTTTTAGTATTCATGTGAATAACTTCACACTTTTCTTTATTCACGGTCGATTACCACTTTTCGCACCATACAGATATCTTATCTAAATCAGTTTGCAAGTCGTTTTGATCATCTGATGACTTTACAAGACGGTAAATGACAGCATCATCTGCAAATAATCTAAGACGACTACTCAGGTTGTCGCCTATGTCGTTAATATAGGTGCTGTATTTAATGATTTTCTTGGTGTTTGTATGAAACTAAGTCGCTCACATATTTAAAAGTCCACATTATAAAATCCATTTAAATATTTTCAGAACAATAACAGAACAAGAACAGAATAGTGAACAAGTATCTATGAAAGTCTGTTTATACATGCACATGTAACTGTGATATAGCTTTAAATAATGCCCACCGAAAATAGCCCCTGTTTCACCTGGACTACTCATCACACGAACGAATAACGTTCCGTAGAGCAGCTGCACAATTCACAAAGAACTTAGCTCTGTTTGTCAGCTGGGCTCCCCACTTGGCCGTCTGCACATGCGCCAAGCATCTTCATACGCGTCAGAATACAATCCCTCCTATTCCGTCTACAAACGATTGTATGCGGGAACCTTGTGCAAGTCGCCCCGTCTACACGGTAGACGCCGGCGGAACCGGTGCATCCTTGGTAATCTTGCAACCTCGCACTTCTTGTGAAGAACGGGCCTGAGGCTCTGTTAAAATTGAAAGCAAATGTTAAGACTCTGTGTGACTTTATTTCTTTTAATTTCTGGTAATTATTTGATATTCACAGTTCTGACTGCTACTTGTAACTGACGCGTAGATACCAAACTGATCGTTTAGAGACGAATGCGGACTAAGTCGAAGCATTCCACTCTGTTTCAGCGCGCAGGTATTTTGCAATCTTCTCAGGATGTCTACGAGCTACAATTTACAGGATCGGTTACCAGCTGGTGTTGTTGACAGCAGGCGATCGCAATTTGGCAGATCAACAATGTTATGTGTATCAGGATAGCAGCTGAATGTTCGAATTATGTCACTGTGGTCTAGGTAAAGATGACAGGCAACTTCCCGCGCTGACAACCGCTCTTGACATAAAGTGACATTGCGCGCTCCAAGGCATGTGTATTCAAATACAGAGATATATAAAAAGACAGAATACGGCGCTGCCTTCGGCAACGCCTATATAAGACAACAAGTGTCTGGCGCAGTTCTTAGATCGGTTACTGCTGCTACAATGGCAGATTATTAAGATTTAAGTGTGTTTGAACGTGGTGTTATAGATGGCGCACGAGCGATGGAACGCGGCATCTCCAAGGTAGCAAAGAAGTGGGTCTTTTCCCGTACGTACGACCATTTCACGAGTGTACCGTGAACTTCAGGAATCCCGTAAAATATCAAATGTCCGACATTGCTGACGGTGAAAACAGATCCTGCAATAATGGACCAACGACGACTGAAGAGAATCGTTCAACGTGACATAAGTGCAATACTTCTGCAAATTGCGGCAGATTTCAGTGCTGGGCCATCAGCAACTATCACCGTGCGAACCATTCAACGGAACATCATCAATATGGAGTTAAGGAGCCGAAAGCCCACTGTGTACCCGTGACGACTGCGCGACACAAAGCTTTACGCCACGTCTGGGCCCGTCAACACCGACATTGGTCTGTTGATAACTGGAAACATGCTGCCTGGTCGGACGAGTCTCGTTTCAAATTGTATCGAGCGGATGGACGTGTACGGGTATAGAGACAACCTCATGAATCTATGGACGCTGCATGTCAGCAGGGGACTGTTCGAGCTGGTGGAGACTCTGTAATGGTGTGGAGTGTGTGCAGTCGGAGTGATGTGGGACCCCGGAGATGTCCAGATACGACTCTGACAGGTAACACGTACGTAAGCATTCTGTCTGATCACCGGCATCCATTCATGTCCATTGTGCATCTCGACGGACTTGAGAAATTCCAGCAGGACAATGCGACATCCCACATGTCCGGAACTGCTACAAAGTGGCTTCAGGAACACTCTTCTAGTGTAACACTTCCGCTGGCAACCAAACTCCCCAGACATGAACATTATTGAGCATAACTGGGATGCACTGCAACGTGCTATTCAGAAGAGATCTCCACCCCTCGTACTCTTACGGATTTATGGACAGCCCTGCGGGATTCATGGTGTCAGTTCCCTTCAGCACTACACCAGATATTAGTCGAGTCCATGCCACGTCGTGTTGCGCCACTTCTGCGTGCTCGCAGGGGCCCTACACGATATTAGGCAGGTGTACCAGTTTCTTTGGCTCTTCTATGTTGACAGTCTGAACAGCGTACACAAACCTCATTGTCCCCTTCATCATTGGGGACTTAGCGTGCTCTACTAGACAGCACTGAATATACAAGTTGTCTTTTTCTACCATTACGCAGGTGGCTCTACACAGAGATTTTTTGTGGTCAGAAGATTATCGAGAAAGAGATTTCCTATACATTATCTGATCAAAAGTATATGGACCCCCCTATGTAATTCCGAAATTGACCACTAGATGTCACGAGAGGCGAACCCGCCAGTATAAAAAGAGCTGAGGGCTACTACGTTGTCAGTAGAGAAGCAGTATGAACAGAAGGGGTCGTTCGTATGTGGACCAATCATTGGATGACACCTGAGAAACAAATCTATTAGGGACATTTCAGTTCTTCTAAAGATGTCCAAGTCAACTTCCGGTTGAAGCAACAACCACATCTACATAAAGTTAAGGTAAACCTCATATACTGAGGTATAAGGACTGACGAGGGTTATTCTAAAAAGTTGCGTGAGATCAGCGGAAGGAGTGTCAAAGTGCTACCAGCATTCCTGCTAGCACAATGAATGTGCGTGTGGAGTTAAAAAGAATGGGATACAATGGTGGAGCAGTCCCTCGTAAGCGATACATTTCAGTAGCCAATGCTAAGTGACAGTTGAGGTGATGTAAAGAGCAACGCCATTTGACAGTGGATGGTTGGAAACGAGAGATTTGAGGAGACGAATCACAGTATAACCTGAGGAAATCCGATGGATCGGTTTCGGTTTGGCGAATGGCTCGAGGGCAGTGAAGTCCGGCGCAGGTGATGGTATGATAAGGGGGTGTTTTTCGTGGTTAGGGAGTGATCCTCTTATTTCGCTTAAGGAAATTCTAAATCCAGAACGATACGAACAAACTTTACGGCATTGTGAACTAATAGCAACAGAGAAACAGTTTGTCTTTGCAAATTTAAATACGGTATAATTTTTTTCCAGTTGACAAATTCAGCGCTTTGCTCTACAAACCAGTTCATATTAGCAGTTAAACTTTTTCAGATCGGATTCTGATTAAGTTACACACCGGTGAAAACGACATGTCAATGTAGATTTATTTATACATGATAGGTCGAACCATTCTCTTTTTCGGATTTAACGACTTGTCTATAGTGTGTGTGTGTGTGTGTGTGTGTGTGTGTGTGTGTGTTTGTGTGTGTGTGTGTTTGTAAAAAACGCCGGAAATGCCATAAAACCCGACTTCGCTTTAAACTTGAGACCTTTGCATCGTGCTGTATGATTACATTGACTGAGCCATCAAGCTGCAACGCTGCACAGAGAGAGGATTACGTACAAGTGGTATAGGTTGTTGGATGAGAAAAGCATGGGACGGAGCCCTAGGCGTTCTTCCTCACGTGTAAAGAACTGGCTGCAAAAAAAACTTGACTTGCAGGGTTCAGTCTCAGATTTAAAAGGACGATTAAGGCTTAACGCTCTGTAGACGACGTAGTCCTTAGAGATGGAATACAAGCTTGGGTGGAAGAGAATGGGGAAGGAAATCGGTCTCGCCCATTTCAAAGGAATCAGCTACCTTCGTAAAAGCGTAGTAGTTCGTATTTCATTTGGAGGTATAATACCTTATCTAAAGAAGTGACAGCTATGGAACTAAAGACGGACACCTAACACCTGTCTGGTAAACCATACATTGGACAGCACAATTGGGCCTAACCTGACAGGTGGTAACTTGCTTATGCAAACCTAAGCGAGACATATTATGAGTCTTATTGCAAGGCAGGAAACACTCCAACCGGCAAAAATCTAAGATTTACAATAATGGGAAAAAACCATTGGCATGACTGGTACATGAACCAGATTCCTCCCAAGTAACAGTCCCGTGTTTTAGAGCTGTGCTGTCCACTGGACTCAATAAAAGTTTTTCTTATGTTCCAGCATCGCATGTTATGTTCGGTACACGAAACGATGTGCCATCCAGCCTCCCGCCAATCACGTAAGCAAGATGGAAGCGGCAAACAAACACATTTTCAGCCAAAATAGGTCTTTACAGTTGCCTAAATGATTAAAACTGTATGCAAAACGGGATTCGTGTGCCAATACAGTACATGCTACTGGGAGACGAAACATCTTATTCCACTTACAACTCGTCACAGACCCAGTGCACTCATACAAAAAGTCCGATCTTTACTCGCATACTGTTTGCTTATTACTGACTGATGACTCAGGAAGTATTTTTTCAAACGCATTTTGTACAATCTTACATTATTTACGTGATAAGTAACATTTCATAATAAACACAAACACTCTTCGAAGTGATGTGGCGTCACATCACCGGACGAATCTCCTGACCGGCATTAACGCGTCATTCGACAGGTTACTCTGGGAAGTCCTTGACCGATGCAAGTCAGGCTTCGCGCAACATTGCCATTCATGTGGTACATCAGTGGTCTGCATTTTACGGTTGTTTTCTTTTCGGGTCTGTCGCCCCACGACCAATCTATTAAATCTCATCTTCACACGAGATACAAGTTTTTAACACCTGTCGCTGGAGAAGTCATGAAACCTAGACTACTGAACCCTCGTAGAGTTTACGATTGCGGTTGCTACCAATTCACGATTCTCCCCAATCTGGATTGTCAGTACAGGATGTGAAACAGGACATTTTGTACTTATTTTGTATGTGACATACTAGTTATTAAACTATAAATTATGGCTTTATACGAATAAAATACGGAGCAGTAAAATTTACAATGGTTTAGTAACAATACATCATTTTCTCACCTTTAGTGTCCTAGCGTTAAGACAACCGAAGTCGCGAAATTGTTGGAGAACGTCAAACTAACAGATTAGTATTGCTGCTAGAATAACACTAAGATTTCTGAAAGTCGCAGTCAGATATGTATGAAAACTACAGGGTGTTTCAAAAAGATTCAGCTGATTTCACAAGATTGTATGCGCATGCAAGTAAAGGATAAACCCCTGTAAAATCTAATGGTTCTCTTGAAAATAAAAACTTCGTTGTCCTATGCGTAAGTTAAATTTCACGTCAAGTTTCTATCTTCATACATTGAGTAGATATAGCGTTGTGAAATCGAATAAATCTTTTCGAAGCACGTCACACCTACCAATGGCTTTAAAAGTGGTAACCGAGCTGTAGAAATAAAGTGAGTGTTAAGAAAAATGCCACGGCTCTGTCGTGATGTGACCATAATCTCTTTCGCTGTGGCATCATCGTATAAAAGACAATATGGGATAAGCCGCGTCGGCTGTGTAATTAAGCTCAACCTTTCGAGGAGTATCTTTAACTCTACAGCACTAAGGGGGGGGGGGTGTACATTGTTAGTAAAAAATTGTAAATTTTACTGCTACATATTTCATACAAAGGAAGTCATAATTTATAGTTTATGCACCAGTTTTCAGTGGTATGTCACATACGAAACATTTAAGTACAAAATGTCCTGTTTTACACCCTGTACTGACAATACTAGATTGGCGATTTGGAACCCAGAAAAAAACCATATTCTTGAGCTGACACAATCATTCACCAGTTACTCAAGAAAGGGAAGTAAACAAATCTTAACTACAGAGACCTATCACTTCTTCCAGCTGCGTACAAGATACTCTCAAAAGCACTACGGAATATAATCGTCGCGGAAAACTGCAACTAGGAGACTACTAAACAGGATTCAGGAAAGGACCGTCATGCGCAGAACAGATCTTCAATATTTCGACCACGATCAAAACCAAAAATGGTAGATGGAGATAAGAAGGTGATCTTGAAATTTGTTGATATTAAGAACACGTGTGACTACAGACAGAGACGCATTTATAGAAGTGGTGGAAGACTTTCGAATAGATAACAAGACAAGAATATCTGTACGACAAACTGTGACGAAGACAATCACAAGGTAAATTGGCACTTCCTGGCAGATTAAAACTGTGTGCTGGACCGAGACCCGAACTTGGGGCCTTTGCCTTAGCTCATATCAGCGTACACTCTGCTGCAAAGTGAAAATTGCATTGCGGAAACAAGGTACATTCTTGGGAGAACTACCTGAACAAGCTGAAATCAAAACAGGAATAATACAAGGAGTTCTATTTAATTGTATCGTTGAAAAGGTAATCCAAGGATGGCGGAAAGAAATGAGGCGACACAATATCCCAAACTTAATCCAATTACGTTATCAAAAGACTGGCTTTAATTTCGAATACCTCACTTCCGGACATGATCTAGTATTATTGCAGAAAATCTGGACTTTGCAACCAAACAAATAGAAGTCCTAAAAGAGTCAGCAGAGAAGGCAGAGCTGCAAATTTGTTTTAACAAATGGGTACACGAATATAGCTGCAAAAGATCCAGCGCGGACAATGAAAAGAGTGTGCCGTGAAATCAAAAGAATATAGAAGTACCTAAGCGAGATGAGAAGGCAGCAACCGAAGTATGAGCCAGAAAGACAGACACATCAATCGAACTATGCCAGAACACTTACAAATACAAATGCCTGTATTATCAAATGGTTCAAATGGCTCTGAGCACTATGGGACTGAACATCTATGGTCATCAGTCCCCTAGAACTTAGAACTACGTAATCCTAACTAACCTAAGGACATCACACAACACCGAGTCACCACGAGGCAGAGAAATTCCCTGACGCCGCCGGGAATCGAACCCGGGAACCCAGCCGCGGGAAGCTACCGCACGACCACGAGCTGCGGACCTGTATTATCACGCCAAATTCAGACACTGCAGTACCATAGATAAAACAATGTTTATAGACAGCAGAGACAATGGTCAGAAACAGGCTCTCAGAAACAGAGAAGAAAAGAAATTTGTTAGGAAGACCTTGGGGCCAAAACATGTAACAGCAGATGAGTTTACATTTCATTTGAGAGCAAACACGGAATCATATGAAAAATCCGAAACAAATCTCAACCACAATAAAAGAAAGAAGGCTGACTTTCTATGGACGCATTAAAATAATGAAAGCCGAAAAGGTTGTAACTGTGATACTGACTTTCCTGTAGAACAGAAAGACTCAAATTCCATGTGTGAAAGGAGTATGTCAGGATCTAGGAAAGTGTGGGATGAGTAAAGAAACATTTAGGAATAGGAAAGAGGTTCAGAACAAAAATAATGGAAGTGCTGAATCTAACCATGAGAAAGCAAGAAAAACGCGAAGAGCGTCCTCAGAAGAAGAGCGAACAAGAAGGAGTAATGGAACGAAGGAATACTAGCGACAGAGAAATGAACTCACAAAGTGAAGGCAATTGTGGAATCGTAGCCTATAGGAAGGCGATATGATCAAATAATGTAAAAAAAGAAATGGGCACTAGAGTAGAGACTTCAGAGGTGCACACTAGTAGCGCAGATGAGTTACCTAAGGTTGCGACATGATAAGTTCGATGAAACGAGTTGCGACCTTCGGTTAGCAGCGGTAACCCAAGTGCAGGGTCTCGCGACGGGCGAGGCGGCGGCGCGTTAGCTCGAGCTACAACTGCAGCTGAGTGCTGACTTACTTGTTCGGCGCTGCTGGTTCTGCCGCACTAGCACCTCGGCGTGCCGGTGCTCCCTTTTTGCACGGCCGTCACTTCATTAGCTATAGTGGCGAAGCGGTACCCGTCTTCCTGCCCAGTCACAACTCGCGGGCCATCGTCAAGGCCAAGCGATATGCCGTGCAAAAGTGGCGCCACCGCACGGCAGCTGAGAACGACGTGGCGGCGGCGCGCGCGGCCTGCCGCTGGAGGGACGGGACAGCCAACCCTCCCCGCCGAGACGCGCCTAATCTACCCGTGCCTGAGAGAAAGCCGATGCTAGAAAGCTACCCGAGCATACCAAAAAATGATTCTTCACTTTCCCGACTGCGGGGACTGAATTATGTGTGTAATGCCTACGTGTCTCTCAGCGTCAACTGTGACGATGTGGAGCGGGAAGAGAGGCTCCCATTGTCCACATTGTATGTTACTTCGTGACTGGCCCGCTCATATCTTTTGCAAAAAAACCGAAGAGGATAAAAGCACAGAAGGTTGCGGTTTCTTTCATCAGCATCAGTTACTGTTATTATTATTATCATCATTATTATTGTTTCATCTTGCTCTAGGCCTGTGATACAGAACCTGGGTGTCATTATACAATTTCGGGGCGGGGGAAGTGTAGTTGTTTGAGGGGTAGAAACAAAAGGATTGAATCGCGTTTCGGGCACGAAACTAACTTGATTTTAAAAGAATATTATTGTTATCACTGTTTCGAAAAGACAGTAACACTCGAATAACATTTTTTTTTCAAATACTAGCATTAACGCATGACACAATGTGGTTGAGTGTAAGGTTGTGAAACGAATGTATGAACATCTTCCTCACATACTTTGTTCCATGCATTTAACACTAAACTGAGATATATACACTGAAGAGCCAAAGAACCTGGTACATCTGCCTAATATCGTGTAGGGCCCCCGCGAGCACGCAAAGCGCCGTAACATGACGTAGCATGGACTCCAATAATGTCTCAAGTAGTGCTGCAGGGAACTGACACCATGAACCCTACAGGGCTGTCCATAAATCTGTAAGAGTACGAGGGGATGGAGATCTCCCCTGAACAGCACGTTTCAGTGCATCCCAGATATGCTCAATAATGTTCACGTCTGGGGTGTTGGGTAGCCAGCGGAAGTGTTTGCACTCAAAAGAGTATTCGTGAGCCACTCTGTAGCAATTCTGGGGGTGTGGGATGTCGCATTGTCCTGCTGTCTGTCGGAATGCACAATGGACATGAATGGATGCAGGTGATCAGAAAGGATGCTTACGTAAGTGTCAGAGTCGTATCTAGACGCATCAGGGGTCCCACATCACTCCAACTGCACACGCTCCACACCATTACATAGCCTCCACCAGATAGAACAGTCCCCTGCTGACATGCAGCGTCCATGGATTCATGAGGTTGTCTCCATACCCGTACACGTCCATCCGCTCGATACAATTTGAAACGAGACTCCTTCGGCCAGAGTGGCCGAGCGGTTCTAGGCGCTACAGTCTGGAACCGCGCGACCGCTACGGTAGCAGGTTCGAATCCTGCCTCGGGCATGGATGTGTGTGATGTCCTTAGGTTAGTTAGGTTTAAGTAGTTCTAAGTTCTAGGGGACTGATGACCTCAGAAGTTAAGTCCCATAGTGCTCGGAGCCATTTTCCTTCGGCCAGGCAACGTTTCCAGTCATCAACAGACCGATGTCGGCGTTTGCGGGCCCAAGGATGCGTAAGGCCTTGTGTCGTGCAGTTATCAAGGGTAAACGGGTGAGTCTTTGGCCCCGAAAGCCCATATCGGTGATGTTCTGTTCTATGGTCCGCACGCTGATACTTGTTGATGACCCAGCACTGAAATCTGCAGCAATTTGCAGAAGTTTTACACTTATGTCACGTTGAACATTCTCTTCAGTAGTCGTTGGTCCCATTCATGCAGGATCTGTTTTCAGCGTCACCGATGTCGGAGATTTGATGTTTTACGAGATTCCTGATATACAGGGTACACTCGTGAAATTTTCGTACGGGAAAACCCCCACTTCATTGCTACCTTTGAGATGCTGTGTTCCATCGCTCGTGCGCCGACTGTAACACCACGTTCAAACTCACTTAAATCTTGATAACCTTCCTTTATAGCAGCAGTAACCGATCTAAGAACTGCGCCAGACACTTGTTGTCTTATATAGTCGTTGCCTACCGCAGTGCCGTATTCTGCCTGTTTATATATCTCTGTATTTGAATAAGCAGGCCTATACCTGTTTCTTTGGCGTATGGTGAAATATTTCATAAAAATGCCGTCTCCGAAATGGCTTCATCATTCACTTCGTAACATTAAACGTTTAATTGACAGCAAAACAAAACAGTATTCTTGCGATGGCTACTATACTGTTGTAGCCGCTACACTAATTATTGCTATTATTGTTATTGTCATTATTATTATTATTATTATTGCTGTTATTAGTGGCAGTGGTCAAACACAAAAGGATTGGTAGTCTGTATCTCCCCGTTTCTGCAGTTCAGCAATAAGGTGTCCAGCAGTCAACTGATTTGCAAACAGCATGTTCAAGAATAGTGCACACATTTTAATTTGTTTGATTTTAAATCGGAACTCATGGTGTGGTTGTAGAGTGTGTCGCTAGGGAGAGGAGTGGTGCAAAGGAAACAAGTTGTGTAACAAATGTCTGCCCTCAATATGGATAGTTAGCTTTGTTTTCTGAGAAGGAGTTGCAGGTAGCACTCGAGATGCACTGAAAGTTTGGAAGCCACTGATCTACGTGAGTATCCAACCATCTTTTTCTTTGCCTTCACGCGGATCTCGTGCCTAAATATCTGAAATATAAGGTTTCATTTGGTAGTCTCGAATCTGGCATTCTTTGTAGATTTGATTTTCTCACATACTTCGTTTCTTAGCCTAAAAAATCTTGTGCAGCCCTTCCCTCCTCTTAGATATTTCATTTCTTCTGCTTCAGTTCCATTGTTATTCACGTTGGAGCCCTACTGGACCATGCGATGTACAGCAAGGGACATTCTCAGAGTTTTATTTTAACATTTTTTTGGTGCCCGTATTCCTTTCGTTCTCTCATAATGGTCTCTTATACGCTCGTCACACCATGTCGTGACGATCTTCTTGGGATTTCCTGCCAGGAATACCGCAACAGCTTGGTCTGACCATCGGAAAAGAGACCATTCTGTGAGAATGAAAGTGTTGTGGTTGACAAAGAAAAGCTGAAACAAAACTCTGAAAATGTCCCTCGCGGCAGACGGGCAGACAAGCCGCCGCTTGCGTGTCGACCACATGTTTTGCTTCCTATACAACTTCAACAGATGTTTTGAGTCTTCCACTTCCTGCACAGGCTTCCAAAGAGTCTGCGCTGCAAACTGATGTATCATAGCTTTCAACAAGAAACAAGACATCCGGTTGGGTTTTTACATCTAATACGCCACATTGAACGATAGTGGTGCAAAGCTGAACGCGCTGGAAGTTCTGATAATCCAACTTCACTTCAAGAGTTTTATCTCGCGAAGATAACATGCCTTACCTCAACAACTTTATTTAATTCGCGCGAACAAACGTTAAATTCTGAAGTACAATGTCAGTATTTAGTGCAGCAGAAAATACGCCCTTCGGTGCAAAAGTTGCATTGTAAACTAAGGTTACTAAAGTCATGGGACAGCGTTGTGCACATATACAAATGGCGGTACTATCGAGTACGCAAAGTATAAACGGGCAGTACATTGGCGGAGCTGTTATTTGTACTCAGGTGATTCGTGTGAAAATGTTTCCAACGTGACGCAGGACAAGAATTAACAAACTTTGAACGCGGAATGGTAGTTGGAACTAGACGCTTGGAACATTCCATTTTAGAAATCGTTAGGGAATTCTATATTCCGATATTCACACTATCAAGACTGTGACGAGAATACCAAATTTCAGGCATTACCTCCCACCATGGACAACGCAGTAGCCAACGGCCGTCCCTTAACGACCGAGAGCAGCGGCGTTTGGGTAGAGTTGTCAGTGCTAACAGACAAGCAACAGTGCGTGAAATAACCGCAGAAATCCATGCGAAACGTACGACGAACGTATCCAATAGGACAGTGCGGCGAAATCTGGCGTTAATGGGCTATGGCAGCAGACCACCAAAACGAGTGCCTTTGCTGACAGCACATTGTCGCCTGCAGCGCCTCTCCTGGGCTCATGGCCATATCGGTTGGACACTAAACGACTGGAAAACCGTGGCCTGGTCATATAAGTCCCGATTTCAGTTGGTAAGATCTGAGGGTAGAGTTCAAGTGTGGCGCAGACCCCACGAAGCCAGGGACCCAAGACGTCAACAAGGCACTGTGCAAGCTGGTGGTGGCTCCATAGTGGTGTGGGCTGCGTTTACATGGATCATTGAATGGAAATGGTTATGTTCGCCTATTTGCAGACATTCATGGACTGCATGTTCCCAAGCAACGATTGAATGTTTATGGATGACACTGCACCATGTCTCTGAACCACGATGGTTCGAGATCGGTTTGAAAAATATTCTGGACAAATTGAGTGGACGATTTGGCCACCCATCGAACATTTATGGTACATAAGCGAGAGGTCAGTTTGTGCACAGAATCCGACACCTGCAACACTTTCGCAGTTATGGTCGGCTATAGAGGCAACATGGCACAGTATTTATGCAGGGGATTTCCAACGACTTATTGAGTCCATGTCACGTCGAGTTGCTTCACTACGCTGGGCAAAAGGGCTCAAATGGCTCTAAGCACTATGGGACTTAACAGCTGTGGTCATCAGTCCCCTAGAACTTAGAACTACTTAAACCTAACTAACCTAAGGACATCACACACATCCATGCCCGAGGCAGGATTCGAACCTGCGACCGTAGCGGTCGCGCGGTTCCAGACTGCAGCTCAGCCACCCGGCCGGCTAGGGCAATACTAGGTCCGGCACGATATTAGAAGGTACTCCGTGACTTTTGTCATCTCAGTGTATAATGTTTGCAGACATCTACAGTCTGAAGAGTGACAGCCACCAAATCTGTGCAAATGATAACAGACAGTAGCACAGAGACCACCACAGCACAACTTTCAGTAACAATATAAATTTTCTGCCATTAATTTTTTTCTTGTTAAGAAAATCAATAGTATTTCGTGCATTGTTGTGAAAATCACAGATGCAATGGCAATACTTTTCGATTACTGTTTGATTTTCTATTACTTCTGGGTCAACTTTTTCTCAAGTGACAGGGATCCTTGATTTTCTGGACCTAATTGAGAACCGAAACTGATTTCTCGAGAAAGTGCGCTGGTTTGAAACGTTTCCGAGAGTGTCTTTAATATGGCTCGAATGAGGAAACTGGAGGAATCTACAACTGCATAAAACAGCAATGGCAGCAAATTTGGTTTCATTGACATGTCACAACAATATTTTGAAATGACTGCTCTGTCTTCGGAGCACATAGCCATGGACTTACCCTGGTTCAGAAACAGCCATATATAAAAAACAGCCATATATAAAGCACATAGCCATGGACTTACCTTGGTTCAGAAACAGCCATACATATATGGCTGTTTTTTATATATGGCTGTTTCTGAACCAGGGTAAGTCCATCGCTATGTGCTCAGAAGACAGACAATATATATATAAAACAACACTTAGTCGAGAAAACTGCTCGAACAGCGTAATGCGCAACGCGCTACCTTTCAAGACAGAAAGATAAGCAAGACCCGGATTGAATCAATGCGGCTGTGGCTGGAGCACCGACAAACTTGAGGGTGATTTTTAGGCGGTTTGCCGGCCGGAGTGGCCGTGCGGTTCTAGGCGCTACAGTCTGGAGCCGAGCGACCGCTCTGGTTTCATGTTCGAATCCTGCCTCGGGCATGGATGTGTGTGATGTCCTTAGGTTAGTTAGGTTTAATTAGTTCTAAGTTCTAGGCGACTGATGACCTCAGAAGTTAAGTCGGATAGTGCTCAGAGCCATTTGAACCATTTAGTCGGTTTCCCACGCTCATTTAGGCATGTGCTGGGCTTGTCTTCAATTTCCACCTCAGAAAACACGATACACAAACAATTAGAATACGATGACACAGAGAACAAAGTTTACATGATTCACAGATTGGTGGCCCAAACGATTTCTATCCCTAAAATAGCGGCCTTAACACGTTCATTATAGGTGACGCAACAATATTGGGTCAATTATTCCATGGAAGTGCGAGGCAAAGAACGGCACGCAATATTCACGCCCGGGAAGCGCCGGTTAAAACTATGCCTTCATAGCGAACATGTCGACACTCGCTTATATTGGGATCGAGTTGCTTGCCTTGCAAAACACAAGCATATATTATGCAGAATTGGCTAAACAACTCTGTAAGGCTTCCAGTGAACATTTCAACGGACTAGGGGGTCGTTCACAGCAGCACAGATCCATAAACCACCACCACCACAACAACAACAACAACAACAATTAACAAATTAAGCAACTGAACTGTGTGATTTATCGTGTACTGTTAAGAGCTGTTGCAAACGAAATAAAACAATTATTTACTGACTACTGACTGAATACTTACATCGTGTTGTCTCTGCTGTAACAACTACTGCAAGAAAAATAAAAATGTAGGCTCACTAGACAGCTGACGTGATCTTATTTGTGAATTCTTAGAACTGCTAAGAGTGAAATAAACCTTTCTGCTTACCGTCATGACATTGTGATAATCAGTTCCCTCTCGTATGGTGGACGAGGTTTCCTGGTCAGTCAGGAATTTCATTTCTGAAAATAACACTTGATACTTTCATATACATCTCTCATGTCACTCCTTAATCTTCTGTCATTTATTTTTTTCAGTTCTTCAAGGAAGTCTTCATGTGCTACCTCTCATATTACAGCATCGTTGCGCCACTTTTCAACAGGGCAATGTCCACACATGGCACGTGTCTTTATGAACTGATGCCGAGGTACTCCCAAGGCCAGAAAGACCTCCAGATCAGCCCCTGATACAACGTGATGGACCAGCTAGGAGGTCAACTCCGTCCCAGTGCCAGAACCCAGGATATCAAAGACCAGTTACAACAACTATGGGCCAGCTTGCTTCAGGAGAGGATACGATGGCTGTATGACATCCTTCCCGACCGAATCAGAGAATCCGTCCAGGCCAGAGGAGAGTGCAACGTCTTACTAACAAGCGGGCTCATACTGCCAAATCCTTCGCAAACTGAATCGATTTTGTAATCACTGAAATAACATCACATACCCTCGCAACCGGTGAACTTTCTTTTCATTTCCTCTCCCTTCTTCTGTATGCATCGCTTTCTTTGTCAGTCAGTATAATGTTTCAATATAATAATTTGTTTCTATTAATGCTTAGTACATTGCTTTACCGGAACTTACAAGAACAGGAATGTACACGACATAAAATCGAATTGTGCACTCGTCATTATCAGTATTTCACTTAGCACTACGGTTGTGTACCCATGTCTGCAGATTCTGACTATGCAAGTGTGGAAGTGAGGGGAATGCTATTTCTTGCAGTCCTTTCCTTACTTAGCTTCGTGCGGTTTGCCGGTTCTACCTGTGGACTCAAGAACCGTGTCGGATTTATTGGTGGAGTAGATACGGCCACCATGTGAACGGGCACCACTTTCTGGGTTGAATGCTCTCTGCAGGCAGTCTGCTTGTAATTTTATAGAATTCCTTGCCACTTTTAGACTATTTTCATGATACTTTAATTTCCAAAATTTATATAAATGGTTCAAATGCCTCTGAGCACTATGGGACTTAACATCTGAGGTCAACAGTCCCCTAGAACTTAGAACTACTTAAACCTAACTAATCTAAGGACATCATACACATCCGTGCCCGAGGCAGGATTCGAACCTGCGACCGTATCGGTTGCGCAGTTCCAGACTGTAGCGCCTAGAACCGCTCGGCCACTCCGGCCGACAAAATTTATCTAAGAAACTTGACAATTGATACATGTAAAAATATAGGGTGAACAGTAATACAACCGACAAAGTGCAGGAGCGGATTCCTGACTGGAATTGGAGGAAAAACGGTCCTATGAACAGGTGTCCAGAAACGGGCGGTGTGCGTGCAACAGCAACAAATCGTCCCGGACTACAGTGCAGAGCTGCATTGCATCCACGTTACAACAGACTTTCAAAGTGGCTCCCATGGCACTGCACGTGATACAGATAGTAGCGGTTGTCATGCAGGATACACATAATCATACTTTGGCTTACACCATGTTAGCGAGCCACTTGTTTGTAGCTTATACTCGGGTTCGTCTCAATATCCTGTAGAATCCAGTCTTCGAGATCTGGTGTACGCATAGTCCACCGCCTCCCTGCACGTTCGTCTGTCTGGAAGGATCCATTATCACACAAACGCCCAAAGAGGGCTTGAAATTTTGTGTGATGTGGTTGGTGTCTGAGGGTGTACTTGTTTCGGTATAGCCGTGCTGCCTCTTGATCATTTCTATCTGCTTGGCCGTACACAAACACCATCTCGGATTGTTCCTGACATGAATACCGGACCATTCTGCTGCTTACAGTACGCTGCGTCGATTACACAGCCTGCATCACACAAGGAACACACGGCGCGTGGTCAGAGGACCTGTCATTCATCAGCGCCATCTCCCTGGCAACGATGCATTTCCGGACACATGTTCAAAGGAACTTCTTTCCTCCAATTCCAGTCAATATTCTGTCTCTGCAATTTGTCGTTTTTATTAATGTTTTTAAACGTTTTTAGTAAAATGTTGTTGAGGGGGGGGGGGGGGGTTACGGTCCCTATGACCTCACCACCCCCTTAATTTTGGTACGCACATGCTTCCAGGTAGCTGCTGACTTCCCTTATACATTACAGCAGAGCCGGAAGTCGAACTGATACATCCTGGTGGAGCATATGTCTAGCTTCTAGCACATGATCACGCAACATCTGCTACTAATCTTTTCTATGACGACAAGAGGCTGAACGTTAATTTGCTACTACCTACCCAATTATGCAACAGCTGAATCCTACCTACAAGCTGTCACAGTTTTGCCGCTTAGCCTTTGCGATAAATCCCAATCAACAATCCGGAATTCACGTGTGTTTATCTTGTATAACAACGTAGCCTTCTTAGAAACAGTTTATGAAGTACTACTGAAAGAATTTCTGGTAGATAAATGCAATAGTGTACCTTGTGTCAGATAGTCCTTCCTTTTTTATTTTGAAGTTTACCAGCGTACAAAATATTTCACCATTTTCGGGAGTCCATCCGGAACATTATTACTTTCTGTTCCAAAATTGTACCTGGAAGCCATCCAGCCATTGATGCGTGTTGGTGAGTTATTTCAGAACTTGGAAGTTTGGGACGCCAGAAACTATTTCATATTCAGAAGTCAGTCCCCGACTCGTTTTGACAATTGCTGGGAGGTTTTCAATGTTGAAAGAGGAAGTAATTCTGTTTCGGGTGCGCTCCCGAAAAGTGATGGAATATCCTTTCTTTCCACTGTGCTTTCCCTGGACACGGCTGACGGCAGTCTCTTACGTGAGATAACGGATAATTTTCTCCTTGATCGTATCTCATCCTTTCAAGCATATCGACCACGTTCTCGACAAAATGGGACACACTGTAAGAAAGAGAAGGAGAGAGAGAATACATTGTCATCCTGACTAGCAGATGTGTGGTTTGTGACGATGTCTAGTCATCTTCCGCGCGGGATTAGCCAAGCGGTCTCAGACGCTGCAGTCATGGACTGTGCGGCTGGTCCCGGCGGAGGTTCGCGTCCTCCCTCGGGCATGGGTGTGTGTTTGTCCTTAGGATAATTTAGGTTAAGTAGTTAGTAAGATTAGGGACTGATGACTTTAGCAGTTAAGTCCCATAATATTTAGCACACATTTTAACTTTCTTTTCTAGTCATCTAATGGATGAGTGCTTCGGCATTTCGTAAATTCTGTGTGCCCCCTTATATCTTTGCTTGGCTGACGAGCCACTACTATTGTAACAATGACAGTTTTTTCCACCCATCCTCGCTCCTTTTATCGCACGCTTCCGTGTAACAGGGAAATGAAATAACAATAAAGAAAAAAGTTAATCGGATTTAACAGCTCACTCCATTGAAAAATGGAATAGATTCGAGTATATATTTTATGTTTCTATACAGCCCAATCCACTGAACATGCGGAACCAATACTCACGAAAACTGATTCCTATGCAGTTGAATACTTAGTTACAGACAATGCAGTTTCCTCCCCCATTTTTTTCACTCCTTGTTTTACGGAAGATGTAAGGCGGCGAGGTTTAGAAGAGTAACCATGTGTTCAAGTGAAATAGACTTTCAAGGTGGATTAAATATACACCAGAGGTTTCTAGTTCAATAGCTTACTTGGTGAAGAGTTAGATTCGTAAACCGAAAGACCCTCGATTGAGTTTAGTATTTTTGTGGTGCTTAATCTGGTTCCAAAAAAAAAAAAAAATGTTCAAATGGCACTAAGCATTATGAGATTTAACATCTGAGGTCATCAGTCCCCTACACTTAGAACTACTTAAACCTAACTAACCTAAGGACATCATACACATCCATGCCCGAGGCAGGATTCGAATTTTGGTTTCCATCTTCCGCCAATGATTTGTTAAAAGTACAACTGGCACCGTTACTCGAGCCCACTTTGCGCTGTAAATCTCCTCATAAATGTATGGGTGAACTACTTCTCGGGTCTGTAATAGGCTAGGACTTACCCATCTCAGCAGGACCCAGTCTAATAAAACAGCGTGGTATTCGCACCACATTTGGAGCTGACGATATATATACTTCATGGTTGTGGAACAATATAGTACGGTAGGAATCGTAAAATTGAAATGTCATGAGTCTCACTTCAGGATTTGTAATGACTGCGTCAAAAAGACCTTTCTGTAAAGAGCTGAGCTAACTCTGTAGACAATATGTCCTTAAAGATGAAGGTGATTTCCGTGCAATAAGAAGCAAAGATAGAAAATTAGGCGGTGACCAATAAATAAAGAAAAAATGATGCACTGTTTTTATTGAACATGTCAGACAGCAGAGTATATGTATGATATTTTAACTATTTTTATGAATTCCACTAAAACACCAACTATAAAAATTTTGAATTGCTACAGCAATTTGAAGACTACTGCTTCAAATTCTTAATTTATTACAATTTTATACTTTACTTTTGTAAGTCTTTCATTTCTTACAGAATGTTGTAAGCGGAAAACGCCATTTGTGTAGGGACGTACAATATACACTACTGGCCATTAAAATTGCTACACCACGAAAATGACGTTCTAGAGACGCTAAATTTAACCGACAGGAAGAAGATGCTATGATATGCAAATGATTAGCTTTTCAGAGCATTCACACAAGGTTGGCGCCGGTCGCGACACCTGCAACGTGCTGACATGAGGAAAGTTTCCAACCGATTTCTCATACACAAACAGCAGTTGACCGGCGTTGCCTGGTGAAACATTGTTGTGATGCCTCGCGTAAGGAGGAGAAATGCGTACCATCACGTTTCCGACTTTGATAAAGGTCGCATTGTAGCCTATCGCGATTGCAGTTTATCGTATTGCGACACTGCTGCTCGCGTTGGTCGAGATCCAATGACTGTTAGCAGAATATGGAATCGGTGGATTCAGGAGGGTAATATGGAACGCCGTGCTGGATCCCAACGGCCTCGTATCACTAGCAGTCAAGATGACAGGCATCTTATCCGCATGGCTGTAATGGATCGTTCAGCCACGTTTCGATCCCTGAGTCAACAGATGGGGACGTTTGCAAGACAACAACCATCTGCACGAACAGTTCGACGACGTTTGCAGCAGCATGGACTATCAGCTCGGAGATCATGGCTACGTTTACCCTTGACGCTGCATCACAGACAGGAGCGCCTGCGATGGTGTATTCAACGACGAACCTGAGTGCACGAATGGCAAAACGTCATTTTTTCGGATAAATCCAGGTTCTGTTTACAACATCATGATAGTCGCATCTGTGTTTGGTGACATAGCGGTGAACGCACATTTGAAGCATGTATTCGTCATCGACATACTGCCGTATCACCCGGCGTGATGGTATGGGGCACCATTGGTTACACGTCTCGGTCACCTCTTGTTGACATTGACGGAACTTTGAACAGTGGACGTTACATTACACATGTGTTACGACCCGTGGCTCTACCCTTCATTCGATCTCTGCGAAACCTTACATTTCAGCAGGCTAATGCACGACCACATGTTGGAGGTCCTGTACGGGCCTTTCTGGATACAGAAAATGTTCGACTGCTGCCCTGGCCAGCTCATTCTCCAGATCTCTCACCAATTGGAAACGTCTGGTCAATGGTGGCCGAATAACTGGATCGTCACAATACACCAGTCACTACTCTTGATGAACTGCGGTATCGTGTTGAAGCTGCATGGGCAGCTGTACCTGTACACGCCATCCGAGCTGTGTTTGACTCAATGGCTAGGCGTATCAAGGCCGTTATTACGGCCAGAGGTGGTTGTTCTGGGTACTGGTTTCTCAGGATCTAAGCACCCAAATTGGGTGTAAATGTAATCACATGTCAGTTCTAGTATAATATTTTTGTCCAATGAATACCCGTTTATCGTCTGCATTTCTCCTTGGTGTAGCAATTTTAATGGCCAGTAGCGTACAATTGAGTTGGAATAACTCAATTTTATATTGTATGTCCTTACACACATGGCCGTCTGGTGTGGGCGGACTGTTGTGTCACATTAAAATAGAGAACGCTGTGGTTTCCAAACAAAATTTGTACCAGTGACAGGTGGTGTGACGAGTGCTTATCGATAAGGACCTCGTAGTTTGAGATGCGTCAAGAATGTGACGGTAGCTGTGATGTATAAAGGTGCCTGCAGGAACGTGGTCGCTGGTGTAGCAGGCGCGCGGGCGGACGTGGAGGGGGGCAGTAATCTGCATTGTCGCAGGCCACGTCTGCCCTACGTCTTTGACCGCAGCGAAAGTTTCCCACGGTTAGTGTCAATGCTACAACGTCGCTTCCTGCCTGCGGACCGCTATATCTGCACAATTCTTGCAATCATTTACACCAGGGGTCTCAATAGCCACATAGAAAAACATATGTTCTCTGTTCCATACCTCCGGCGAAAGACTGGGTTTCTTGGTAAAAAAAAAAAGGTGCTTATAATTCAGCGTAGTTACCTTTGAAATCAATGCATTTTCTTCTAGGTTCTTCCATTGGGTAGATGCTATCCCAGAAAGAACTGAGATTCTGGAAGGTCTGAAAAGTATTCATCTGCAATACCATAACCTCGTCATTGAATCCGAAATATTTTTTTTCCTCCACATATTTATTTGGATTTAAGAATAGATGGCAGTCAGAAAGTCCAAATATACCAAAGAGTGTAAATGCTACAACAACTCGTACTTCACACTCTTAAATTTTCCCACTGTCTAGGCCCATTTATGGGCAGGTACACTGTCAAGGTGAAAGATGTTTTTCTGTTGCTCCCCAGGTCTGTTCTTGCCTATCTGTTCATCCAATACGCTCGGTTCTAGGCGCTTCAGTCTGGAACCGCGCGACCGCTACAGTCGCAGGTTTGAATCCTGCCTAGGGTATGGATGTGTGTGATGTCCTTAGGTTAGTTAGGTTTAAGTAGTTCTAAGTTCAAGGGGACTGATGACCTCAGATGTTAAGTCCCATTGTGCTCAGAGCCATTTCTTCATCCAATAGGTCGAAAAGACTTGCGTACTATTAGCCAGATTTGTAAGGTAATTTAATGGAATACTTCCATTAGCATCCTAAAAGCACTGGCTATGTTTTCCGGCAGATATAATCAAGTTCTTTGTTTTTGACACAGAGCCATGTGGCCCTGCCATTGCTTCGACTGCTGTTTCATTCTTGGCATGACCTATTGGTCATGCTTCTCATCCTAAATGACAAATCGGCGCAAAAGGTCAATAGAATTCCTTTAAACCAGGGAAATATTTGTTTTCGCTTTTGCTTTTCGTCAGCATTCAACAAATCTGCTTCCGTTTTGCACAGAGCATTCTAGTGGTGAATTGTTCATGCAACGCACTGAAATATTTCTTCTGCTACGTTTGCGATGTTAGCTATTTCACACGTCGATTGTTCAATACCATATTAAGCATCTTCTCGCATCTCGAAAAACGTTTTCATCAGTGGTTATAGTTTCGAGATGGATCACCGCACAGTTACGTTTGATTCAGTTGCCCATTTCCTAACTGTTGCCAGCTACGGAGCAAACTGCTAAGCTTAACAAGCTTTGTATGAATTTCCGCTGGTGATAAACGACCCTAAATAAAGAATTTTATAATAGCGTGGCATTTTAGTTCAACAGTTTGAACAAAATGCGCACTTCATGACACCTTATAAAAATACAATAAGCAACTTCTCCGCAAATCAGACTGTCACTTGATTTACCGTATGGAGAGAAATGTAAAGGTATCAGAGAAACAAAATTTCATTGTGACTGACATTATCTCTTCGCAGGCTGTCCCCTTGACCTCACTACATGAAATTGTTGCACCTTACTTTACAAGCATCGTATGCTGTTTGGTAGTACTGAGATAAAAATAAATATCTTTGTAAAGGTGTTGATTTTTAAGTACGTGTATTTTAGTTTGAGAAATAAAAACCCACTATACTTTAGAAAGAGAGGGCCCTCATCTTCAATGAAAATACTCATATTACATCGACATTGATATCTGTACAACAATTCGCGTCATCGATGCTTTCCTCATTTACCTGACGATGAAAAAATGTATTTCCTTTAGACCATGGCATATGCCTACGCACTGGCAACGCTCTATATTAATGGATACGTTATCAGAAAAAACAGACTTTCTGTGTTCTTCATACAGTCGGATGCAATACTATGTAGCACACAGCCTCGCAAGCATAGCAAGAACTGCACTACCTCCGGCGTCCAGCACGCAACTTTGCTGGACACAAACTGCACAGTCATCCAGACTCCGTCACGCGTCAGGGGCAGCCAGAGTGCTGCGTCACCTTGGACGGAGATTGCAATGCTGGGTAAAATTCTGAAACATTACTCACAGTTATCCGCCCAACTTAAAGAGACACAAATCTTTATTGAACATAAAGCATTGCCTATGTTCACTGACATGTGGCCTTTAGATAACCAATTTGGTCCTTCCATTCTTCCTACTTATTCCGAAGGTAAGACGCCCTTCACCTATAAGGTTATAGTTTCCCCACAAAAACACATTGCCTTCAAATAAAGCAATGTCAATAGTGTTTTAATCCTTTAGGACCTAAATAGCTGAATTTAAAGTAGTCTAGTTTACGAAAGTTTTTAATCGTTACATTTCATAGGCTCGAAAATGTTTTCCATTCGTGACAAATTTGAGAGCTCTTATCTAAACTATAAATACTTTTTGATAATAGTACTTGTGTCACTGAGTATGACGACAAGCGTTATCACGTCATCATCATAATCACCATGCTAAGTATTATCGTCATCAACACCATCACAATCATCGTAATCCTCATAAATTTTTTCTACTTCAGATGTATTTTTTTTACGTATACCTGTTCAGCAGTATCATCTTATTCGTCCGCGAAGAGACGAAGAATAAAGTAGGTTGTGACTTTTTTGTAGCCCTTCTTTCGTTTTATTACACAACGTACCAGCAACAATATTTAACCGATTTTATTAGAATATCTGGCAACAGCATGTGTTGATTGTGATTTAGTACTCGTCTTCATGACGGAAGTTTATGACGTAATTTCCTTTGTATGCCTCTTAACCGATTACAATTCAACAAGCTGCAATAGAGATATAATCACCAAAAGTATTTCACTTTTTGGAAGAAGCAAAAGCCGGCCGCTGTGGCTGAGCGGTTCTATCCGCTTGAGTCCGGAACCGTGCTGCCGCTACGGTTGCAGGTTCGAATCCTACCTCGGGCATGGATGTGTGTGATGTCCTTAGGTTAGTTAGGTTTAAGTAGTTCTAAGTCTAGGGGACTGATGACTTCAGATGTTAAGTCCCACAGTGCATAGAGCCATTTGAAGAAGCAAAAACATTTAGGAATTGCATTTAAAAAAGTAAAAAAGTAAAACTGTCCACAGTCGGAAGGACGGTTTGAAAACCGCAGTATTATTAGACTTGGTATACCCTCCGACATATGAAATGGCTTGTCCTGAAAAGTGGCCTTCAGTTTAACGTAGATTCTGAACCACGGTGCATTTTTCATCTATACAAATGTTTCGCAAGTATTTGGCTAATATCCACAAAATCAGTTGGAAGATACATTTATTCGAAAATCGGTATCGTCGGTACTCATAGATGTGAGTGCAGTGTCTTACCCACCGACGCACTTCGTTTAAAAATTCTGGAAAACCGGTTCCATACAATGGATGTAATTTGAGTTTTCTCACTTTCTCCTGCTGCATAATTACATCAGAATAACTGTCGGCTTCTGATAGAGGTATCTGTTTCCGTTGCATGATCCGTTTCAAGGGGCAATGCTCGTTTCTTATCTTCAAAGCAAGCAGCCTTCGATAATGGCCACTCGAGAATTTCCGAAATTAAAGATAAATCCTATCAACTTTTACCGTTTCTATATATGTATATAAGCTAGAACTAGTTGCGCAGTATTGCCATATCGAACTGAGTCCTTTTCTGTATCACTACAGACACTCCATCACTTGAATTAACGTTTGAGTCTCCGCGGCTAGTTTACTATGTCATCAGGAGTTTATTATGGAGAATCAAATTTAAGGAGTTTGAAGATGGAGCCTTAGAGCTAATAAATCGATCACAAATGAACAAAAATAACAAACAAAGCTTGTTGGAGATAAAATAATAAGAAAATAAATAAACCTATGGTAACAACTGAAAATTTGTTCCAGACGTCACTTGTCGCCCTAGGTTTATTATAATGCAAGTTCAGCATAACATTTCATTTAATGAATACAATTGCACCTTCATTGATTTCACCCCCATACATACATAGAAACCATTTAATTCATTTCATAACTGAGGCGCCTAAAATAATAACGACTGAGACCTACAGATGTTCATTGCAAGAAAACTGACTTTCCTGTTTCTTTTTTAATCGAGGGGAGATGTCAACATCATGACTTGATTTTTTCTTGGTCTTTAAAGTAAGGAATTTCAAGTCCATGTGCAAATTCTTGAACCATTATAATTAATAGTTTTTCTGATTTTATGTTCTTTATTAAAACAAAAAAATATATACAGAAGAGAAAAAATGCTGTAAAATTGACTTTTCCTTAATTTAACATCTTGAAATAACTGATCCAGCTCTATTTCTAAATCTTCACATTTTCTTCATCATCAGCACCATTACGAAGAAGGTAAAAACATGATAGCTGGGTAGTACATATTTCAATACTTTCATCACGTCATTGTATTTAGCTTTTTTTTTATCTTTCTCTGTTCACTGTACTTTTGCTGTAACGTTAACAATACACCATGTGAAATTGTACCTCTTTTCATAAAATTAACTTTTTGATGCACTTCAAAGTCAGAATAATATAAACCAAATTTAACAATCTCAGGGTAATCATGACCTACAATCATCGATCTAACCTTACGTAAAAGTAAAGGAGCACCATCAATATTCTTTTTTTTTAATTACAGAGTTTGAGGCAATACCATTCTGTATGTCAACAAAGTATTCCCCGTTCATTTGATTAACGGTGAAAGGGATTTTTACTCTTCCTACTGCAATGACATCACACCATTGGTTAGAGCTATACAAACACTGCATCTTCCGTTTATTCTTCTCAATAGCTGTAAAAATCCCTATCTGAAGCCATGTATGAGTGCCCTCGTATGAAAAATCTGTGTGTGATAGGGTCAAAAACTTTCATTTTCACAATTTCTGCACAACTTCCTTTCGTTTATTACTCGTTCAATTGCCTTTTCCACTCGTTTCTTCCCCCCCTCCCCCCCAACCTTTTTTTAGATTCAGAAATCGCGTCTGCAGACAGCACCATATTGAGTACAGCGCCATGAAATTGCAGCGGACATAAAGTAAAGCACTCATAATTAGGACATGTCATTAAAACTGGAAAATGAGAGCTTTGGCATATCCCAATTCACTTGATACTTCATCACATGAAAGGTAGATGGCAGGAGTGTATGGTCATGCTTCTGTCTCAATATTCGAGGTCTGTTGGGATTTGCAGTTACTACTCTGAGCGTCCCATTTCATTTCAGGGAATACTTTTTGCTCTCCGTAATAAAGCATTTGCTGGCCGGATTGGCCGTGCGGTTCTAGGCGCTACAGTCTGGAACCGAGCGACCGCTACGGTAGCAGGTTCGAATCCTGCCTCGGGCATGGATATGTGTGATGTCCTTAGGTTAGTTAGGTTTAAGTAGTTCTAAGCTCTAGGCGACTGATGACCTCAGAACTTAAGTCGCATAGTGCTCAGAGCCATTTGAACCAATAAAGCATTTAGCGACGTAAGTCCCCAATTCTTCCAGTGTTATGAAAGCAACATAAATCTTCAGGTAGTTTCCTAAAGTCTTTTGGCAGACTAGAGAAGAGTTCGACGTTCGTTGATGAACCAACACCGAAATATAAGGGACGATTAAAAAGTCTCCGTTCGAAGACTGCACAGTCCAGAACCGAAATGCAAGTCAAACAAAATCCTAGGTGCACTGAGGCAATCATTTTACCAACGCACCAGATTGAAGGTACCCGTTTGATAAAACACAGTGTCCTGCTGTGTGAAGAAGACCGTAACTGGTTGTTGCACATCCTCAGCCGACAAGGAATGTCGATACTTCAAGGCCTTTTTTAAGGGATCAAAGGTGTGATGATCGTATGGGGAGAGAACAGGACTGTAGGACGGGCGGCTGCTCGAGTGGCGTACGTTACATTTGCGATATGGGCACGTACGTTAGCATGAAGCAGCAGCAGCTCTTGGCTCGCCATTCCACAACCGCGGTTTTCGACTGACATGCTGCCCCATACACGTTCTTCATTCTCCGATGAATCTCTACCGGTGTTTGTCCTTCGGCAGCCAAGAAAAGAATAACAGCACGTTTATCCTGTCCGAACGCATTTGGTAATAACGTCCCCATAGTTCACATTTCCGTATTTACCGCACACACGTCGGAAAGACGCGAATGCTATAATAATCCCTTGCCTACATGTCGGTACCTATATTTCCGCATCGGAGTTGCGCTACGTTGCGTGTACGCTGCAGCAACGCCCTCAAACGGAAACTTTATGATCGCCCCTTGTACTATGCTACGTATATTCCATTCTCTCTCTATATAAATGATCGGACGGATGGAGTTAGCAGCACTCTGCGGCTGTTTGCTGACGAGACAGTGGTCTACGGGAAGGTGTCGGCGTTGAGTGACAGTAGGAGGATGCAAGACCACTTAAACAAATTTTTTAGATAATGTGGTGAGTGGCAGATATTTTTAGTTAATGTGGTGAATGGCAGATTTCTCTAAAGGCAGGAAAATGGAAGTTAATGCACTTGAGTATGAAAAATGGACTGTGCGGCTAATCCCGGCGGAGGTTCGAGTCCTCCCTCGGGCATGGGTGTGTGTGTTTGTCCTTAGGATAATTTAGGTTAAGTAATGTGTAAGCTTAGGGACTGATGACCTTAGCAGTTAAGTTCCATAAGATTTCACACACATTTGAACACATGAAAAGTGATTCTGTAATGTTCGAATACAGCATTAGTAGTGTGCTCAGTCACGTTGATTAAATACGTAAGCGTAACGTTGCAAAGCAACATGAAATGGAACGAGCACGTAAGGGCGGTAATAGGGAAAGCAAATATCGACTTTGATTTACTAGGAAATTGTTGGGAAAGTGTAGCTCACCTATAAAGGAGACTGCGCATCATACTGCTCTCCAAGAAAACGACTTATGGAAATTGTTTTTATTACTAAACTCCGACCTATATCTGTTATATCGAGTTAACAGCTGAACATCTACATCTACGTCTATACTTAGCAAGCCACCTTACGGTATGCCGCCGAGGGTACTTATTGTACCACTATCACTTCCCCAAAAAGATGTTCAGATGTGTATGAAATCTTATGGGACTTTACTGCTAAGGTCATCAGTCCCTAAGCTTACACACTATTTAACCTAAATTATCCTAAGGACAAAGACACACACCCATGCCCGGGGAAGGACTCGGACCTCCGCCGGGACCAGCCGCACATTCCATGACTGCAGCGCCTGAGGCCGCTCGGCTAACACCGCGCGGCATCAATTCCCCCTTTCCTATTACAGTCGCAAATATTGCTCAGGAAGAGTGGTTGTTAGTAAACCTCTGTATGAGCTCGGATGTCTCTAATTTTACTTTCATGGTCCTTTCGTGAGATATTTATAAGAGGAGGCAAGATGTTGGTTGACTCTTCTAGGAATGTACGTCCTCTGAATTTTAACAACAGCCCATAGTGTGGTGTACAATGCCACTCTTGAAGCATCTGCCACTGAAGTTAGATGACCCCGTGACGCTTTTGCACTTACTGATTGATCCCGTGACGAAACTGGTTCCTTTTCTTTAAATCTTCTCTACATTGAGTTGACATTAGTCGTGGGATAGCGATATGCACATACACAGATGGTTGCAGTATCGCATACTCAAGGTATAAATATTTATTGTAATCGTTTCATAGCTTTGGTTACTGATAATAACTTGACACCAGCGCCTACGAGTTTAATTTGTACACTACAGCACTGAGGATGATGACTATGTGATTGAAAATCGATTTTGCTGTCAATAAACCATCAATATTACGCCCAACGCTGACCTTCCTTCCAATTTCACGTATATGGTCGTTGAGCCCACGGCACCCTTCGGAGTCGCCAATCAATCAGATGATTCATTTGAAAAGGTTTCCGACATGGTTGTGGCCGCGCAGCGGGAACTGACAGACTCTGAATGCAGAATGGTAGTTGCAGCTAGACGCGTGGGACATTCTATTTCGGAAATCGTTAGGGAATTCAACATTCCGAGATCCAGAGTATCAAGAGTGTGTCGAGAATACCAAATTTCAGGCATTACCTCTCACCATGGACAACGCAGTGGCCGCCGGCGTTCACTTAACGACCGAGAGCAGCGGTGTTTGCGTAGAGTTGTCATTGCTAACATACAAACAACACTGCATGAAATAACCGCAAGAAATCAAGGTGGGGCGTACGACAAACGTAAGGTACACATGCTGTGCTGTGGGGCGAACGGTATGGTTGAAAATGAACACACTTCATACGTCACGACCGCAGTGTGGACACATTCCTCCAAGATGACCGGCTTCAAATGTCTTATGCTGCCATCATTTGATGTAAGGGGAAAACAAGGGTAATAAGAGGGTCCAAGTAGAGAGGATACAATTTGTAGACTGGCAATGGCAAGGAAAGCGTTTCTGAAGAAGAGAAATTTGTTAACATCGAGTATAGATTTAAGTGTCAGGAAGTCGTTTCTGAAAGTATTTGTATGGAGTGTAGCCATGTATGGAAGTGAAACATGGACGATAAATAGTTTGGACAAGAAGAGAGTAGAAGCTTTCGAAATGTGGTGCTACAGAAGAATGCTGAAGATTAGATGGTGGTGGTGGTGGTTAGTGTTTAACGTCCCGTCGATAACGAGGTCATTAGAGACGGGAAGATTAGATGGGTAGATCACATAACTAATGAGGAGGTATTGAAAAGAATTGGGGAGAAGAGGAGTTTCTGGCACAGCTTGATTAGAAGAAGGGATCGGTTGGGAGGACATGTTCTAAGGAATCAAGGGATCACCAATTTAGTATTGGAGGGCAGCGTGGATGTTAAAAATCGTAGAGGGAGACCAAGAGATGAATACAGTAAGCAGATTCAGAGGAATGTAAGTTGCAGTAAGTACTGGGAGACGAAGAAGCTTGCACAGGATAGAGAAGCATGGAGAGCTGCATCAAACCAGTCTCAGGACTGAAGACCACAACAAGTGGGGAGGGGGTGAAGGGAGACTACAATTCATGTGATGGGTATGTAAAATTTATATCATCTTACGTACCTTCGGGAAGTTGGTATAAAATTGCCATGTCCCGAAAAATATCCCATGGAAAAGGGTGGATGGGGGGGAGGCGGGGTGGGGGACACTCCAGGTATTTCCGGTAGCCGGTTTAGCACTGCACTCGCACCAGTGCGGTTTTATTCTTTTTACGTCATATTGCTTTGTTAGTTTGTTATTATTACTGTTGTTTTCGCGCTGTCAGTAAGCACACCGTATGTAAGTATTACAGATTTTACATGGAACATAGGGAAGTGGTAATTTTATATGTATGGCCAGTGTGCATTCCCAGTTGTTATGTCGGGCACTTTGAAAAATTCAGCCTTATTTCTGGTGCATCGCTATTCATTGCTTGTAACCACCGGATGTTATCCTTTAGCTTGCTCTATGTAGCAACCTTGTTTAGCATGTACTACACGCGCCATCCAGCGGCGAGATAGATAACTTCGTAGCGGGTCTGCCGACTCTTGTTAACACTTCGCCGGCAGCGAAGCGCTTGTGAGTGGGAATCATGTTCGTCGCTAACTTGCATGGACGATACGAGCATTTTAACTGTGTACTTTTTATCTTTTGTGTGTATTTTATCAACTAGATTTTTATCAATTGATATATACGTAGGGAGAGCCTTTCATTCTCTGACTTCGTGTAATGTAACATGGCAATTTTATAGCAAGTTCCAGAAGGTACGAGGAATATTGTATGTTTCAAATATCCGTCATATCCTGATGTCAACAAGGCACTGTCTCTCTCCACCCCGTCCCCCTTATTGTCTTTGTTTTCCCCTTAGATCAGATGATGATAGCGTAAAACTGTTGAAACCGGTCAACTTGGAACAATAAAAATGGCTACACTGCGATCGTGGCGTATGAAATGTGTTCATTTTCTACGGCAAATGTTTCCGTTAGGACAGAGCAGCGAAATTTGGTGTTAATGGGCTATAGCAGCAGACGAACAACATGAGTGCCTTTTACTTACAGCACAACGTCGCCTGCAGTGCCTGTTTTGGTCTCGTGACCATACTGGTCGGACCCTAGAAGACTGGAGAACCATGGCCTGGTCAGATGAGTCCCGATTTCAGTTGATTAGAGCTGATGATAGGTTTCCAGTGTGTCGCAGACCCCAAGAAGCCATGGACCCATGTTGTCAACAAGGCACTGTGCAAGCTGGTGGTGTCTCCATAATGGTGTGGTCTGTGTTCACATGGAATGGACTGGGTCCTCGTTTATGTTCGGCTACTTAGAGACCATTTGAAGACATTCATGAACCTCATGTTCCCAAACAACGATAGAGTTTTCATGGATGACAATGCGTCTGAAGAATATTCTGGACAACTCGGGCGAATGATTTGGGCGACATGAATCCCATCGAACATTTATGGGACATAATCGAGAGGTTAGTTCGTGCACAGAAACCTGCACCGGTAACACTTTCGCAATTATGGACGGTTATAAAGGCAACATGACTTAGTATTTCTGTAGGTGACTTCCAACGACTTGTTGAGTCCAAGCCACGTCGAGATGCTGAAGTACGCCGGGGAAAAAGAAGAACCGACACGATATTAGGAGGTATTCCATAATTTTCGTCATCTCTGTGTATTCCTTCCATCAATCGTACTTGGTAACGGTCCCAAACGGAAGAGCACTTCTCAAGTACTGCTCGAACGAGTGTTTTGTAAGACATTTACTTCATGGATGAATTACGTTACCATATGATTCTTGCTCTGAATCTCAGCCTGGAATCTGCTTTCCCTGCAAGTACGTCAGTTTGGTGTAACACACCACTTCAATAACATCTACACTCCTGGAAATTGAAATAAGAACACCGTGAATTCATTGTCCCAGGAAGAGGAAACTTTATTGACACATTCCTGGGGTCAGATACATCACATGATCACACTGACAGAACCACAGGCACATAGACACAGGCAACAGAGCATGCACAATGTCGGCACTAGTACAGTGTATATCCACCTTTCGCAGCAATGCAGGCTGCTATTCTCCCATGGAGACGATCGTAGAGATGCTGGATGTAGTCCTGTGGAACGGCTTGCCATGCCATTTCCACCTGGCGCCTCAGTTGGACCAACGTTCGTGCTGGACGTGCAGACCGCGTGAGACGACGCTTCATCCAGTCTCAAACAAGCTCAATGGGGGACAGATCCGGAGATCTTGCTGGCCAGGGTAGTTGACTTACACCTTCTAGAGCACGTTGGGTGGCACGGGATACATGCGGATGTGCATTGTCCTGTTGGAACAGCAAGTTCCCTTGCCGGTCTAGGAATGGTAGAACGATGGGTTCGATGACGGTTTGGATGTACCGTGCACTATTCAGTGTCCCCTCGACGATCACCAGAGGTGTACGGCCAGTGTAGGAGATCGCTCCCCACACCATGATGCCGGGTGTTGGCCCTGTGTGCCTCGGTCGTATGCAGTCCTGATTGTGGCGCTCACCTGCACGGCGCCAAACACGCATACGACCATCATTGGCACCAAGGCAGAAGCGACTCTCATCGCTGAAGACGACACGTCTCCATTCGTCCCTCCATTCACGCCTGTCGCGACACCACTGGAGGCGGGCTGCACGATGTTGAGGCGTGAGCGGAAGACGGCCTAACGGTGTGCGGGACCGTAGCCCAGCTTCATGGAGACGGTTGCGAATGGTCCTCGCCGATACCCCAGGAGCAACAGTGTCCCTAATTTGCTGGGAAGTGGCGGTGCGGTCCCCTACGGCACTGCGTAGGATCCTACGGTCTTGGCGTGCATCCGTGCGTCGCTGCGGTCCGGTCCCAGGTCGACGGGCACGTGCACCTTCCGCCGACCACTGGCGACAACATCGATGTACTGTGGAGACCTCACGCCCCACGTGTTGAGCAATTCGGCGGTACGTCCCTCCGGCCTCCCGCATGCCCACTATACGCCCTCCCTCAAAGTCCGTCAACTGCACATACGGTTCACGTCCACGCTGTCGCGGCATGCTACCAGTGTTAAAGACTGCGATGGAGCTCCGTATGCCACGACAAACTGGCTGACACTGACGGCGGCTGTGCACAAATGCTGCGCAGCTAGCGCCATTCGACGGCCAACACCGCGGTTCCTGGTGTGTACGCTGTGCCGTGCGTGTGATCATTGCTTGTACAGCCCTCTCGCAGTGTCCGGAGCAAGTATGGTGGGTCTGACACACCGGTGTCAATGTGTTCTTTTTTCCATTTCCAGGAGTGTATATAATGACAGGTCCAATGAACGGACTTTCGTCATTATTTCGAAGGAAATAGCGTTCAAGGGCATGTTCATTTCACTAAAATATAAATTTTTACTTAGCTGATTATCTTGAAGTTGTTCTCGATGTCTTCTTATCAGGAATATAACTACGGTAACAAATCTTCGAAGATAGTAAACTGTTTCCAGGATGATGACTGATGAATCACTAACTACGAAATGAAACAAAGATGTCTACAATTTCGACCTTTTGTATCTTCATCTCTTCAGGTCTCATACTGATAAAATGTAACGTCCATTGGCTCCCTTGAGCTACAAATTACAACTATGTCTGCCTTCTACAGCATCACAAACATGACTTGACGTCCATTTTCACTCTGCAGCGAAATGTGCCCTGATATGAAACTTCCTGGCAGATTAAAACTGTGTGCCGGACCGAGACTCGTACTCGGGAGTCTCGGTCCGGCACACAGAATCTGCCAGGAAGTTTCATGACTTGACGGCATTATACACAACACTTCCCACCAAGTGCGAACAACAAGAAGGACAAAGATCATAGTTAAGGTAAAGACGTTGAAATGATTTACATCGTTATCAAAGATATAGTTTCAGTTAACTGACACCTGTTTAGCGAAACTTAGTAGAATTAATTTTAAATAATGTCTTTTATTTAACCTAGTTTATTATGTATCTTTCTACTTATAAATGCAATTACCGTTTTAATTGGTATCGAAGGATTCAACATGTATAGACTATCAGGCTTGATTATATCAAAGTGTTCAAACTATAGTAGGTCGTCCCGCACACTTTGTCCTAGGTATTTCACAGTAGTTACTGTTTCCAGAGAATTATAGGCAGTAATTTTATCGAATAGCAATAGATTTCTTCACCTATGTACGGTCAACTCGTTATATATATTTACATTCAGGGTCTAATGCCAGCTCCTGGACAATCGCCGTTCCTCTGCAGTTCTTCCTGCATTTCTCTATTAATATCTCGATGAAATCTTTCTGTAGTCTTATATGGACAACAACATCGCCAGCGAACAGCGTTGTGGAGCTTCTGACGCTGTACACTGGATTATTGTTGTAAGAGGGCGGTTTGATAAGTCTGATACAAAAGCAAGAAAACATGTTTGTTTCATAAACAACTCACCTTGCTTCTCGACTTACTCTTCTTCGAGGGATATACACTTGGTGCAGCGATCCTCCAGCTTTTCATCCCATCGAAAAAATAGGTACTGTCAAACTCTACAAAATACTCATTGACTGCAACTATCACTTCCCCAATTGATGGATATTTCTTCCCGGCAAGCCGAAATTTCATGTTAGGTAACAGGAGGAAATCACTTGGGGCTAAGATTGGCGAATAGGGTGGATGAGGAACAATTCAAAGCTCAATTCATGCACTTTAACTATTGTTATCGTTGAATTGAGGGATGGCGCATTATCCTGGTGAAAGGGCAATTTTTGTGTGCCAACCTTGGTCCTTTTTTCAACCAATGCACGTTTCAAACGATCCAGCAGGGGAAGCATAACGGAGTCCAGTTGTGGTTCTGCCTTCTTTCCAAGTAATCTGTTGTTGTTGTTGTGGTCTTCAGTCCTGAGACTGGTTTGATGCAGCTCTCCATGCTACTCTATCCTGTGCAAGCTTCTTCATCTCCCAGTACCTACTGCAACCTACATCCTTCTGAATCTGCTTAGTGTACTCATCTCTCGGTCTCCCTCTACGATTTTTACCCTCCACACTGCCCTCCAATGCTAAATTTGTGATCCCTTGATGCCTCAAAACATGTCCTACCAACCGATCCCTTCTTCTAGTCAAGTTGTGCCACAAACTTCTCTTCTCCCCAATCCTATTCAATACCTCCTCATTAGTTACGTGATCTATCCACCTTATCTTCAGTATTCTTCTGTAGCACCACATTTCGAAAGCTTCTATTCTCTTCTTGTCCAAACTAGTTATCGTCCATGTTTCACTTCCATACATGGCTACACTCCAAACAAATATTTTCAGAAATGACTTCCTGACACTTAAATCTATATTCGATGTTAACAAATTTCTCTTCTTCAGAAACGTTTTCCTTGCCATTGCCAGTCTACATTTTATATCCTCTCTACTTCGACCATCATCAGTTATTTTACTTCCTAAATAGCAAAACTCCTTTACTACTTTAAGTGTCTCATTTCCTAATCTAATTCCCTCAGCATCACCCGATTTAATTGGACTACATTCCATTATCCTCGTTTTGCTTTTGTTGATGTTCATCTTATATCCTCCTTTCAAGACACTGTCCATTCCGTTCAACTGCTCTTCCAAGTCCTTTGCCGTCTCTGACAGAATTACAATGTCATCGGCGAACCTCAAAGTTTTTACTTCGTCTCCATGAATTTTAATACCTACTCCAAATTTTTCTTTTGTTTCCTTTACTGCTTGCTCAATATACAGATTGAATAACATCGGGGAGAGGCTACAACCCTGTCTCACTCCTTTCCCAACCACTGCTTCCCTTTCATGCCCCTCGACTCTTATGACTGCCATCTGGTTTCTGTACAAATTGTAAATAGCCTTTCGCTCCCTGTATTTTACCCCTGCCACCTTTAGAATTTGAAAAAGAGTATTCCAGTCAACATTGTCAAAAGCTTTCTCTAAGTCTACAAATGCTAGAAACGTAGGTTTCCCTTTTCTTAATCTTTCTTCTAAGATAAGTCGTAAGGTCAGTATTGCCTCACGTGTTCCAACATTTCGACGGAATCCAAACTGATCCTCCCCGAGGTCCGCATCTACCAGTTTTTCCATTCGTCTGTAAAGAATTCGCGTTAGTATTTTGCAGCTGTGACTTATTAAACTTATTGTTCGGTAATTTTCACATCTGTCAGCACCTGCTTTCTTTGGGATTGGAATTATTATATTCTTCGTGAAGTCTGAGGGTATTTCGCCTGTCTCATACATCTTGCTCACCAGCTCGTAGAGTTTTGTCATGACTGGCTCTCCCAAGGCCGTCAGTAGTTCTAATGGAATGTTGTCTACTCCGGGGGCCTTGTTTCGACTCAGGTCTTTCAGTGCTCTGTCAAACTCTTCACGCAGTATCGTATCACCCATTTCGTCTTCATCTACATCCTCTTCCATTTCCATAATATTGTCCTCAAGTACATCACCCTTGTATAAACCTTCTATATACTCCTTCCACCTTTCTGCCTTCCCTTCTTTGCTTAGAACTGGGTTGCCATCTGAGCTCTTGATATTCATACACGTGGTTCTCTTCTCTCCAAAGGTCTCTTTAATTTTCCTGTAGGCAGTATCTATCTTACCCCTAGTGAGATAAGCCTCTACATCCTTACATTTGTCCTCTAGCCATCCCTGTTTAGCCATTTTGCACTTCCTGTCGATCTCATTTTTGAGACGTTTGTATTCCTTTTTGCCTGCTTCATTTACTGCATTTTTATATTTTCTCCTTTCGTCAATTAAATTCAATATTTCTTCTGTTACCCAAGGATTTCTAGCAGCCCTCGTCTTTTTACCTACTTTATCCTCTGCTGCCTTCACTACTTCATCCCTCAGAGCTACCCATTCTTCTTCTACTGTATTTCTTTCCCCTATTCCTGTCAATTGTTCCCTTATGGTCTCCCTGAAACTCTGTACAACCTCTGGTTCTTTCAGTTTATCCAGGTCCCATCTCCTTAATTTCCCACATTTTTGCAGTTTCTTCAGTTTTAATCTACAGGTCATAACCAAAAGATTGTGGTCAGAGTCCACATCTGCCCCTGGAAATGTCTTACAACTTAAAACCTGGTTCCTAAATCTCTGTCTTACCATTATATAATCTATCTGATACCTTTTAGTATCTCCAGGGTTCTTCCACGTATACAACCTTCTCTCATGATTCTTAAACCAAGTGTTACCTATGACTAAGTTGTGCTCTGTACAAAATTCTACTAGGCGGCTTCCTCTTTCATTTCTTAGCCCCAATCCATATCCACCTACTATGTTTCCTTCTCTCCCTTTTCCTACACTCGAATTCCAGTCACCCATTACTATTAAATTTTCGTCTCCCTTCACTATCTGAATAATTTCTTTTATCCAAGTAATCTATGAGGATTATTCTTTGGAACCCCAAAAAAAAAACACTGCTCATCACCTCACCAGTTGACAAAATGGTCTTTGCCTTTTTCAGTGCACTTTCACCAGTCTTTCTCCATTGTTTTGACTGCCGCCATGACTCTAGTGTGTAATGATGGATGCAGTTTTCATCAATGGTCACAAATTGGATCGAAAAATCTGGCGGATTGAGATAAGACATCGCCAGGCAGTGTGTTGAAATGTTGTATCAGATGTGTTTTCGTTTGACGGTGAGCAATCGCGAGCTCACCTCGCACACAGCTTCTTCGTAGCCAATTCTCCGTGTAGGATATTATACATTCGCACAGTTCAGATGTCTACAGTATCAGCAATCTCATGGATTTTTATTTGGCGGTTCTGCATTACCGTATCATGGATTTTGTCAATGGATTCGTTTGTGGTGACCTCAATGGGAACCCGGAGCACGCTTCGTCTTCGGTGCCTGTCCGACCACGTTTAAATTCGTTGGTAAAAAACTTCCTATAACTAAGATCGCATAAATACTCCATTGTCTTCGACAACCGGTTTCGACAGGCTTTGCTATCATCTTCACGTCTTCAAAAAATTTTGTTACAAAACGTGTTCATTGTGAGTTGGAATCCCACGCCAAGTTGTCATATTAGTGGATAAAATGTAGCACATTATAAAAAGGTTTGTCAGAAATAAAACATTTACAATGAAAAAGCACCTTGTGCACATGGCCATACACTTATGTGTAGCACTCACAGATGATTGTTCCGACTTAAAAATCACAATACACACCGAATGCGCATTAGCACGCCATTTGACGTTAGCTTGACATGTTCCATTTATAGACCTTGGACGGCGCATTTAGCACAAAAATTTTTGAAGGCCTGAAGGAGACAGCAATGTCTGTCGAAACCGGTTGTTGAAAATAAAGAAATACTTATGCGATCATGGCCATAGAAAGATTTTTGCCAAGTAAAACAGATCTCTCCTTCTTATTCCCCAACGAGAGAAAATTCAATTTAAATTCATTAATCAGAACGTAAATGGTCGCGTGAACTTCATCCAGTTCTGTTTTGATTTGTACGGCAGTCCAACCTGTCAAATGAAAATATTTAATAACAGGACGAAACTCGTTTTTCTCCATTTTCAGTCGTAGTTGACACACTAACCAATTCAGACGGCTGTCAACAATAAACATTGCCCTATACATTGTTGAAATTCTTTACACGATCCTTGAAACAATCAAGCTTACCAGCCATGAAAGTGCAATAAAAATGTTCCATTCCTTCATGGAAATTTACCTGAGTTGTTAAACCACCCGTGTACAGTATACTGTAAACACGAATGGCTTTATAACACTCCCTTGATAGACTTCCGACATTACTTCTACATCGGTCCATTTCGTCTGGTTAAGAACGAGGTGGTGAGTTCTGTCTGCTACAAAGTCCTCTGTCCAGTCATAAACCTGATCTAGTAGTCGGCAAGCTTGCATGTTGTCATCAAACGACAGGGCACAACTGTATCGAATGCCGTGATTCCTCAGTTTCTCCCGGCGTATTTGCTAATCGGAGAGTTGACTGTACTGAAGTCAAGGAAGACGGCATCAATCTGGCCACCGTTGTCTATGGCGCCCTGGGTCTAATGGAGACAGAACGATCTCAATTTCACACCATTCCAGATTCCTTTTGCTTTGCAAGCATGCTGCACCGTCATTTAGCCTACTAAATGACGTGGTTGATTGATGGTATGTTTTCAGGTTCCTAGCCGAACTGACGAATCCAGTTTTGAGCAAAATATTACGTCAACTGAAAAAGCCGTTTTCGTGAGGTACTCCAAGCTCTCTGTACTTGTGCCTGGAATTCAGTCCAAGTCTCGCTTATGAAAGATACTACTGCCCACCTAGTATTAGAAATAGAAAGCTGGCTGAAACGGGAAGTGAACAGCAGCGAAATTGTATTGGAATGCATATTGCAAGGGCAGCTGTGGTGGCCCATTTATTTGAGCAAGGAACTCGAGATTCCGAATGTAATAACAGATTCTGAATGTGAAATAATCTAGGTGACGGTGGGTCAAACATACTAATCGGATGCTTTCATAGATCATCCGCTTCAAGAGCTGTAGCCGCAGAGAGCTTCAGAGAATGCTTAAAAATCACAATATACACTGAATGCGCATTATCACATCTGTTTACGATAGCCTGACATGTTCCATTCATTGATGATCCACCTTAGACGGCGTATATAGTACAAAAAGTTTTGAAGACCAGAAGAAGACACGAAGTCTGTTGAAACCGGTTGTCGAAAACAAAGAAATATTTATGCGATCTTGGCTACAGCAAGATTTTTTACCAAGCAAAACAGACCGCTCCTTCTTATTTCTCAACGTGAGAAAAAGTTCTTGACGATGTTATTTTAATAGGGGGGAACATCAATTTGCTAGCTGTTCTATGGGAGGGTCATCACAGTGAATGAGTCCTGTGAGACTATTCTGCACGTCTTTTCTGAAAAATACTTCGAGCCGTCATTAGCATTAGAAATGCATCTGGACCACACGAGATCACTGCGATCTACACGCAGTATGCGTAAGCATTGATTGTTCTTCCAGCAACAGCTTATTTATTTACTCGTGTCAGAAGCCTCCCTGTACAGAATTCACAGTCGTACACAGTATTCTGACATTTACAACAAAGAAGACCATTCAGAAATTTCATCGGCCAAATTTGTGAATCACATAACCTTTTGTAATTGATCGTTTACGGGCTACGGCGGTCAGCGAGTGCTGGGCGCTACGGCAAGCGACAGCGCCGGCTTCAGCATGACCAGGCTCTGATCACTGTGGGACTTAACATCTGAGGTCATCAGTCCCCTAGAACTTACAACTACTTAAACCTAACCAACCTAAGGAGATCACACACATCCATGCCCGAGGCAGGATTCGAACCTGCGACCGTAGCGGTCGCGCGGTTCCAGACGGAAGCGCCTAGAACCGCTCGGCCACCACGGCCGGCCAGCATGACCAGGGAACAGAGGCTAGTCTCCAGCCGCAAGATAAAGGATTGGGTTCCACTAAGCCAGCTAACGTATGGGTGGCCAGGCCCGACTGGGTGGTCTTCAAAGTCTCCCACAGAATGGCTGACGTTTCCCAGTACCATCTGGGAAACAAACTTCTGGAAGTATTGGCAGGCAGCAGCACTTCACACTAGTACAATAAGCATGTTATGTAAACTGAAGGTGGAAGGGGACGGGATAAATGGAAGGAAGTGGAAGAAACTACTGATATCAGCTGCATCGGGATTTTATGAGAATCAGCGCCGACGAGTGGGTCACACGGTTCAAATGGCTTGAGAAATGCTTTCACCATTTTGGACGTCAGATAATTCGCTCCGTTTCCGCATTATGACAACGACTGCACTGTTTTCTGCGTGCTCTCGACAAGCTGCATACTCCCTCCACTGCTAATTCTGCCTCCCGCCGTCTGTCAGTGGTTATTGCGCATTGACATGGACTAGGTGGTGGTGATGTTAATGTGATTTTGCCGTGCAGTACGTTCTCAGTTAAAGCATACACCCTTTTCCTCGCGTAGTCACACACCTCGTACTAACAAGGGAACCTCCCCATCGCACCCCCCTCAGATTTAGTTATAAGCTGGCACAGTAGATAGGCCTTGAAAAACTGAACACAGATCAATCTAGAAAACAAGAAGAAGTTGTGTGGGACTATGAAAAAAATAAGGAAAATATACAAAGTGAGTAGTCCATGCGGTCAATATCTAGGTTAATGTGAGCTCAGGAGCACCGTGGTCCCGTGGTTAGCGTGAGCAGCTGCGGAACGAGAGATCCTTGGTTGAAGTCTTCCCTCAACTGAAAATTTTACTTTCTTTATTTTCGCAAATTTATGATCTGTCCGTCCGTTCATTGACGTCTCTGTTCACTGTAATACGTTTAGTGTCTGTTCTTTGCGACCGCACCGCAAAACCGTGCGATTAGTAGACGAAAGGACGTGCCTCTCCAATGGGAACTGAAAACATTTGATCGCAAGGTCATAGGTCAACCGATTCCTCCACAGGAAAACACGTCTGATATATTCTATACGACACTGGTGACGGCATGTGCGTCACATGACAGGAATATGTTGTCGACCCACCTAACTTGTACACTTGGCGAATGGGTAAAAAGATTCTTCTACCTTGCCCGCTTTTAAGTTTTCTTGTGGATGTGATAATCACTCCCAAAAAAGTGATGAAAACATAAGAGTTTGTCACATAAACTGCAAAAAATGAATGCAACAGTTTCACAGTAGCACAGTTTTCCCTGTGCTCTGTCAAAACATATGTTTTTAAAGTTTTCAAATTTTTCCGTGTGTAGACCGTCAAATCCTGCATATGTCCAAGCAAAACTGAACATGTCCTGGAATTTTGGAGAGCGAAGTTGATTATGTGTGAGTGCCTGAACTTTGATAATTGTCTGAAAATAAAAAATTATACTTTTCACTTGAGGGAAGACTTCAACCAAGGACCTCTCGTTCCGCAGCTGCTCACGCTAACCATGGGACCACACCGCTCCTGTGCTCATATTATCCTTGATGTTGCATATCTTGCACATGGACTACTCAGTTTGTATATCTTGCTTATTTTTTCATAGTTCCACACAACTTCTTCCTGTTTTCTCGATTGATCTGTATTCAGTTTTTCAAGGCCTATCCACTGTGCCAACTTATAACTAAATCTCAGGGGGGTGCGATGGGGAGGTTCCCTTGTAATTACTGAACGATTTCAACGTTTAGCCGTCACACTCGATCTCTTAGGTTTTAGTCTCGTTTCCTTTCCACGCACACACTCCCATTAGCACCAAAGATTTTAAATTTGCTTTCATGTCTTGTAATTAAGCTTCTCCAACAAATTAAAAATGATTTAGCGGGCACAATGTGTTATCGGAATCCTTCCTTCCTAGCTGCATGTGCGCGCCGTTGTCTATGGCCCTCTGGGTCTCATGGAGACAGAGCGAGCTGAATTTCACTTGCTTTCTTTTTGCGGAAGCGATCTTGATTTTTATAGAGGGGATTTTTGTTCTCCAAAAAAGTCATGATGTGTGAGCTTAAAACGTGTTCCATAACTCTACAACAGATATGATCCCAATTATAGAGATCTGTCGTTATTTGATTCCGTCCGATGACCCTATTCGAAAACGGGAATGACCTGCGATGTTTTCAATAGCCAGGTTGCTCCTGTTCCTTACGAATGGGACCACGAGAACACCATCCGATGAATGGGTGAATGGAGGTTCGTTAACCGCCTAAGAACGGTAGTCGGTCGGACGAGGTCTTCCCTTAAATTGTGGGATTTCACATAGGACGATATCTAGTTACTGTGTGGAGGAGAACAAACTGTGAGACACCTATTCAAGCGCTCTCTTTTCTTATACTTGCAGACGATATTTCCCTAGTCGAGGCTCCGTTTTGAAACGTTCGTCCTCGCCCGTCGCGTCGTCTTGGAGCTTCTGTAGTGTCTGGTGCAGTCCTGTCGCGGCCGACATCAGAGACCATGCGGTGAACGAGATAAATCACGAAACGTATTGATCCGCAGACTTCCTCCCAAACGTTTGTTGGCGGACTTGGATGATTTCTAGGCCCTGCTACACCTTCGTTATAAAGCCAAATAAGGCTCGCCATCCTCGCTTAGATCCGCGAGACAGCATTAAAGCAGTCACATCCGCTACATCACTATTCAATGCCCTGAAGCCATCTGACTACTTGCCAAAGCTCCCAAATCCGACTACTGGATTGAAAACAAACACCACAATTAATCACCGTACCGTCGCCAGCCAGTTTCGGCCATCTCTTCTGTAAATAACAAAGGAGCACAGTCGAGTAACGACATACATGAGAACTCCACATCTGTATTGGAGCAAGACTATTCTTCTTCTAAAAATCCTCGCCAAGTCCACTTCTTTCGTTACACAACGCCTCCAGTTATCCAGCTGGTCCACACTCTGTTAGGCAGCCTCTCACTTGACAGTCAGTGTACGCTCACTAGCGTCAACGCCCACCTTCAAAACCAGCAATAGATTAAGACGTCTCCCACACGCACGAAAGGGAACGCACTTTCGGACACTTTCTGAATGTTCCATACGCGAAAACAACCTGACTACAAACTACCGAAATACGCCTCCACACCTCTTCCACCCCAGAGGGCTCAAACTTGGCTGCTGCACCCTACCAAGGCCACCCACAGACTCCTCCTTTTGAAACTGTTGATACCTCCTTGACATTCTTTTCATGTGTAGACTTTTCAGACAATCAGCCTCCAGAGCAGAGAGCAGGCACTTCGATTGGCCATTTGTAAATTGAAGATGGAGGGGGGGGGGGGGGGAGTGAAAGGAAATGAGAGGGCAGGAATTGTTGATGTCAGCTGCATCGAGATTTTGGCGGAATCAGCGGCGACGAGTGACAATGTACACCCGACTGGGAATCGAACCCAGGATGCCCTGCTTACTAGGCAGATGGGAATGTCTGTCGGCCAGGAGGCGTGCCGAGGTAGTCCGCGAAATTACAGTAAACACTGTGTCCAGTGGTTTACACAACTGCCTAGTAAGCAGGAGATCCTGGGTTCGAACCCCAGTCTGGCACACATTTTCACTCGTCGGAGCCGGCCGCTGTGGCGGTTCTAGGCGCTTCAGTCCGGTCGCAGGTTCGAATCCTGCCTCGGGCATGGATGTGTTTGATGTCCTTACGTTAGTTAGGTTTAAATAGTTCTAAGTCTACGGGACTGATGACCTCAGATGTTAAGTCCCATAGTGCTTAGAGCCATTTGAAACATCCCTTTAACATGATCTAAAATTATGGTGAATTAACGCATATTTGATAAAAGAACTACATGGGTAATGTTTACCACTATGCAAGATGTGACATCAGCTTATAAATAGGTTTTAAAATGTTCAAATGTCTGTGAAATCTTATGGGACTTAACTGCTAAGGTCATCAGTCCCTAAACTTACACACTACTTAACCTAAATTATCCTATGGACATATAAATAGGTTTCCCAAAACTGAGGAAACATTACGCAGAAAATTTCTCGAAATTCTTTCAATAATTGCCACAGAGATTTGTAACGTAAGGACAGAATGACTGATAGATCTTCAAGTGAAGTAAGAAAGTTACACGATATACATATTCAGCTGCTGGATCTGGAAGCTATGGTACAATTTAACGGAAACTGTGGTGGCAGCGCCGGCGTAATGTGTTGCCTTGACTGGCTCGTCCCTGACCTGGATATGAAACGTGAAACCTCCACAGAAATTGCACGATCAGACGATGCTGAAAGTCTTTCGGATGGTGATTCAAGACTTCGTTATGCAACAGAAAACCGCATGCATGTAAAGTAACAGGCGAATGAAAAGTTACAGACAACGGCTGAAAGTTGCGAAGTAGAAAATGCCAAGGTTGCTCGAGTAAAAGCCTATCCGGTCATTCTCATGTGGGATTTCAGTCATTCCAAATCAATGCTAGGATCATCTCCTCGGTAACACTACTGTTAATGACGTACTCCATTCTTACCAGAGCTGAGTTAGTTCGATGTACAGGGTGACCCAAATGTTCGTTAACATTTGAAAATGCACTAATTCGCGGAATAATGTAGGTAGAGAGGTAAAAATTATCACATATGCCTGAAATGACATGGCATTTCATTGAAAACAAAAACAAGTGCAAAAACTTGTCAATATACGGCGCTGGACAGCAACACGTCAGTGACGTCGCATAAGAATCGTGTATAAAATGAGCTGTAGTTGTACCTGTTGAAATGTACGACATTTATGCAGGATGGCGCTCCACCCCATATTGCTACACGTATGACAGATCTCTCGTGCACTTCGTTTGGTGAGGATCGCGTACTGAGCCGCCACGTCTGCCCTGATCGGCTTCCCAGAACCCCAGACCTCAATCCGTGTGATTATTGGTTGTGGGGTTACCTGAAGTTGCAAGTATACCGTGATCGTCCGACATCATTAGTGATGCTAAAAGACAACATCCGTGGCAATTTCTCGCCATACCTATTGACATATTGTACAGTGCATTTCACAATACTGTCCCTCGACTACAGGTATTGTTGTTGAATGACGGCCGACATGTTGAGCATTTGTCCTAAAGAACATCGTCATTTCTAAAAAAAAATCTGTTGTTATGCTAATTATTGCTTTTGTATCATACGAAGCGCCATCCGTCGGTCATTTCGTAAACGTTTTTGGTTCTATAATACCCCACGTATTTTCAAGCATGTGTGTGTACATTTTTACTTTCTACCTACATTATCCCGTGAAGTATTGAATTTTCATACGTTAACGGGCTTTTTGGTCACCCTGTATTTATTGAGATGACTCTCGATGGGATATTGAACACTGGTAAATGAAAGAATAATGTTTCATAAGACTCAGTGACTTGTGTAAAAATGTAATTTGTTGTTAATAACGTACCGAGCAGCAAATAAAATTAAGAAAAAGTTTTAATCACAAGAGAGTTACTGTCAGGTTTTACATAGAATTTGCAAGTGAAGTAGCTCTGTTCATAAGTATAATTTATCGAAATACCTTGAGCAGAGAACAGTTTTCACCGGAGGGAAGAGGAACAGGTCACAAAGGTGAAAAAAGAGGTAGGAGAACTGATCAATGGAGTTATCATCACTTCTATTTTTAGGATAATTCCAAAATATGAAAAATACTAAAATATTAATTCATAGCTAGTATGAAGTATATAGCCATATTTGCGACTGGACTGAAAATTTCTTGACTTAACACATGATCCTGGGTGGAGAGTCATCCACAGATAGGCAAGTAATTTCCGGTGTTCCCCAGGAAAGTGTGTCAGGACCATTACCAATGATTATAGACATTAATGACTTATTGGGTAACATTTGGACTTTCGGGCTCTTCATCGTCAGTGCGATTGCTTATGAGGAAATATTATCACTGATCTAACACGGGCAGCTAACACTTGCTAGACATTGGCCATACAATTAATGAGTCGCAGTTAAAGTCAGTTATCTCAAGCAAATGTCTGAATGCAAGAATCTGTGGGGATATTAAATGGAATTATCACATACGGTCAACAGTAGGTAAAGCAAGCCAATATTAGATTTATTGTTAGTGCTCTGAGAGACTGCAGTTTATTACAGTGGTTGCATACAACATATATCTTGTGGTCCCGTATTGAATACTACTCAAATAAGTGGGATCATCATGAGATCTGACTAACAGGTACATCGTGCTGTGCAAAGGAGGAAAGCGCAAATGTTCATACAGACATGTTTGAGCGGCGATAGAGTTTAAGATAATTACAATGAAAGGTCTACAGGCAAACACATTAAGAAATACACCTAGAAAATTCGAAGAACCAATTTCGTGACAGCAATCTACGACTACACGAGTAGATAAAAGTACACGAATATCAGTTCGGACAGAGGCTTGCAAGATATAGTTCGCGTCGCACTGCAACTGTAATTTTATGTGTTAGTATAACTGTAGAATTATTATCTATCCTTAATTTTAAAACTAAACTAAAACCCTAGCATCTAGGTCTCAGTATTTGTCTTCAAGAGGCTGAACGGACAGCAAACCTCTCAGGATGATGAACGGACGGCAAACCTCTCAGGATGATTATTTCTTGGCAGTACGGAGGAATGAACCTCCGTCTTCCGCATTGCTTACTCAATAAACCATGACAATATACTTGATAAAGACTAAATGTAGAAATACTACCCAAGTGCAATGATTGGAAGAGTCAGTGGTGTTTAAGCATACATGACGTCCAGCCTTGGTAACTAAGTTAATAACAAAACGAATTGTCTGGAGCTCTGTTGTACATTTTCATGTTCGTTGCCTGAAGAAAGTAGATACGAAGAACTTCCGTCTAAACAGAGCGAAGTAATATGCATTCGTGCTGTTCGAGGATTTTGCTTTCATCTGGAGGCCATGCGTTATTACACGCACGCCATTTCCTTCTGTTTTCGCAGCCGGCATTAACTCACGTTGTAAATAATACTTGTCTAGTTCAATAATACTTGTCTAACTCAGATATATATTAATGCGTACTTCAAAAGACTGGTTGCTGTAGAATTTACCGTTTGAAAACTGAAGAAAACTAAATTATCGCATGTGGGAGAAGCCACTTCCAGCAAGAATAGCTTCAGTAAACAAGGTGCATCTTGATTTTACGTAGTGTGTGACTGTATTACATGATCATTGATGGTTACAATTTCTGTGTTTATGTGGTGTCTGTATCTTCACAAGATAATTTCCTTCAGGCATGCAAGCACGTATTGTGAAGATACAGACATTGTGTAAAGAAAGACATTGTAACGATCAACGAGTTATCCATGTCCCTACGGGCTAAAATGACGCTATATTTGCGGGACTCAATAATTGTGCGAGCATAAGGGTCTTGACAACGTGACATGCAGAAGTTTTGATCGGCCCTGGAGGCGTGCTCAGATAACCGACGTGGTTAAGCCAACCGCTGGCGACAAGCGGGAAAGTCAGTTTCGAGTCCCAGCTCGCATGAAGTTTCATGTGTCGCAAACAGCCGACGTCAATGCAAAGTCGCAGAATGCGAATCTATTTCGTTAAAGTATTACATGATTTAGATCAACGTACGCAATATCGATTTGGTCGCGCCTTCCGGAGTTTCAAACGTTCCTGCTACATACGTAAACACTCCGGATACCATCCACGTCTCAGCCCAGTCTTGTTCCAATCATGGACGTTATTTCACGTTTCCCGAGTCTCATCCTCTCAAACAGGGGTCTTGGATGTTCCCATCGCCTGTATAACACCAAAATGTTTCCCTTTCTGTTTAAAAAAAAGTGCTTCGCAGCTGTTTCCAATTCCGGATTTTCTACTTTTTGGCAACATACTTACCGTAGGCTAAAGAGACAATTGATTCAGGTACTTACCAATCAAAACTAATCCGAAGCAGAATTTACGTTCCTGGAGTGACAAACAACCAAAGAGCAGTCAAAGAGAAAGCAAGTCCGTAGTAATGATCCGATAACTGGTGTGGCCAGAACATACACTGCAAACAGAGCAATGAAACACAGTGCACAGCCAGCCCCTCTAAAGACTACATCCAGAGATTTGTCTACGACCAACGATTTCTACCTAAACTGCAGCTGTCTGAGCGTGCTAGCCAAAGATCCTCGTATTTCATTTCTTCGACCACATACAATATGGCGGCCACGAAACTTCTCTAGAAAAAAAAAAAACTTTCCGATTATGCTCCTACATGACTACTTTACATCGGATATGTTATATTTGCGGAGGACATCATAATTAACTGATTTCAAAATGAGTGTATAAAATGGTGATAGGTCTGCATCATTTCAAAAATCGAGTGTGATGCGTACAATGAAATGAAATGTGGCTACGGCCTCCCATCGGATAGGCCGATCCGATCGCCTGCTGCAACTCGTTTTAGTTGATGACACTTGCGTGGCGATGTGGATAAAATGATGATGAAAACACCACAACACCGAGCGGTAAAAACCTCTGACCCGGCTGGGAATTGGACTCGGACCCCTCACATGGCGTTGTACCGTGCTGACTGCTCAGTTATAGATAATGGCGTGATGATAAGAAAATTGATTCTTCTTTGTTTGCACTCAAGCTTTACTCACTCATTCCATTGTCTTGCAAAACAATGCCACGAGATGACACAATAATCGATCAAATAGCCAACCAGTGATTACGGGTAATTCTTATTATTGAACAAAGCCGATACGCCATTATCGATGAAACAATTTGCAGTTGAACTAAGCAAGTATTCACTAAAAATAAACTGATATTAAACTATGAGTAGCCACATTTTTGTCAAAATAAAACCAAATACATTTTTACACACTTTGTATCGGAAATTACGCTTTCCCTACCAGCGTTTATATTGTCACACAATGTCATAGACACGCCCTGCAAATGCGACAATATGCGTAGGAACATCAGAAACAAGTTAGACAATAAGACAAAAGTGGCGCATTGCCAGAGGAGAGCAATGTTCCGGGTTTCCTGTAGACACAGTTCTTCTGCCTCACGGGTAACAGGTGCGTCACAGTGTGCGAGTGAAATGGCGTGGCAATTGCAAACATAATCCGAAGTTAAAGTACGCGGCACAGTAACATTCTTGCGCGCAAAACGTTTAAATTGCACACAGATAAAACTTAAAATTCAGTCAGTATATGGACCAAACGCAATGTCGCTGCGACCGTAGTGAAATGGTGCCAACAATTTATTTCTGTATACATAAGTGATCTGGCTGACAGAGTGAGCAGCAGCAGCAGTCTACAGCAGTTCGCTGATGATACTGTGGTGTACAAGAAGGTGTTAGTGTTGAGTGGTTGTTGAATGGAATAAGGTAACTTAGACAAAATTTCTAGTTGAAATGGCAGCTAGCTCTAAATGTAGAGAAGTGAGGGTTACTGCAGATGAGTAGGAAAAACAAACCCATAACGAACAGAGCCCCCCCCCCCCCCCCCCATGAACCATGGACCTTGCCGTTGGTGGGGAGGCTTGCGTGCCTCAGCGATACAGATGGCCGTACCGTAGGTGCAACCACAACGGAGGGGTATCTGTTGAGAGGCCAGACAAACGTGTGGTTCCTGAAGAGGGGCAGCAGCCTTTTCAGTAGTTGCAGCGGCAACAGTCTGGATGATTGACTGATCTGGCCTTGCAACATTAACCAAAACGGCCTTGCTGTGCTGGTACTGCGAACGGCTGAAAGCAAGGGGAAACTACAGCCGTAATTTTTCCCGAGGACATGCAGCTTTACTGTATGATTGAATGATGATGGCGTCCTCTTGGGTAAAATATTCCGGAGGTAAAATAGTCCCCCATTCGGATCTCCGGGCGGGGACTACTCAAGAGGATTTCGTTATCAGGAGAAATAAAACTGCTGTTCTACGGATCGGAGCGTGGAATGTCAGATCCCTTAATCGGGCAGGTAGGTTAGAAAATTTAAAAAGGGAAATGGATAGGTTAAAGTTAGATATAGTGGGAATTAGTGAAGTTCGTTGGCAGGAGGAACAAGACTTCTGGTCAGGTGACTACAGGGTTATAAACACAAAATCAAGTAGGGGTAATGCAGGAGTAGGTTTAATAATGAATAGGAAAATAGGAATGCGGGTAAGCTACTACAAACAGCATAGTGAACGCATTATTGTGGCCAAGATAGATACGAAGTCCACACCTACTACAGTAGTACAAGTTTATATGCCAACTAGCGCTGCAGATTACGAAGAAGTTGAAGAAATGTATGATGAAATAAAAGAAATTATTCAGATAGTGAAGGGAGACGAAAATTTAATAGTAATGGGTGACTGGAATTCGAATGTAGGAGAAGGGAGAGAAGGAAACATAGTAGGTGAATATGGATTGGGGCTAAGAAATGAAAGAGGAAGCCGCCTAGTAGAATTTTGCACAGAGCACAACTTAATCATAGCTAACACTTGGTTTAAGAATCATGAAAGAAGGTTGTATACATGGAAGAACCTTGGCGATACTAAAAGGTATCAGATAGATTATATAATGGTAAGACAGATATTTAGGAACCAGGTTTTAAGTTGTAAGACATTTCCAGGGGCAGATGTGGACTCTGACCACAATCTATTGGTTATGACCTGTAGATTAAAACTGAAGAAAATGCAAAAATGTGGGAAATTAAGGAGATGGGACCTGGATAAACTGAAAGAACCAGAGGTTGTACAGAGTTTCAGGGAGAGCATAAGGGAACAATTGACTGAAATAGGGGAAAGAAATACAGTAGAAGAAGAATGGGTAGCTCTGAGGGATGAAGTAGGGAAGGCAGCAGAGGATAAAGTAGGTAAAAAGACGGGGGGTGCTAGAAATCCTTGGGTAACAGAAGAAATATTGAATTTAATTGATGAAAGGAGAAAATATAAAAAACGCAGTAAATGAAGCAGGCAAAAAGGAATACAGACGTCTCAAAAATGAGATCGACAGGAAGTGCAAAATGGCTAAGCAGGGTTGGCTAGAGGACAAATGTAAGGATGTAGAGGCTTATCTCACTAGGGGTAAGATAGATACTGCCTACAGGAAAATTAAAGAGACCTTTGGAGAAAAGAGGACCACTTGTATGAATATCAAGAGCTCAGATGGCAACCCAGTTCTAAGCAAAGAAGGGAAGGCAGAAAGGTGGAAGGAGTATATAGAAGGTTTATACAAGGGCGATGTACTTGAGGACAATATTATGGAAATGGAAGAGGATGTAGATGAAGACGAAATGGGAGATACGATACTGCGTGAAGAGTTTGACAGAGCACTGAAAGAGCTGAGTCGAAACAAGGCCCCCGGAGTAGACAACATTCCATTAGAACTACTGACGGCCTTGGGAGAGCCAGTCCTGACAAAACTCTACCAGCTGGTGAGCAAGATGTATGAGACAGGCGAAATACCCTCAGACTTCAAGAAGAATATAATAATTCCAATCCCAAAGAAAGCAGGTGTTGACAGATGTGAAAATTACCGAACTATCAGTTTAATAAGTCACAGCTGCAAAATACTAACGCGAATTCTTTACACACGAATGGAAAAACTGGTAGATACGGACCTCGGGGAGGATCAGTTTGGATTCCGTCGAAATGTTGGAACACGTGAGGCAATACTGACCTTACGACTTATCTTAGAAGAAAGATTAAGAAAAGGCAAACCTACGTTTCTAGCATTTGTAGACTTAGAGAAAGCTTTTGACAATGTTGACTGGAATACTTTTTTTCAAATTCTAAAGGTGGCAGGGGTAAAATACAGGGAGCGAAAGGCTATTTACAATTTGTACAGAAAGCAGATGGCAGTCATAAGAGTCGAGGGGCATGAAAGGGAAGCAGTGGTTGGGAAAGGAGTGAGACAGGGTTGTAGCCTCTCCCCGATGTTATTCAATCTGTATATTGAGCAAGCAGTAAAGGAAACTAAAGAAAAATTTGGAGTAGGTATTAAAATCCACGGAGAAGAAATAAAACTTTGAGGTTCGCCGATGACATTGTAATTCTGTCAGAGACGGCAAAGGACTTGGAAGAGCAGTTGAACGGAATGGACAGTGTCTTGAAAGGAGGATATAAGATGAACATCAACAAAAGCAAAACGAGGATAATGGAATGTAGTCGAATTAAGTCGGGTGATGCTGAGGGAATTAGATTAGGAAATGAGACATTTAAAGTAGTAAAGGAGTTTTGCTATTTGGGGAGCAAAATAACTGACGATGATCGAAGTAGAGAGGATATAAAATGTAGACTGCCAATGGCCCGCATCTCGTGGTCTTGTGGTAGCGTTCTTGCTTCCCGCGCCCTGGTTCCCGGGTTCGATTCCCGGCGGGGTCAGGGATTTTCTCTGCCTCGTGATGGCTGGGTGTTGTGTATTGTCCTTAGGTTAGTTAGGTTTAAGTAGTTCTAAGTTCTAGGGGACTGATCACCATAGATGTTAAGTCCCATAGTGCTCAGAGCCATTTCTAATGGCAAGGAAAGCGTTTCTGAAGATGAGAAATTTGTTAACATCGAATATAGATTTATGTATCAGGAAGTCGTTTCTGAAAGTATTTGTTTGGAGTGTAGCCATGTATGGAAGTGAAACATGGACGATAACTAGTTTGGACAAGAAGAGAATAGAAGCTTTCGAAATGTGGTGCTACAGAAGAATACTGAAGATAAGGTGGATAGATCACGTAACTAATGAGGAGGTATTGAATAGGACTGGAGAGAAGAAAAGTTTGTGGCACAACTTGACTAGAAGAAGGGATCGGTTGGTAGGACATGTTTTGAGGCATCAAGGGATCACAAATTTAGCATTGGAGGGCAGCGTGGAGGGTAAAAATCGTAGAGGGAGACCGAGAGATGAGTACACTAAGCAGATTCAGAAGGATGTAGGTTGCAGTAGGTACTGGGAGATGAAGAAACTTGCACAGGGTAGAGTAGCATGGAGAGTTGCATCAAACCAGTCTCAGGACTGAAGACAACAACAACAAACGAACAGAGCATTATTAAAACTTCCTGGCAGATTAAAACTGTGTGCCGGACCGAGACTCGAACTCGGGACCTTTGCCTTTCGCGGGCAAGTGCTCTACCAACTGAGCTACCCTAGCACAACTCACGCTCCCCTCCTCACAACTTTACTTCTGCCAATATCTCGCCCTCTACCTTCCAAACTTTACAGCTCCTCTCCTGCGAACCTTGCAGAACGCTAGCAAGGTTAGGAGACGGATACTGGCAGAAGTAAAGCTGTGAGTACCGGACGTGAGTCGTGCTTCGGTAGCTCAGTTGGTAGAGCACTTGCCCGCGAAAGGCAAAGGTCCCGAGTTCGAGTCTCGGTCGGGCACACAGTTTTAATCTGCCAGGAAGTTTCATATCAGCGCACACTACGCTGCAGAGTGAAAATCTCATTCTGTAAAATCTGGTACTTATTTCTTCTTTATAAGCAGCCTAGAAGCAGAGTTATAAGAGTTTTACCATAAGCCCGTGCGCGGATGCCAGTGTCGTAGCTAGGGGTTGTCCAGAGGGTCGGCACTTGGCACCCGCAGCTAGTACACCGCTGGGGCACAGGCACAAAATTATTGTGGATTGAACACGATATTCCAAAAAGCAGTTTTCAAAAACCGAAAGTGTTACCTTTCAAAATCAACATTTTCCTTCCCTTCCTACTTACTGAAACTGTAGGTGTGCGGACATTTGCCACGCCGGACATTTGCCACGATTTTACCTGCTCCGAAGGGTTGGGTCCCTTGTCTCCCCCTCCTCATCGCTGTCGCGCAGTAAGGGTAGTTACTGAACCTTTCCGCTGGTTTGCTTAACATAGGATCAGAATCTCTTCGGATTTTCCGCCTCATGTCTAGAGAGACTTTCGTTGCGGAAACTATTAAACGCATCTCGCATTGAAATACGCACCAAATTTCGAGCCTCAGTAAAACTTCACCAATCTTCGCGTTCGTCTAAATTATACGTGCCTTTTTCGGTGCCCCTGCAGCAACTTTCTGTCATGTTTTGTGTACCATGTGGGATCAGTTCCGTCTCTTATTAATTTATTTGGTATGAACCTCTCGAGTGCTGTTCATACTACTTCTTTGAACTTAAGCCACATATGGTCTTAACTCACATAGTCTGGAAGGAATGGAGACTGTCTCTTTGAAAGACGTCAACCGAATTTTTAGCTCCTTTTATAAATAGGTATATTTCGCGTTTAGTTTTGGTGAATTTCTTTGTGGAATTGAGCCTCGCTACCACTGTGTGTTTACTAATCCCTGTATCCGCCGTGATGCTCAGGATTATTTGTGGCTAAGAGGTCAAGTCTGTTTTCGTAACCGTTTACAATTTGAATGGCCTCGTGAACTAATTGTTCAAAATAATTTAAAAATGCATTTAGAACAATTACGGAAGTTGTTTTCTATCTACAGTAGAGTCTGATAATGTATTTTTGTCAACATACGGAAGGTAGATTGAAGTCACTGCCAACTATAACTGTATGAGTAGCGTACCTGTTTGTGATGAGACTCAAGTTCACTTTGAACTGTTCAGCAACTGTTTCATCTGAGACGGGGGGTCGGTAAAAGGAGCCAGTTATTAATAATACGTGCATTTGTCGAATATAACCTCTGCCCATACTAAGTCTCAGGAACTATCTGCTTCAATGTCGCTTGTGAACTGACACACACATTACGTTATTTTTCCTTAAGTTGTGCTTCTTGTTTCTGTTGTAGTGCAGATCATTACAATTACGGCTTTTCCCTCCAAAACCTAGGATGTTTTCTCTGTGACCCTGTAAATACCAAAGCTAGACAATGTAGAACAACAACGTACGTTACAAGCATAGCATTCTGTATTACTTCATTTCCTTATTCCTAACATTTTAAAATTGTACATCGACTTTAGATGACATGCCAATCATAGATGTTTTTATCTCTATTTACTGAACGTATTTTCAGTCATGTTTTGAACATTGTCCTGCTACACTTTATTAACAAATGTTTCGCCGCAGGGATATCGGATTTTAGAGAGTAAATTAATATGGAGTATGTCGTTCTTCTTTTCAATCATTCACATTCCCATTTCTTCTTTCCTTAATGTCTTTCGGACATGCAGTTGTAGTAATTAAAGTAGGCACAAATGCAGTGATCAAAAAGAAATGATTAGCGTACATTCGCATTCTCTTTACATCATTCCTTTCTTGTTGCTCCCCTGCCGATGGACTGTTTCTATCGCAATTAGGAAACGTGAAAGGAAGTTACCCTACAGACACAGAGATCTATATTCATACTTTACAGAACTAATTACATACTGACATAATCGTCGGTATTACTTTCGTTTCCCAAAAGTTATAAATATTTCGATTTCGGAAAAGAAGCTCTGTATTTCGCCAAGATGTCGAAGAAGAAGGTCCCTTACGTACTGGTTGTATCGAGTAAAATTTGAAAGCGGACAGAAGAAGTACGAGGAAGGGCGTCCCTTACCTGAGGGATCTCTAATCAAGCTACCTGGCGAAGGGGCAAGTGTCCATGTTCCATGTTTTCAGCACGCTGAAAAGTGGGAAAGAGCTTTTCCAACGATGAGGACGTTCACACAGCAGTTATCGAATGGCTCCGTGACCAAAGAGCCGAGGAACTGAAAGATTGGTAGAGCGCTCCAACCACTGTTTACAGAAACTACATTGAAAAACAGCGTCATGTATCTGTGTAACTTTGAAGTGTAGTGCAGCATTCAGTAAAATTTACTTGGCCTGCCATAACAATGCGTAACTTACCTTTTTAAATCCCCTCATATTTCTCACAACATTACATTAGATATCAGGTTTTCTGGATGATTACTTACACTTATGGGCTCAATATGTGGTCTATTCTGATAAAAGAGACACGTGCACAGGGTGACAGAAAATAGTCCACGCTGCTGCAAACGTTGTCGAACTGTTCGTGCAGATGGTTGTTGTCTTGCAAACATCCCTGTCTGTTGACTCAGGGATCAAGACGTGGCTGCACGATCCGTTACAGCCATGTCATCTCGACTGCTAGTGATACGAGGGGGTTGGGATCCAGCACGGCGTTCCGTACTACCCTCCGGAACCCACCGATTTCATATTCTGCTAACAGTAATTTGATCTCGACCAACGCGAGCAGCAATGTCGCGATACGATAATCCGCAATCGCGATAGACTACAATCCGACCTTTATCAAAGTCGGAAACGTGATGGTACGCATTTCTCCTCCTTACACGAGGCATCACAACAACGTTTCGCCAGGCAACGCCGGTCAACTGCTGTTTGTGTATGAGAAATCGGTTGGTAACTTTCCTCTTGTCAGCACGTTGTAGGTGTCGCTACCGGCTCCAACCTTATGTGAATGCTCTGAAAAGCTAATCATTTGCATATCACATCATCTTCTTCCTGTCGGTTAAATTTCGCGTCTGTAGCACGTCATCTTCGTGGTGTAGCAATTTTAATGGCCAGTAGTGTAGTTCAAGCTGCCACCGTAGTTACTGCGCTGACGTCGCTTACACGGCACCAATAAAACCAGTCTCGGAACTTTGTAGACGAAAGGTGTATATTGCTCCCGATATCAACGGTGACTGTACAGTACAAGGTAGGACTTGGGCTATAAAGCGAGTGGTAAATATCCGGGCAACGGCCCAGAGGCGGCTGTTACGTGTCGTGGAGGTCACTGCAGCCATCATGGCCCGCTGGCATTCGCCACTCGCGGCGGTCAGGGACGCGCGGACCCTGAGCGTGACATTACATAATGCAGCATCCGCAACAGCAGCAGCCGGCTCAGGCGGTGGCGTGACACGAGCCGTGCTCCCCACAGGAGCGTCTGATTCTTGCAGCTGCAGTCCGCAGCTGAGGAGAATGAGGCAACGAGTCTGACGTGCACTTTGACGTGCTCTAGAGAGAAATAGTACGTGCATTGCTAAACATGTTTTCATGAAGGCAACAATATCAACGCTGTAACTGAACTGGCTTCAAATTCTTCAAATGGTGTTCAGGGAAAAAATACATCCGAAATAATATCGATGAACATCTACATTTATGTGTAGAAACTTTGATTTTGAAACTACATTGTAATTCTGTCAGAGAAAGCAAAGGACTTGGAAGAAGTAGTGAATGGAGCAGATAGTCCCTTGGAAGGATGGCATAAGATGAACATCGACAAAAGCAAAACAGTGATAATGGATTGTAGTCGAATTAACTCTGGCTATGCTGAGGGAATCCGATTAGGAAATGAAACACTTAAAGTAGTAGATGAGGAAATGTAGTTTAAGCAAACACAAAATTTTTGTTTTACTACCCATACGTGTTTCGGAGAAGTTTCTCCACCTTCAGTGGGTTTTATTTATTATCTGTCGAACAATATGCAAAGAAGTTAGGCATTATATTTACCTGTTTTTGAGATTATAGTATTTACATTACTTCCACTATTGACAGAAATATTAACATGAAATATATATACACCTTATTATTACATACTGGTATTCACATTTCTGTTTGGTATTTGCAGCACAGCCATAATTATTGCCATCCAGTATGTCATCTGCAATTAAAAAGCGTTTATCAATGCTTTCTTACTTAACTTCTCAGGTTTTTAAGCCCTAACATGATATTTCCAGTTTTTCTCCTTTCTATGCACTACTGTCGTTATGTTACGTTGTTCTGCAAACAAAGATTCGCTTTCTTACTCTCTGACTGGCGTTTTTCTAGTTTACTCTACTTTTTTTCGAAAAATGTGTCGAAATGCATACTGATTCTGTTCAGTTTTATGAAATGTTGATTGGGGAGGGCTAGAAGAATGTTTATGTAAATGTGAGTACTTACTTTTTATACGTCTCGCGTTTTCGTGCTTCTACAGAGCTAACACATACTGTTTCACTGTTTGTGCGATGTACACTTATTCCGTCGTGTTGGTCTGGGCGGGATTTTTGAATTTTCCGGTGACATTAGGCTGTGGGAATTTGTGTATGTGTGTGTGTGTGTGTGTGTGTGTGTGTGTGTGTGTGTGTGTGTGTGTGTGTGTATTATGTTTCTTGGTCTACCAGTAACTTCTTGAGAGCTGAGACCGGAGTTTGATTGTACAGTCTTGTATTCATTCATCACTTCTTTTCCTTCCACCTGGCTTTTTGTACATGGTAATTCTCTTATATTATAAGTTTCTGTGGAGGGCTATTGCTGCATTTTAGAATTTTTAAGTCTGTGTTTACGTCTGTTGGTCTCTGTTTCTTGTCCATGTGATAGTCTGCAAATATGGAGTGACTGCTGTTACTGAAGGAAAAGAAGTCATGAATGACTAATGTCACTGCAAAATTCAAAATTGCCACGCAGAACAAGATGGCGGAACAAGTGAACATAATAAAAACAATGAAACAGGGTGTGTTACGATGCTCCACTCAAACACGCTGTAGAAGCATGAAAACGCGAGATCTACAAAAAGTAAGTACACACATATACATACATATTCTGCTTCCACTCCCCAAACAACAATTCATAAAGCTTAACACAACCAGCATACATTTCAACCCTTTTTTTTCGAAAAATAGTACTGCAACCTAAAAACACGCCAGTCAAAAAGTAAAATAACGAATTTTTACTTACAAAACAACGTAATGTAACAACAGCTGTGCAGTCATGATAGGTTTAAAAACATAAGAGAAATGACGTAACAAAACACTGAGAAACGTATATTAATTGCAGATGACATATGGAAGACAATAATTATAGCTGTGTTGCAAACAACTAAGAGATTTGTGAAAATCGTTATGTAATAAAATTTATATAAAGTACTTATTCATCATGTTAATATTTCTGTCAATAATTAAAGAAATGTAAATACTATAATCTCAGAAAATGGTAAATATCATAATGCATAAATTCTTTGTACGTTGTTCAACGGATAATAAATAAAACACACTGAAGATGGAGAAACTTCTCCGAAATACACTCCTGGAAATGGAAAAAAGAACACATTGACACCGGTGTGTCAGACCCACCATACTTGCTCCGGACACTGCGAAGGGGCTGTACAAGCAATGATCACACGCACGGCACAGCGGACACACCAGGAACCGCGGTGTTGGCCGTCGAATGGCGCTAGCTGCGCAGCATTTGTGCACCGCCGCCGTCAGTGTCAGCCAGTTTGCCGTGGCATACGGAGCTCCATCGCAGTCTTTAACACTGGTAGCATGCCGCGACAGCGTGGACGTGAACCGTATGTGCAGTTGACGGACTTTGAGCGAGGGCGTATAGTGGGCATGCGGGAGGCCGGGTGGACGTACCGCCGAATTGCTCAACAAGTGGGGGGTGAGGTCTCCACAGTACATCGATGTTGTCGCCAGTGGTCGGCGGAAGGTGCACGTGCCCGTCGACCAGGGACCGGACCGCAGCGACGCACGGATGCACGCCAAGACCGTATGATCCTACGCAGTGCCGTAGGGGACCGCACCGCCAATTCCCAGCAAATTAGGGACACTGTTGCTCCTGGGGTATCGGCGAGGACCATTCGCAACCGTCTCCATGAAGCTGGGCTACGGTCCCGCACACCATTAGGCCGTCTTCCGCTCACGCCCCAACATCGTGCAGCCCGCCTCCAGTGGTGTCGCGACAGGCGTGAATTGAGGGACGAATGGAGACACCCGGCATCATGGTGTGGGGAGCGATCTCCTACACTGGCCGTACACCTCTGGTGATCGTCGAGGGGACACTGAATAGTGCACGGTACATCCAAACCGTCATCGAACCCATCGTTCTACCATTCCTAGACCGGCAAGGGAACTTGCTGTTCCAACAGGACAATGCACGTCCGCATGTATCCCGTGCCACCCAACGTGCTCTAGAAGGTGTAAGTCAACTACCCTGGCCAGCAAGATATCCGGATCTGTCCCCCATTGAGCATGTTTGGGACTGGATGAAGCGCCGTCTCCCGCGGTCTGCACGTCCAGCACGAACGCTGGTCCAACTGAGGCGCCAGGTGGAAATGGCATGGCAAGCCGTTCCACAGGACTACATCCAGCATCTCTACGATCGTGTCCATGGGAGAATAGCAGCCTGCATTGCTGCGAAAGGTGGATATACACTGTACTAGTGCCGACATTGTGCATGCTCTGTTGCCTGTGCCTATGTGCCTGTGGTTCTGTCAGTGTGATCATGTGATGTATCTGACCCCAGGAATGTGTCAATAATGTTTCCCCTTCCTGGGATAATGATTTCACCATGTTCTTATTTCAATTTCCAGGAGTGTATATATGAGTAGTAAAAGAAGAAAAATTATGTTTGCTCTAGGCAGAACTACATTTCCTTAGTACGAATTAGGAAACAAACGCGAACAAGGAAAGAGCGTCAACCAAAAAATGTAAAAGATGAGTTTTGCTATCTGGTCGGTAAAATAAGTCATGATGGTCGAAGCAGAGAAGATATAATATGCAGACTGGCTGTAACAAGAAAAGTATTTCTGACAACAGGAATTAGTTAACATGAAAGATACACTTAAGTGTTACGCAGTCTTTTTTTGAACCGTCTAGATATCTGCACATGTTAGTGCACAAACTGTGGCTCTCGGGGAGGCGAGCCTGACCGGCATCGAATCCGCCTACTGGATTAACGACAATCGCTGTTGAGCTGAGCAGCCTGGATGTTGCTTTTAGGTGGTCTTCCACATCTCACTAGGTGAATACTGGGCTGGCACCCACGTCTCGCTACAGATATGGGTTACACAAACACTTAGAAAATGTTCTCACACTTGCACATAGTAGTAACTCCAGGCACAGACAAATAGGGTGTACAGGTTCTGTCCTGAGGGTTGAATAAGAGACATGATTTTAGATGTTTAGTCTCTTCAAACTGTTAATCATCAGCATCAATTCTTTTCTATAGGTCTTTGTCTACAGTGTAGCCTTGTATGGGAGCGAAATGTGGACGATAAACAGGTCATCAGAAGAGAATAGAGACTATTGAAATGTGGTGCACAGAAGAATGCTGAAGATTAGTGAGTATACTGCGTAACTAATGAGGAGGTACACAATTGAATTGAGGAGAAAACGAATATATAGCATAATTGGACTAAAACAAGGGATCTGCTAACAGGATACATTCGGAGAAATCAAGGAATCATCAGTTTAGTTGGAGTGTGTGAGTAGGGGGAGGGGGGGGATTTATAGCTGCAAATGGAGATAGGTGCACTACTTATTCGAGGATGAAGAGGCTTGCACAGAATAGACTAGCGTGGAGGGCTAGATCAAAGCAGTCTTCAGACTGAAAACCACTACAACAACAACTACTTTATGTTACTTGGTATCAGTAGCCGCTGCAGCAATTATTTTTTGATACTAACCTGCTGCGCGTTCAGGCCCTAACAGGTCATTCATTACCGACCATGTCGTTCTCTGTCAATGGCGTCGTTTGGATGCAGTATGGAGAGGCATGGGGTCAGCACCTCCGCTATCCCGACCATTGTCAGCGCTCCCAGACATTCTAGCCGCTACGCCTCAATTGGCTTCTCTAGGCTGAGAGCACCCTGTTCCAGTCCCGCCGCCAAGGAAAAATTCCTGGCAGTATCGGGTGTTCAATCCAGGTACACTGCATAGCAGTCACACACGCTGATCACTTAGGTACAGATGCAAACGTTTACTATGCTGGTACTGTGTATACAGCTACTGAAATGCGCTTTTTTGTCACAATACAGAGCCCTTATCTACTGTGAAACAATTGTACAACTGTATCTCGATATCAGTATGGAAATTATTACTCACCAGTTGTCGAAAATGTGTCATTTACACATCATGTTTTGGCATTACATTATTGCATTATCAGTTTCAAAACCGAGCGAGGTGGCGCAGTGGTTAGCACACTGGACTCGCATTCGGGAGGACGACGGTTCAATCCCGTCTCCGGCCATCTTGATTTAGGTTTTCCGTGATTTCCCTAAATCGCTTCAGGCAAATGCCGGGATGGTTCCTTTGAAAGGGCACGGCCGATTTCCTTCCCCATCCTTCCCTCACCCGAGCTTGCGCTCCGTCTCTAATGACCTAGTTGTCGACGGGACGTTAAACACTAATCTCCGCCTCCTCCTCAGTTTCGATGTGTTAGGATTTGCTATGACATGACACATAAACGTTCAAATATTTTAGTGTCGACAACTTAATCGCTGAATGTCTCATATATACATCACAAGATAGTACATTCTTTGATAGGTAACTGGCGGTTGACTTTGATTAGTAAAGAGAACTCTGTGAGACTGTTATGCGTCGCCCTGAGAGGTATAACGAGGAATTTTTTATGTTCGACAATGCACGTTTGCTGCGTGCTTATTACTTTTGGCTGTGCCTAATGGTACATTAATTTTAAGGCATGCATACCAGATGGCAAAATATACTGTCCAGCCACATTAACGTGACCGTCTGTCAGAAGCCTGAATAACCATGTATTGCAGCACGAGACGTGTAGGAAGAGAGTCAGAGAGGTTCTGGAAGATACCGACAAGGATGTGGAGCCATGCTGACTCCAGTGCTGTGGTCAGCTGCACTAGGTTTCTCGGTTGAGGATCCGTGGCGCGAACAGACCGATCGAGGTCATCTCACAGATTCTCGATTGGGTTTGGTGGCATTCCGATGCTCTTCGAACCAAACATGTACACTGCGAGCTGTGTCACACGTTGCATTCATTGTGCAGTTAGTAAATGCCACTGTGCCGAGGAAAAACGAACTGTAAGCGCTGGGTGGACGTGGTCCCCAAGGATTTTTGTTGTTGTTGTTGTTGTGGTCTTCAGTCCTGAGACTGGTTTGATGCAGCTCTATCCTGGGCAAGCTTCTTCATCTCCCAGTACCTACTGTAGCCTACATCCTTCTGAATCTGCTTAGTGTATTCATCTCTTGGTCTCCCTCTAAGATTTTTACCCTCCACGCTGCCCTCCAATACTAAATTGGTGATCCCTCGATGTCTCAGAACATGTCATACCAACCGATCCCTTCTTCTAGTCAAGTTGTGCCACAAGCTTGTCTTTTCCCCAATTCTATGCAATACCTTCTCATTAGTTATGTGATCTACCCATCTAATCTTCAGCATTCTTCTGTCGCACCACGTTTCGAAAGCTTCTACTCTCTTCTTGTCTAAACTATTTATGGTCCACGTTTCACTTCCATACATGGCTACACTCCATACAAATAGTTTCAGAAACAACTTCCTGACACTTAAATCTATACTCGATGTTAACAAATTTTTCTTCTTCAGAAACACTTTCCTTGCCATTGCCAGTCTACATTTTATATCCTCTCTACTTCGACCATCGTCAGTTATTTTGCTCCCCAAATAGCAAAACTCCTTTACTACTTTAAATGTCTCATTTCCTAATCTAATTCCCTCAGCATCGCCCGACTTAATTCGACTACATTCCATTATCCTCGTTTTGCTTTTGTTGATATTCCTCTTATACCATCCTTTCAAGACACTGTCCATTCCGTTCAGCTGCTCTTCCAAATCCTTTGCTCTCTCTGACAGAATTACAATGTCATCGGCGAACCTCAAAGTTTTTATTTCTCCTCCATGGATTTTAATACCTACTCTGTTCTTTTGTTTCCTTTATTTCTTGCTCAATATACAGATTGAATAACGTCGGGGATAGGCTACAACCCTGTCTCACTCCCTTCCCAACAACTGCTTCCCTTTCATACCCCTCGACTCTTGTAACTGCCATCTGCTTTCTGTACAAATTGTAAATAGCCTTTCGCTCCCTGTATTTTACCCCTGCCACCTTCAGAATTTGAAAAAGAGTATTCCAATCAACATTGTCAAAAGCTTTCTCTGAGTCTACAAATGCTAGAATCGTAGGTTTGTCTTTCCTTAATCTTTCTTCTAAGATAAGTCGTAGGGTCAGTATTGCCTCACGTGTTCCAACATTTATACAGAATCCAAACTGATCTTCCCCGAGCTCGGCTTCTATCAGTTTTTCCATACGTCTGTAAAGAATTCGCGTTAGTATTTTGCAGCTGTGACTTATTAAACTGACAGTTCGGTAATTTTCACATCTGTCAACACCTGCTTTCTTTGGGATTGGAATTATTATATTCCTCTTGGAGTCTGAGGGTATTTCGCCTGTCTCATACATCTTGCTCACCAGATGGTAGAGTTTTGTCAGGACTGGCTCTCCCGAGGCTGTCAGTGGTTCTAACGGAATGTTGTCTACTCCGGAGAGACATAATTTTGTTGAACCATTGTGCCTTCAAAAATGACAAGATCACACACGGAATGCCACGAAAACTGTCCCCAGGACAGGTTGTTGCAGGGTGTTTATTTTCAGACGTATGACGCCGTACACTCCATCGGCTATCAGTCCGATGGAGCATAAAATATAATTCATCTGAAAAGGCCACCTTTCGGCACTCAGTAGGCGTCCAGTTGTGGTAGTGGCGTACAAACTGCAGCCTTCGTAGCCGATGAACAGCAGTCAGCGAGGATGCATGAACCAGGCGCCTGCTGCGGAGGCCCATAAAGAGCAACGTTCGCTGAACGATCGTTGAGGAGACTCGGTTGGTAGCCCCTTGGTTCATCTGGGCCGTCAGCTGCTGACTCGTACACATCTCCGCAGCCGCCTTTCACCTTTGCCATTTACGGCCCGTGGTGTACCGTAGTTGCCTAGGCGCCAATTTGCGATGCACGGTATACTTTAATCATGGCGCCACGCGAATAGTTGATAAACTTAGCCGTCTTGGAAATTCTTTCACCCTTGGTCAGAAAGTCAATGATCGTGCCCTTTTGGAAGTCAGATACATTGCTCCGTTTCCACTTTACCACTACGACTGCACTGTTTTCCGCGTCCCTTCGACACACTTTATATACCCTCCACTGCTGTTGCTCCCACCTGCCATCCGTGAGTGACTGTTGTACGTTGACTTCGAACATAGACACTGTCCACATTAGTGTGTACATCAGCTGGAAAACCCTCAGCCTAGGATGTCTAATCGCGACCGTGAACCAGCAGTCTACTCAGCAGCTGATTTTACCGGTAAAAATTAGTTACATTGTCGACGGTGCCATTCATTATCACCGACAGTCGAGAAGCACTATCTCTGCGATAAAGTAACCTCTCTAGTGGTCATTGAGGGACTAAGATTAAACGAGATGCGAGGTAATGCTCGTTCTTAGGCTGGGCAGCCTTAGTGGTTTGGAAAAAAAGCGACAAATTTTTCTACAATATTTATCTATTTACGCTTTTAGTCACATGTTCCTTTTTGATTCAGTTGCGCTCGTATTATGTTTCAACGCGTCACCTTGGTCTCTTACTTTATTACTAGTGTGGCACTGGACACTGGGAAACAGATATTTGGACGTTTCACATGTAATTTTGGAAGGGCATCACAGTGCGAGGTAAGGCTGCTACCATCTTTCTTAAACTGTTCGATACAGTCATGATAAGACAAGAGTCACTGGTATCACCTATATAATTTTGTGAAACAGGCTGTTGGAATACGTCGCATGCTGTTCAAAACAAACATTAATGGTTAGTTATGGGGGCTACATATAATTACTATCGCATTTTTAACTGGCTGCGATTAACTTTAAGTGTAAGTCTTCACTATATTTTCAATGAGCGCTGCCTTGCATAGTTTACATATTGACGGTGTAATTTATATTAAGATCCGACAACAGTGACAAATTCACAGTTTTATTACCTGACGCCAGTGACTTTATATTAGCCTAATATTATGCTGCAAATTCTTTTAAGAATCTGGTGATGGCCAGTCGACCAAAACGTCTTCGGAAAATACTATGAGGACCTTTCTGCCTAACTCTACCATCTGACTGAAGAGTCACTGTTGTGAATGTAAGATGTCCCTCTCCGCGAGACGCTGTAAAGGTCAAGAACTGCAGTCCAGTACATCTTCTAAGAGGCACACTGTTTCCCATGACGTTAGCCACACTTGCATATGTGGAAAGAGCTTGAGTCATTCCTCCGGTATATTCTCTTAAATGTACCTTAAAAGTCCCTTTATACAGTGTAGATCTCATATGACGACAACGTTTCAGGAATTATATAACATTTTATCCTGTTTCACCGTTCAACACGTACAGTTATCAAGAAAAACCGACTAGTATCGTATCTCCCGCAGTTGTTCACTAGTCTGGAATGAAAATCATTCAGAATTTTTTTTAAAATGAATATCTTTTTTTAAAATGAATATCTTTTAAAATGAATATCTTAAGTGTTCTTAACGCATGTAAGTGAGTAAAAGATATTTGAATTGGCGAAGGAAATTAAAAAAATATATAGAAATTTTGTTCACGTTTTGGAAAACTAATCTCCGATTATGTAATTCCATACTCACACAGGTAAAGATTGCAGCTGCGATAAATGAGTCACAAATATGTTCACGTTCGAAGGAACTTATTCGCTTTTGTTGGATGAGAGCTGTTAACCTGCCCGAATAACTTGTGTCACGCTGCCACGCCATTGTTTCTTTTATATACACCGCAATTCATTTAATACGATGATAAGCGGCAGATATCCCATAGGGAGGGTGGTGGGGGTGATAGCTAGTGTGCTGTCTATTGCGCCCATTCACGGAACTGGCGAGCGTTGTCTGCCGCAACCCTACTCCGCGCAGCAATTCATAGTACCTTCTGACAGGGTTCAGATTTGTAAACGCAACTCCACCAGTCGTTTACTATTATTCGCACATATCTTCTTTGAAGGTAAGTACCAAATCCATTGTTCTGCTGAACGTTTAGCATTCTGGAAAGAATGAAAACAGCAAAGAGTAGTTAGTAATGTAAAAACCAACACATTTACGGAACTACATTGTCTCCGAATAGTAGCTAGCTGTCTCGGTCATCAGCAAAGGTACCACACGAAAAGAATGACCCCTCTCTGATGGCCTCGACGTCGACGGGACGTAAGTCACTTATCTTCCTTCCTTTTGCCGCGGAGGGTTACGGTTTCCAGATGGCAAACCGCGCGTTACAAACTTGGACGAAATGAATACACTTTCGCATTGCTTTATGATGTGAGTTGCAGCAATGCTGTAAGTGAATTCTTTTTTCGAACGCAGGCACTTGGACCATCTGCGACATCCGGTTTTAGTAAATCGGCAGTGACATCGATCCTAAATTAAATCGAAAGTAATTCTAAGCTTAATACGCATTCATTATAGCCATTTATACTATCAACAGACAGGCGCTGTGCAGGCAGAACACTGAACCTGTAGTCAGGATGAAACATTCAATTTCGAGCTTTTAATTCTGATACAGGCTGTCTCGAGCTTTTTATTTCCCGCTGGAAATAAATGGTTGCAGATGACAAACAGTGAAAGAAAAATGGCCACAACGGAAAATACAGAAAACCACAAAAACCAAAGCATGGCGTACCGAGTCTATATAAAATACTTTGGTATGTTTTCAAATTTGTGTATAATTTTTTCAAAAAACTGTAAATTTCTGTGTATACAGATGTTAAGAGCAATTTTCCTGTTATTTGATAGACAAAAATGACGATACTCTAACTTGAGCGAAATATGTCTGGGTAAAAAGAAGAAAAAATTGTGTTTGCTCAAGGTAAATCCTGTCCAGAAACAAATTTATTCGTACACATAGTCTGATTTCTCATGGAGTAGAATATACAACGAATTTTCTATGCAAACAGTGACAGAGTGCTAATCATTTATTGTCTGAATATGTGCTTTTTGTTTCAGTAATGCATGAAAGAGAGATTTGAAAGGTGGGAAGGGTGGAGAAAAGTCTACAGTCAGTATTAGAAATAAAATGCTATTCTCGTTTCTTCCATCATAAGTTTTGTTGCTGTTTCGATTGAAGCTATTCTCCGCATCTTCCTTTTATGGCTCTGAGTCTTTATCTCTGAGTATCTACATAAACAGGAGAGAATATTATAAATGAAGTTGACTGATGAAATGTGAAATGAGGTTTCAGGTAGTCTAAGAGAGGAATCAGGTGCATAGGAAAGAGTAAGCAGAAATAAGCAAGGAATGGCGGATGGAGGTTATTACAGAGGGAGCATAATTCAGTTACAAACTGATCGTCATCTTATAAGAACCAACCCGGCATTCGTCTCAAGTGATTTAGAGAATCCACCGAGAACCTTAATGGAAAGACGAATCGTGCTTCCACCGTACAATTAGTCCAGTACCTCAGCCAACCCCCTATGTGCAGCATCGCCCCCAGAATAGATAGCGATCCTCCGGTTTGGTGCCGAGTGGAAATGGAAATGTAAAGTAGTGACTCAAACGATACTGCCAGGATCTCGGGGGCGAAATTTTCGACCTCCGCTGTCGGGTGGACAATTGTATGCTGCCCCCCCCCCCCCCCCCCCCCCCCGTCTTTCTTAACAGGTCAGGCGTGTATTGTATGTAGGAAGCGTCCACGCAAGTGTCGCGTGCACATGGTATATTTTAAGGTTACAGGAACCCCTCCTAAAGGTCAATAGTGAACTCTCCTGAACAGGTCCTAGAAGTCTGTAACGGGATTTTCGAAAACCCTGTATACTTGAAATCTAATCTGTGAAAATATTGTGTAGTTTACTGGCCTATTATAGAACTGCAACTATAGGATAGGGAATCAGTGGTTGAGAAGGCTGTGAAACAGGGTTGTAGCCTATCCCCGATGTTATTCAATCTGTATATTGAGCAATCAGTAAAGGAAACAAAAGAAAAATTTGGAGAAGGAATTAAAATCCATGGAAACGAAATAAAAAGTTTGAGGTTTGCCGTTGACATTTTAATTCTGTCAGAGACAGCAAAGGACCTGGAAGAGCAATTGAACGGAATGGACAGTGTCTTGAAAGGAGGATATAAGCAACAGCAAAACGAGGATAATGGAATGTAGTCGAATTAAATCAGGTGATGCGGAGGGAATTAGATTAGGAAATGAAACACTTAAAGTAGTACATGATTTTTACTATTTGGGGAGCAAAATAACAGATGATGGTCGAGGTAGAGAGGATATAAAATGTAGACTGGCAATGGCAAGAAAAGCGATTCTGAAGAAGATAAATTGGTAACATCGAGCATAGATTTAAGTGTCAGGAAGACTTTTCTGAAAGTATTTGTAAGGAGTGTAACCATTTATGGAAGTGAAACATGGACGATAAATAGTTTAGACAAGAAGAGAATAGAGGGTCTGGAAATGTGGTGCTACAGAAGAATGCTGAAGATTAGATGCATAGATCATGTAACTAATGAGGAGGTACTGAATAGAACTGGGGAGAAGAGGAATGTGTGGCACAACTTGACTAGAAGTAGGGATTAGTTGGTAGGACATGTTCTGAGGCATCAAGGAATCACCAATTTGGTACTGGCAGGCAGAGTGAAGGGTAAAAATTGTAGAGGGAGACCAAGAGATGAATACACTAAGCAGATTCAGAAGGATGTAGGTTGCAGTATGTACTTGGAGATGCAGACGATTGCACAGGTTAGGATAGCATGGAGAGCTGCATCAAAGCAGTCTCTGGACTGAAGACCACAACAACAAGAAGGATAGGGAAAGTTGGAGGGAATTCCCTCTGTGGAGGTAAAAGCGTATTAATGGAAAACGTGGAAGCCGAGCGGAGAGCGCGCCAACTGAAATTAAGCACCAGTTAGTAGTCAGCCGTCATAGGAAGCATGTCTCAGATCGCATGCAGCTGCGTGGAACTATTCCCTCGTGTGGTCCTTGGCTCCGATGGTAAACATACGGAATGTAAGACGATCGTGTGAAACCCAGCTCGCGCTATTCGTCCACGAGACTCAGAGGGCCTTAGACACGGGTTCACAGGTAGATGCCGTGTTTCTTGACTTCCGCAAGGCGTTTGACACAGTTCCCCACAGTCGTTTAATGAACAAAGTAAGAGCATACGGACTATCAGACCAATTGTGTGATTGGATTGAGGAGTTCCTAGATAACAGAACGCAGCACGTCATTCTCAATGGAGAGAAGTCTTCCGAAGTAAGAGTGATTTCAGGTGTGCCGCAGGGGAGTGTCATAGGACCGTTGCTATTCACAATATACATAAATGACCTGGTGGATGACATCGGAAGTTCACTGAGGCTTTTTGCAGATGATGCTGTGGTGTATCGAGAGGTTGTAACAATGGAAAATTGTACTGAAATGCAGGAGGATCTGCAGCGAATTGACGCATGGTGCACGGAATGGCAATTGAATCTCAATGTAGCGAAGTGTAATGTGATGCGAATACATAGAAAGATAGGTCCCTTATCATTTAGCTACAAAATAGCAGGTCAGCAACTGGAAGCAGTTAATTCCATAAATTATCTGGGAGTACGCATTAGGAGTGATTTAAAATGGAATGATCATATAAAGTTGATCGTCGGTAAAGCAGATGCCAGACTGAGATTCATTGGAAGAATCCTAAGGAAATGCAATCCGACAACAAAGGAAGTAGGTTACAGTACGCTTGTTCGCCCAATGCTTGAATACTGCTCAGCAGTGTGGGATCCGCACCAGGTAGGGTTGATAGAAGAGATAGAGAAGATCCAACGGAGAGCAGCGCGCTTCGTTACAGGATCATTTAGTAATTGCGAAAGCGTTACGGAGATGATAGATAAACTCCAGTGGAAGACTCTGCAGGAGAGACGCTCAGTAGCTCGGTACGGGCTTTTGTTGAAGTTTCGAGAACATACCTTCACCGAAGAGTCAAGCAGTATATTGCTCCCTCCTACGTATATCTCGCGAAGAGACCATGAGGATAAAATCAGAGAGATTAGAGCCCACACAGAAGCATACCGACAATCCTTATTTCCACGTACAATACGAGACTGGAATAGAAGGGAAAACCGATAGAGGTACTCAGGGTACCCTCCGCCACACACCGTCAGGTGGCTTGCGGAGTACGGATGTAGATGTAGATGTAGATGAATGTTTAGACAGCGATCCATGGCCCTTGTTAAATAGAAGAAGAGCCATATGTGAGCCACGTAAACGCTGTGGCTAAAACCATATAATACTCGACAACGCAGATGCAGCGCTTCGAATTATCGCCTCGAGGCAATGGGCTGTTTCTTTACTGCTGTAAATTACATGGGCCAGTATTTACTGAGAGGATCTTTTATTAATTTAGTTTAATTTACGTGTGCATATAGGCCATTATTAACCCGAGTCACTGCGATGGATTCCTGGTATAAATTATTAAAATTTACCTTAGCGTCATAATTATAAAGAATATATTAGGAAGTAAAATTTTGTCAAGAGATCTTATTAATATTTCTAACAAGCTATAGTCGTACGTGAAGTCAGTAAGCGGATCTAAATGATCTATTCATTCGCCCTATGACCATACGAAGTATGAGAAATAAATGCCGAAATACGTAATTCGGTCTTCCGGAATATGAAAAGACGAAAAAAAACATAGATTACACGTTATTATAGCAAGCCAGGTAACTTTTATGCACTATATTCAAAGTGACACAGACACATGACACAACAAATGTTTTTCAACATAGTCACCAAATCTCTGTGGACAACGGTCGTAACGTTCTACACACCGTTCAGTACCTCGGCGACAGAAATCCGCTCCTTGGTCACGCAACAATTCGAGAACCGCTGTGCGACTGTCCTCATCGTTGGAAAATTTCTTATCCCCAGATTTTTTTCAGCTTGCCGAAAATATGGAAATCGCGTTGTGCAAGATTTTGACTTCCCGATGAGCATCTCCCACGTCTGTGCGGCCTTGACCAAATTCATAGCACCACTTCACTACCGCTGGACACTCCATTGCATTTTGTCCGTACGCCGCCAGAATTTCACGGCGAAACTGTGTGCAGTATAGTCGTTTTTACTACAAGTCTCGTACTATCTGCGTACTTCAGCCTTGGAGTACGCTTGCATTTGCCATGCCATTTCAGTCGCACGCTGTGATGCAACTGTTATCATTATTCATAGCACCACTTCACTACCGCTGGACACTCCATTGCATTTTGTCCGTACGCCGCCAGAATTTCA